>NC_134584.1:39583915-39912415 GCF_037038515.1 Microtus pennsylvanicus | reverse complement strand
GGTGTCCGATCACATGGGCTTAGGAAGCAGGAGAGATGAGTGCTGGTGTTTTCATGCCCTTTCCTTCTAAGGTTTTTATTTTTAGTGTGACTCGGTGTGTGTGTGCACACGTACACGCATAAGCATGTGCACATAAGTGTCATGTCCGGAGACGCCAGAGGGGCCTCAGATTCCACAGAGCTGGAGTTAGAAGGGGTGGGGAGCCACCTCACACAGGCCTGCGAACAGAGCTCAGGTCTTTTGTTAGAACAGCAAATGCTCCTAACCCACGAGCAATCCCTTTAGACCTCTTTTCTCCTTTTGATTCAGTCTGGGGTCCCAGTCCGTGGAATGGTGCTGCCTACTCTCAAGGTTGCCTGCCCACCTCAGCTGAAACTCCCTGAAAGGACTTTCACAGACTTGTCTGTGATTTGTCAGGTTGACAGTTAAGATCAATCTATGTCTAGCCTCATAACTTTTTCCATTGCTTGATATTTATGTAAACATTATTGTGTATGACATCATTTTTAATGATGGCGTGGTCACCTAATTCCCTGCGATGAATTTCCATATACATTAATCTTTACCTCTGCCTTTATTTTGCTAAGGTGATTTGTTAAGTAAATTTGTGAATTACCAATTTAACATTTTGTTCTTAGAGCTACTACAGCATTACTTGGATTCATTCGCTTAGACAAAGCCACAGTTTTATAACTTATAGGTGGTAAGTGGGATTTTGTTGGAGAGCTTGCCGACATTTTTCAATTTGTTTTTTAATTCTTTAACAACTTCGTACATGTATATCATGTATTTTGATCATGTTGATCCCTCTTTTAGCTCCCACTGAACACTTCCCAACAAATCTACCCCTACTTTCACCTCATTTTGAGAGTGTAACCCATGGTGTTTAAATAGGGCTCCTTGAATGAGCACATTCACCTTACTGGTGGCTCCAACACTGAAGAATAGAACTCCCCCCCACACACACACACACACACACACGCACACCATAAACTACCAATAGCTCCCTAGAGAGGTGTGGCCTCTTGAGTCCCTCCCCTATTCAGCATGAGATGTTGAAAGGCTGCATTTGGACAAGGTTTAGTAGGTACCACAGCTGCTGTGAGTACATGGGCACAGCCACTTCATGTCCAGAAGACAGCATAGCGCTCCTTCTTCTCCACTGGCTCTTCCTTCTTTTCACCCCTTCTTGTATGGTGCTCCTTGAGCCTTGGGACATCTCATTCAGAGCTGAGCCCTCAATAATCACGTAACCTCAGCCTTTCTAACAGTTTCAAGTCTGCATTAACCATGCAAACAGCAGCTCCTCAAAACAAAGCTCTGAGTAGTTCCTCATCACGAACCTATGAGCAGAAACATAAATGTCCTGGATTTTATTAGAAAGCAAACTGAGCAAGCCATGGGCAGCAAGCCAGGAAGCAGCACCCCTTCGCGATCTGATCTCCACATCAACTCCTGCCTCCTGCATCCTAGGTTCTGCTGTGTTTAAGTTCCTGTCTCGACTTCCTTTACTGTTAGACTGCGGCTGTGGAAGCAGAAGCTAAATGAATCTTTCTTCCCTAACTTGCTTTTGTCATGGTGCTTCATCATAGCAATAGTAACCCAAACCAAGACAGTGAGAGATTTTAATTCTATGCCATGAACCCCAGTGTTTTGGTTTAACTTTCCCATGATATGATGGTAAAAGTTGACAATAAGAGGAACCTACTGCTGTTGTTTTTGGTGAAGTACCATGACCACAAGCCGAGGGATGGCCCCACCCACAATGGTCTGGGCCCTCCCACATCAATCACCAATTAAGAAAATGCTTTAGAGTTTTGCCTACAGCCCAGTTTTCCTCAGCTTGCACTCCCTACTCTTGGTTGACTCTAGACTGTGTCAAGTTGACATAAAATTAGCCAGCACACATACCATAAAATGTTTCTTGGGAGCACCTTTCATAGCTAAAGTTCTTAGACAGTTCTTAGGACAGATAGGCTAGCTCTCATTCGTTCACACTTTCCTGTGTCTGAGGTCTGCCGGGCAGGATGTGGTTAAATGCTCTGATAGAGACTAAACTGAGAATTGCATTTAACATTCTGTGGAAACCATTGGAGAAAAGCGGCTCCTCCACCTCCTAGACCCAATTTGCCTGACTAATCATTTGCTTAGCAGAAAACTTCCTTCGGCTTTCATGATGCCAAGCAGCAGACCCCTGAAAATATGAGATGTCTTATTTACAAATAATCGTAGAGAATGCTGTGTATCTTGTAAGTTGCCCTTTGAAGGTCTCCACCTCTTAGTTGACTGGTTAGGTGTCATTTATCTGTCGTCACAGGGCAAACGAGGAAGTAGTCCATATTCTAAATTTCAGGAGCGGCCCCCTGCTGTGCTGGTGACACTTCTCTGGTCTCGCTGACCTTACGCAATCATGCAGGGTGTGCACACATACACAGCTTATCTTCCACCTGCAATATAGGTTGTATTGAGTCTACTAACTGGACCTAACCCAAGAATAAAAGTGTGGCCCCGTCAAATGCTCCCCTTTGGATGATGAGTGATCTTTCGATGCAGGCCCTCAACGGCTGGCTTCACAGATGTAAAGCGGTCAGACCAGTTGTGGGCACAGATAAGGGTTGTGTGCTCAATTGCTGGCGTATGCGGGAGATATTTTTGGAAATAGAGTGGCTAAGAACATATGTCCATAAACTTTTTTTTAAAAAAAAAGAATCAGGATCACACATAAATATTTTCAAAATATTTTGTTTGGCAGTGTGTGATTCTGGTTAAAGCTATTTGAATGGATAATAGAGTCCACAGCTGGTCTGAGTGTTTCCTGGGGCCCAATTTCATAAGCTGCCCTCATTATCAAAAGCAGCAAAAAAAAGGGGGGGGGAAATTTGCATGATAAAGCCACACCCTTCGGTGTCCCCTTCTAGTTGCTCAAATACCAAGGATAGTACCAGAAATGATTAGGCTTCGCCTACCTCTTTTCTAGGGAGAGTTTTGGTGACTGCATGGCAATGGTCATACTTGCCAGGAAAGATATAGCCTTTGTTGGCTTGCGATAGCAATCTAGTCTCTAAGAGCCAAAAGCCAAGTAGATTCATCCGCACAGAGCTTCACTGTGAATTACTGGAATGAGTTTAGCCTGCAAGTAGAAGCTGTGGTTTCGGTTTGGGGCTTTGCCTAAGGAGTAGGAGGTAGCTACTTCAAGGTTGGATTGTCTTAGAGCTTGACAACAGAACTAGGTAGTTTGAAGTACGGTTAATAAAAACTCAGGGAAAGAAACTGGGGTTCAAGCTGAAGAGCTGAAAAGCAAAGCAGCTAGTCACTGGCTCTTATCTTGACCTCAGTCCAAAATGGTGATTCTGCCTCCAGATCAGAATGAGACTGTGTTTGTGAGCTGTTTCCTCCTGTTTTAGAATCCTCTCTAGGGCTGGGATTAAAGACATGCACCACTGGGATTTAAGGCAAGCACTGCCCAATTTCTATGGCAAACTAGTGTGGCTACTGGGATTAAAGCTGTGTTACCACTGCCTGGTCTGTCTGACCAGTGGGGCTGTTTTACTCTCTGATCCTCAGGCAAGTTTTATTTATTAAAATACAAGTAAAGCTGGGCAGTGGTGGCACAGACCTTTAATCTTAGCACTCAGGAGTTAGAGGCAGGCAGATCTCTGTGAGTTCGAGGTCAGCCTGGTCTACAAGAGCTAGTTCCAGGACAGGCTCCAAAGTTATAGAGAAACTCTGTCCTGAAATCAATCAATCAATCAAATACAAGTGCAATAAATGCCACTGCAGTAGTTTCTCTTTTACAGTTGGCAGCCACATTCATACACACACACACACACACACACACACACACACACACACACACACATCCCTTCGCTGCTGTTTCATAAGATGTTCTACCGGTCCCTGGGGCAGGCGGTGGTGAGAAGGCAGCAGTCTCCTTCTGTCTCCGATTGGAATCTTACCTAAATTCTTCCCGATCAGCATCCAGCTCTCTCAGAGTCTTCGAAGCCCCAGGCAGCAAGCCGGCTTGCAGCACTGGTTTGTAAGAAAGGGACCCATCCCTGATGAACCTTGCATGACTCTCCTGAGCCTCCTTGTGAGCCTAAAGATGCAGTAGTCACTTTTCTCACAGTTGCCGCAAAATGTGGCAGAAGCGACTGAAGTAAATGCTTATTTCCGCTCAGGGTTGGAAGGTTCAGTGGTGGGGAAGCCGGGTGGCGGGAGCGCGAGCGGCCAGAGCGCGAGACAGCTGGCTGTGTTTGCCTCTGCAGCCAGGAAGCAGAGAGAGATGAATGCTGTGCTCAGCTCATCTCTGTAAGAATGCTGCCCTGCTCACTGCTAGGTCCCCCACTGTAGGAGAAGGCAGGCTGCTTGTTCATCTGGTCGCCCAGAACCGAAATAATCACACAGAAACTATATTATTTAAAACACTGCTTGGCCCATTAGCTCTAGCTTCTTATTGGCTGTTAAATATTAATCTAACCCATTTCTATTAGTCTGTGTATCGCCATATGGCTGTGGCTTACCCTGAGTCCGTCTCTGGCAGCTACGTGGTTTCTCTCTGACCCCACATGCTTTCTCCCAGCATTCAGTCCAGTTCTCCCCACCTAGCTCTGCTCTGTCCCTCCCTGCTCTGCTATAGGCTCAAAGCAGTTCTTTATTCATTAACAGTAATCACAACATACAGAGGGAAATCCCGTATCAGTGAACTTGATTTAGACACCCCCTCACAGACTGTTCCGCAGGTTCCACCCCTAGGTGACTCTGGATTCTGTCACGCTGACAACAAAATGAAACCTCACAGGGTATTGTAAGCCAAAGTTTGGTTGGAAACGGGACTAGTGGTCTGTGTCCTTCACTCTTTACAGGGAAATCCTATGGTAGGTCTCTTTATGTTTGACCAAAGCCCTGATCGAGTCCCTAAAACGGTTGCTCTGGTCTCTGGCAAAAGTCTGATGTTTGCTGATTAATTTGCACGTCTGCACTAATGGTTCTGAACTCCTCTGTGGTGTTTTTAGTCTGTTGAGCCACTTTTCAGATACGTGGTGTTGAGGAAAGTCACTTCGCCCTTCTGAACCCGATTTGTACCATTAAAGTAATATTAGGTAATTGAGTGATTTCTAGATCCTCCAAGTTTCAATATCTAGGATTATGATAATCCTAAACGCATTTATTTAAAAGACACCGAATACTGAATCCATCCTATGTCTGAAATATTGCCAACAACCTCGGCCACAGACACGGGTGCTCAGGGAAAGGACTGTGGTGAGACAGCCAAGAGCTCCAAGAAGCAAAAGTCAATCCAAGTCCAGCCTCAGAGAACACTATCGGGAGCCACCAAGGCCAGCTGGCCTGGGTCTGAAAAAGCCTGGGATAAAACCGGACTTGCTGAACATAGCGGACAATGAGGACTACTGAGAACTCAAGAACAATGACAATGGGTTTTTGGTCCTACTGCACGTACTGGCTTTGTGGGAGCCTAGGCAGTTTGGGTGCTCACCTTCCTAGACCTGGATGGTGGTGGGTGGTCCTTTGACTTCCCACAGGTCAGGGAACCCTGATTGCTCTTAGAGCTGACTAGGGAGGGGGACTTGACTGGGGGAGGGGGAGGGAAGTGGGAGGCGGTGGCAAGGAGGAGGCAGAAATCTTAAATAAATAAATAGGAACACTCCAGAGTCCAAGGATCTTAACCCAGGGAGTTTCACAGACTCCTCTTCTCTCTAACACCAGCTCTGTGGTCCACCTGTGAGGCTGCTCCAGGGGCAGGCAGTAGGGTTCCCGAGAACCTGGAGCCCACAGATTCTCGGGTGCCTGCAGCCGAGCTCCAGCTGGGCCTCGGGAAACAATCAAGGCCCCAGCAGCCTGCTCGCAACTATCAGTCCTTTTGTGGTCAGCCTGGAACCTGATGCTTCCTTTTCCTTCTACCCTTGCTCAGGCACAGCCAACCCTTCCTTCCATCACCTCCGTTCCCCTCCCCCCACCAACTCTCTTCTTTCAAGTTGCCCCCATCTCTTGTAGCTGGCTTTCTATCTTGGAAGCCTCTTCCCAATAGCATGGCCAGTGTCTCAATCTCTTCTCGGAACAGGAGTCTCCTTCTCCTTCTAAGGAACAAACTCAGAATGATGCATCACCACTGCCCGCAGACTTGCGACTTTGCCGGGGCAAACCTGGATGGAGTCCGTGGTGCCGTGTTAGTGCTTCAGGACCCTTCCTCTCAGACCCCTGCGGTCATAACTGCCCGGCACGGAGCACAAACCAGAATTCACAAAACCAGAATTAACTGCAGCTGCAGTTGCTTGGTTCCTTCTCCCTCTCTCGTGTTCTGCCCCTGGGGACAGGGATATTTCCAAGTCTCCTTGCCTCCTCCCACTTCCTTCCATCTGCAAGTGTTGCTAGGCCTGGCTGCATCCCACAGAGTGACACAGGCAACAGTCATGCGTGAATTAAAAGTTATGGCCACAAAGAGAAGAGCCAAAACTTTAGCGAGCAGGGAAATTTCAGGGCCCCATGCAAATCCTCTCCAAGTATAAAATGTCTGAGAGTTAGCAGAAAACAAAATGCTCTCTACTCTCCCTAGTCCTTTGATACATTCTTATAAAGACATCCTTAGAGGACAGCTTGCGCTGCTTTCTTGTGTGCTTTCTCGTGATGTGATTATGTTATTTTATATAAATCATCTTGATGGGTCCTCAGAGGCTATGTGAGGTAGCAGAAGGGGGTGGGGTGGCCCTGTCCTGGTCCAGTCTCCCTGGAATATAGTAGGGGTCTGAACTGAACAGTACTAACCTTCCAGGGCCTTGCCCTTCCCGTCTGTGAAAAGGAACATCTCTCTGCCCGCCCGCCTGCCTTGCAAGGAGATGAAACAACAAAGCCCTTTATACGGAAGTCAAAGATAGGGCTGTGAGAACGCTGTTCTTTTGGCATTGTTACCAAGGACATGTATCTTGGGCTCTTTGTAAACCTTTCTTAAAAAAAAAAACCCACCTTTTTCTTATCTTTGATTGCAAATTGCTCTGTAAACTGGGTTGAAAAGCATCATTGTTTGACTTTATGGATGAGAAAATGGGGAGTACCAAAAGATAAGCATGGGATTTACCCAAGATATTAGTGATAAGCAGATGAGAGAGGGGAAGGGAGTACTGGGGATTTGGTGTCCTCTCTCGGGTTCACTTGGGTCTCATTCCACCCCATGCAAACACCCCTCTCATCCCTATGTTTGGTCTTCTGTGAGCCAGGAAGCTCTCCTTGTCAGGCATGGCGACAGGAACTGAACACTTACTCTTAGGTGGAGGGCCCAGGCTCATCTGAGCAACGAAGCAAAGCTAATTTGCAGAGAAGGAGCAAAGTTCAGGAAGCCTATCCCAAGATCAATTACCAAAAGATTAAAAAAGAAAATTCGAGTGCATAAATACGATGGCAAGCCCTGTACACACCAGGCCAAGATCAAGCCACCTGTGTGGCCCGCTGTAAGAGGAACCAGGCTCAGACTCTGGGTGGTCTGGATTCCTTTTCTGCAAAGGGGTCTGCTGGTATGCCTTTGAAGGCTCGCACCTGATTGTGGGTATGTGTACTTCCTCATCTGAGGCCTCCGGCCCACTGAGCCAGTCTGCAGGCATGAGCCAGGGTAGATTTATAGAGACTTGCCAGGGCTGCGGTGGGGTTCCTACAAGCCTGTGACACATGATCTAGTGCTGGGCCTCCACCAGGGCACAGATGGCGTTTTACATGGCAGACTTGGACGTTGGAGAGTATTGAGGATGCCTGCTATCTAGGGCTCACTGGAGACTATTTCCACCTCCCTAATTGTGACAACTCAAAATGTCGAGACATTTTTAATGTTCCCTGGAGGTGGGCAGGCACGGGTGACCCAAGGCTGAGAGCTGCTGCTTTAGTAGGAATAAGCAATGATCACCAATTACTTACTAAGCACCAGGCCATGCACAGGGAACAACAGCCAAAGTGGAGATAACAGAAACAAGGTAGCAGGCCCTCCCCTCAACAATTAATCAGATCCCCAAGGCTCCCCATGTTCCTCAAATCCACAAGAACGATTTTCAAGGACATGCAGACCGTTTCCAGCCAAGGACTATGGTTTGTTTGCCTGTGTGCTTCAGCTCCCCAGGACACACACAGAGTTATATTATATATATATCTTCCCCCTAGACCTCAAGTGAATGATATCCCATTGTATTTATTATGATGGCTTCATTTAGTTACAGAGTTTATAAACTGAGGAGGTCTGAGCCCAAAGGGCTGTTACTAAGAAAATTAAGTTGGATGCTTTGGGAAAATATGATAAGCAATTATTTGACAAGCTAAATATGACTAAGAAAACTTCTAAAGAGGCAAAGAAAAAAAACGCAGAATTCTCAGAAAGTGCAAATTCTTGGTACATTTGAAAGGTTTCAAACGTGGAAGTTACTGCCAATGAGTTATAGCTCTGGATTAGATAATACAAAGATGTAAAGTTCAGTGAGCTGGTCTTTCACAGGAAAAGACCTATGCCCTATAGAAAGACAAAAAGTGCATAATGTGTATGTTTAGTTTGGGAGAAGATGCTGTGCCTCTGTGTATTTAGTGATTCTTCCTCTGTGTATTTAATGATTCTTCCTCTGTGTATTTAGTGATTTTTTTATTAACCGGCCTGTTACCTATCTCAGTTGCTTCAGATGGCTGGGGTCTCTCAAATCACCCCCACTTTTGATCTGAGAAGTTAAAATCATGGGAACTTGCTGGGCTTTTCCTAAAGAAGGTGTAGTCTTTGGGTTATTTGAACAATTGAAAGTAAAACATGGATAACATGTTAAATCATACTGTTTATTCAATTTATTTTTTTCATATAAGGTCTCAAGGGGTAACTCAGATTGGCAAGGAATTTCCTAGGTAGCCCAGGCCGGTCTTGTGGCAATTCTCTTGCCCCGGCCTCTAAATGCTGGGATTATAGGCTTTCACATCCATGAAACTACATTGATGTGGGATTCCCCTCTTTATGCTGTGATTACCATTGATTAATAAAGAATCTTCTTTGGGTCTATAGCAGGGCAGAACAGAGGTAGGTGGGGAAAACTAAACTGAATGCTGGGAGAAAGAAGGCAGAGTCAGGAGAAGGCATGTAGCCCCACCAGAGACAGATGCTGGCTGGACGGAACCTTGCTAGTAAACCAAAGCCATGTGGCGATACAAAGATTAATAGAAATAGATTAAATTAAGATGTAAGAGCTAGCCAATAAGAAGCTAGAGCTAACAGTCCAAGCAGTAATTTAAATAATACAGTTTCTGTGTGATTATTTTAGGGAGTCTGTGCGGCCAGGAAATGAACAAGCAGCCTTCTACTACAAGACACAATTTATATCAGCAATATGAATAACAAGATTAAACAGGGAGAAGTGAAGCGCTCTTTGTAGGTACTGTTTTCTGTTTAGCTTCATGATAGAGACGGTGACTTTAGGGGCCATTTAGAGGAGGGGCAGGCATTTGCTGTATTTAAGGAACTGGCCCATCCCTGAATAATCAAATATAGCTACGACAACTTACATGTTGTGGGAAACCAATGTAAGTCCAGTGTGAAGAGACAGATATTATCCCAATATAATATCTGCTTTGGCTTGTAGTTCTTAGGGAATGACCTAACTGGGAATGAAGACACAACAGGCACACACACACACACACACACACAAGCTGGGATCGGGTGGGTCATGAGCTCGGTGGCGACACACCAGCAGCAGCCTGGAGACTCGGACAGGTAGATGGTCTCTGGAGGAGGCTTCTGTAAGGGAGCAGTCTCAGGTTGTAGTCATCTAGGAAGGAAAAGCTGCGGTGAGAGTTCCTACACACTGGTTTTAGATTGGGGTCCACGACATGACCATGCTCATGTCAACAACATGAGCGCTCAGGGCTTTATCCACCCCCGATAAATATCAAAATATTTTACCCTGGTCCAGCACAGTAGCTCACTTAGAGAAATGAGGCAGGACTGTTAAAGTTAACCTCTGACCTCCACATAGACGCACATACACAGGCACCTACTTGTGCACACTCATAAGTGTGAGTGAGTTCGTAAACTCAAAAATACAATAGTATTACCTATTACATAACTAGGTAATATAATAAATCAGACATGGTAAGTCTTAAGCAAAATCTGGGTGAGCTTGACCATGGTTCAAAATTTTGACTAAGACATAATGCACAAACAGTGTCCGGTCCTAGATTATATTAAAATTAAGAAATTTACTTAAACTAAAGACATCATGGATAAGATTACAAGATGGTAAACAAGGAAGAGTTTACAATGACTAAGGTCCATAAAGTTCAACATTTAGGATCTGCAAGGAGTTTTTTTGGGTTTTTTGTTTTGTTTTGTTTTTTTGGGTTTTTTTTTTTTTTTTTGATTTTTTGAGACAGGGTTTCTCTGTAGTTTTTTGGTTCCTGTCCTGGAACTAGCTCTTGTAGACCAGGCTGGCCTCAAACTCACAGAGATCTGCCTGTCTCTGCCTCCCGAGTGCTGGGATTAAAGGCATGTGCCACCACCGCCCGGCCTCTGCAAGGAGTTTTTAAACCAAAAAGTAAGTAAACATAGTTTCTTTCATAATTTAAATATAAAAATAGGAAAAGTGAGGGCCAGGTATGGTAGCACATGCCTTTAATCCCAGCACCTGGGAGGCATAGTTAGGTGAATCTCTATGATTCCAAGGCCAACCTGGTCTACATAGTGAGTTCCAGGACAGCCAGAGCTACAATAGTGAGACCCTATCTCAACAAACAAACAAACAAACAAAACCCAACAAAAAAGGAAAAAGTGTATATCAGAAAATAGACAGAAAAAAAAACAGGGGGCAGGGGACAGGAAAAGAGGGGTGTGGAAAACTTCAGTCAGTCGGTAAGTAGAATAAACGAAAAAAATGTTATTTAAAAAAATAAAATAAGAAAAGAAAAAGAACACCTACAGATCAATAAGTATTGCAGAAAAGATAATAATTTTAGCAATCAGAGGAAAAAATGTTATCACTCTATGTCTCCTGGACGTGAAATTACACATAGTGCTCTGAGGAGCAGGGAGGCAGGGGTTCTTTCCATACATGATGAATGAGAACATGATGAGAGCAGCCAGCCCAGGGCATCTATCCCTACCCTCTGACTCAGCACCTTCCCTTCTAGGTGTCTGTCTCCAAGGGATCGTCAGAGAATTTTTATTAGATTATGTCACACACGCACACCATATAACCATATAACATATGGTCTAGTGCTATGGGTGAGCTTGGATACATGATAAACATACGAAGATACTGATAGCTCTTATTAGGGGAACCACCTGTGAGTATAACTTGGGAGGGATGGAAACCTCAGGCCACAGTGGAAGAGAGCCAGAAAGAAGACTGGCCATGTATCCTTAGGAAGGTTGTTAGTATCTGCCAGGAAGACCTCAGATAGGGTTAACTGAGACGAACGCCGCTGTCCCAGATGGGGCTTATCTCTGTGTCAGTATTATGACAATTCATTTTCACTGTCTCCTTGACTGGGCCAAGACAGATAAAAGAGGAAAGAAAGAAAGCCAGTTGAGGGTAGAAATTCTATTTCACCACTCTCTTTCCACCATGAAGATGCTACTTTGTAGGGCTGCCTCAGTGGTTATATGCATGTATAGCTCTTACAGAGGATCTGAGTTCAATTCCCGGCACACAGGAGGCAACTCACCACTCCCTGTAACTCCAACTACAGGGAGAGCCACTGCCTCTGGCCTCCATGGTTGCTTGCATCCACATGTACATTCCCATACACACGCACACACGCACACACACACACAAACAGACACACACATGATTAAAAATAAACCTTAAAAATATAATAAAAGCTCTTCTGCCACACAGGACTTGCCTCTGTGATGTCCTGCCTCACAGCCAGCCAAATGAACACATACCGCAACCTCTGAAATGGTGGGTCCTTGGAAACCATTGGTCTACTATCTGTCTTGATAGATGTATAACTGGATCATTCAGATGTGTGGAATCCTGCAATCTGTGGTTCCTTGTGACTGGCTTCCTTCCTGTAGTGTAAGGTTTGCAGGCACCATCTATGCTGTGGCCTGCGTCAGCATTTCACCCTCCCTTAGCGCTAAGCATCCATTCCTGTGGATGGACCACTCTTCATCTCTCAGATCTTCAGCAGGTTGGTATCCTGGTTGTTTTCATGTCTGGTGATTATGACTAATATTGCACGGCATTTGTGTGCAAGCCTCGGCATAGTGATATACTTTCATTGAGCATATTCCCAACAGGGAAACGCTGGTTGCAGGCTAACTCTACATTCAATCTTGTGGAGAACCGGTAGGTTGTTTCTGAAAGCAACCTCCACCATTTTACACTCATACCAGCAACATAGATGGGCTCCGGTTTTTCCACACCCTTGCCAATATCTGTTCTCGTTCATTATGGTTCCCTCTCTAGGGCCTGCTCTTGGCTCCAAGTTCCTCCTAGGCTCCTCTAAGATGTCTTTTACTCCCTTGTCTTCTGACAGGCCTCTTCATCCACTAGGAAGGGACTGGAGATAGCAGGGTGCTTGGAAGCGCACTCTTTTTTTTTTTTATTGAGAAAAAAATTTTCCACCTCCTCCCAGTCTCCTACTCCTCCCCCCTCCCCCCACTCCCCCCACTCCTCTCCCCCTCCCCCCACTCCTCTCCCCCTCCCTCTCCAGTCTGAAGAGCAGTCAGGGTTCCCTGCCTGTGGAAAGTCCAAAGTCCTCCCCCCTCAATCCTGGTCTAGGAAGGAGAACATCCAAACTGGCTAGGCTCCCACAAAGCCAGGACACGAAGTAGGATCAAAACCCAGTGCCATTGCCCTTGGCTTCTCAGCAGCCCTCATTGTCCGCCATATTCAGAGAGTCCGGTTTTATCCCATGCTTTTTCAGTCACAGTCCAGCTGGCCTTGGTGAGCTCCAATAGATCAGCCCCACTGTCTCCGCAAGGTCCCCAGTTAGTTCCTGGGGCAGCTGAGGATAGGGAACCTGAAATGATCCTATCCTATAGCCATACTGATGAATATTTTGCATATCACCATAGAACCTTCATCTGGCGATGGATGGAGATAGAGACAGAGACACACACTGGAGCACTGGACTGAGCTCCCAAAGTCCCAATGAGGAACAGAAGGAGGGAGAACATGAGCAAAGAAGTCAGGAAGCGCACTCTTAAAGGGATAGGGAAATTTGACCAAGTTACTTTAGACTTTGTGACGGTTGAGTCTGTGTGTTAACTTGGCTGCTGCTGTGGGATATTCCTTTACACTGTGTGAAGACACGTCACTGTGGTTGGTTCAGTAGAAAGCTAGACAGCTAATAGCTAGACAGGATTTTCAGAGCACAGAGAATGCTGGCGAGAAGAAGGCAGAGTTGCCAGCCAGATGCAGAGGAAGCATGGCATGTAGGAGGGGAGGTAGAAAGCCATGAGCCATGTGCCAGTGCATAATTTAATAGAAATGGGTTAATTTATAAGAGCTAGTTGGAAATAAGCCTAAGCTATTGGCCAAACTTTCATAATTAATAATATAAATACGGAGCTGACGATCCCAATGAGTAGTTCAGTCACAGACAGGGTTAGGAGATAGCAGAGAAGACTTTACTTCTGAGTGTGTCAGTGAAGATGCTTCTGGAAGAGACTGGCATTTGAATGAGCAAACTGACTACTGTTGGTAAGCATCATTGAGTAGTTGAGGATCTTAACAACAGGAAGGCAGAAGAAGCATGAACTGCTGCTTCTTAGGCTGGAACATGGAGTTTCTTCTGCCCTCAGACACTGGAGTGCCTAGTCCTCCATCTGCAGACAAGGAACTGATCACACCTCTGGCTTTCTTGGGACTACACCATCCAGAAAGCAAGTCTTGAGACATTTTGGCCAGCCCAGGAGCATAAATTAATTTCTATAGTAAGTCTGTCTACCCGTCTATCACCTATCTATCTATCTATCTATCTATCTATCTATCTATCTATCTATCTATCTATCTATCTTCTGTCTATCTATCATCATCTGTCTATCATGTTCTATTTTTCTGGAGATTACAGTTCTTTCTTTCCTTTATCTTCTGTACAGTTGCTGGGAAGAAGAGCTGAGGAGTCGAGGAGTGGGTGACCTGGGGACCATTCTGGAATTCTAACCTGAAAGTGGCACAGATGATGGCAAGCCTTGGGTGATTAACCATTTACAGGAAGATTTTCGTTTCTTTAAGTCATTTTAGTTCACAGCTGCAGAGTGGGAGAGAAGCAGCTGTGGGTGTGGGGATCATAAATCATGGTTTTTACAGACAGCAGCCTACACTTGATAATGCTAATTGTTTTTCTTATCAGTGATTTCTCTTTTATGGCTGGCTTATTTAGAAACAACTGTTGGCAATTGAACCATTTCGACTTGTTCCAGGATGATGAGTCCTAGTTCAGGGTGAAACAGATCTCAGGATTATCATGGCTAAAGTAGCAATGTTGCCAAGCACACAGAGGAAAATCAGAAAGCCTTGGATTGTGTTTCTGTTTAACCTTCTGTTCTGAGGCTGGGATCATGTTTGAGACTTGATTAATTGACCTGTTCTTGCATTTCTCAAATGCATTTGAATTTTGCCTCAAGAAAGCAGGATGGACCCCATGTCCCATTTCCTGAGCCAGGGTTAGCAATTTCCTTCAAAATGAGAAACAAAAAGGAAAGAAAAGAAAAAGAAAAAAGCACTGTGTGGTGGCATATGCCTTTAATTTCAACATTTGGGAGTCAGAGGCAGGCAGATCTCTGTAAGTTCAAGGCCAGCCTTGTCTATATAATAAATTCTAAGCCAGCTAGAGTTACATAGTAAGACCAGAACAAAGCAAACAAGCAAACAAACCAACAAACAAAAACACTCTTGGGGCTCAGGAGATGGGTGGGTAAAGTGCTTTCTACACATGCATGAGGACCCGAGCTCTTACATTTTAAAGAGTTGCTCATAGTAGCCTACACAACAATCCCAGTACTGGGAGTGGGAGGCAGGAGGATCCTGAAGGCTAGCAGGCCGACCAGTCTAGCCAGTCAGTGAGTCCCAGGTTTAATGAGAAACACTGTTTCCAAAAACAAGGCGAAGAATAGTAGATGGAGACACCCAACGCCCACCCCCTGCCTCCACACATCCATGAAAAAATGTGTGCCTCCTATGCACAAATGCACAACACGCACACACCCGAGTGCGCGCACACACACACACACACACACATACACACACACACACCATATCACAGTCATACCCAGAAATAATTCTTTACAATTATCTGGTGTTTCTTAGTTAGGGAAGTTGGCATCTCCAACTAATCATCACAAAGTCCAAGCACCTATGGTGGCCTTCCTCCAGAAGATACCATTCTCTTGAGGGCCCACTCATCTCGTGAGACCAGCATTCATTTCTCCCCAGGTTGGCACCCAATAACCAGATTGTATTTCATAGGCCTGACCTAGTTTTGTCTCTTCGCTGCTGGGGTAAAACACTGACTAAAAGCAATTTGGGGGAGGAAAGGGTTTATTTGGTTCACATGTCATGATTAGAGCCCAGCACTGAGTGAAGTCAGGGCAGGAACTCCAAGGAACTCCAACAGGAGCAGAGGCAGGAACCATGGAGGAAAGGTGTTTTCTGGCTTGCTCTCCATGGGTTACTCACCTGCTCGCCTTTTAAAAATAGTAATATTTTTATTTATTCTTTGAGAATTTCAAACAATGTATTTGGTCGTATCCATTCCCCTTCTCAAATACCAGCCAGATCATCCCCTACCTCTCTACTAATTCAAATTTAAAAACCAAAACAAAGCAGAGTCCTGTTTGTGTTGGACTACTGCTCCTGGGTATGGGCCCGCCTTCGTGTATGATTGACATATCAAGTATCAGACTGTTGAAGAAAACTAGTTTTTCCTCGCCCATTAGCAAACAAATGCCAATAGTGCCTTGGGTAGAGATGGGTCTTCATGTCCACTTTCCCTCATCCCTGTCGGAATTTTGTCTGGCTTGAGTATGAAACCCTCAGATAGACGTGCATGCTCTCCTAGTCCCCGTGAGTTCGTATGTGCGTCTGCCCTGTTGTGTCTGAAAAGCACTGTCTCCTCACAGGCATCTCCCACCTTTGGCTTTTAGATTTTTTTTTCTGACCTCTCTTTCCCATGGATTCCTGAGCCTTGATGAGAGGGGCGTAATGTAGACATCCCATTTACGAATGAGCATTCCAAGGTCCCTTACTCTCCACATTGTCCAGCTGTGGATTTTTGTGTTAATTGCCATCTACTTCAAGAAGCTTCTCTGATGATGGTTGAGCACGGCTCTGGTCTATGGGTAGAGCAATATGTCATTAGGAGTCATTTTACTGCTACGGCCATTTAGCATAATAATAGTAGTAATTTCTCCTGAAGGTCCATGACCTAACTAAGCCCCAAGTTCTTGGCCTCATTGGCATTGCCAGGTATAGGTTCCATCTTATGGAGCAGGTCTTATATCTAAGCAAAATGTGGTTGGTTGCTATCAGAATGTTTATGTTACTATTGTACCAGGGGAATTATCTTACCAGATAGGTCACTATTACAGCTCACAGGATGCATAGCTGGGTGAGATTGCTAACTGCCTTTCTTCTCCAGTGGTGTATGTAATACCTTACAGCATCATGAATGTTGGCCAGTAGAGATGAAGCTTTCAGTTGAGTACCAGCTAGATATCTCCATGTTCTATGGCGTAAGTATGTGGTATCATCAGCAATAGGGTCATACTGTCAGGTTCAAGGGTAACCTATAGCATTTCTAATAGTCTGTAATGTTTAGTGGGTGGGTGTCTAGAGGTTCCATTGGCTTAAAAAAGAGATAGCCCATTCCTGGTACCCAAACTTAGCTCTATAATGTACATGCTTAATGATTCATAATTCCTCCAATTTTATTTATCTATAACATGGAGAAAATAATGCAAAGTAGTGGATAATAAAGTACTGTGCAATGAATGCACAATTCAATATTTGCCAATAAAATGAAATATTATACTTATGTATTGTTATTTGTTTGAATTAAATAAAGAAAAAAGGAGAAAAATACTATTTAAAAGGAAAGTGTATTGTAATGAGTCTTTCTCTGTCCCACCAGCTCCCAAATAATGACATAGAGACTTTTTACTCATTATGAAAGTTTGTCCTTAGCTTAGACTTGTTTTTAACAAGATTTTATAACTTAAATTAACCCATTTCTATTAATCTACTTGCTGCCATGTGACTCATGACTGTTAGTTACCTCTCCTCCTGCATGTTCTCCATCTCCTGGAGTCTCCTGTGTACCTAAATTCCTCCTCCTCCTCCTCCTCTTCCTCTCTCTCTCTCTCTCTCTCTCTCTCTCTCTCTCTCTCCACAGAAACCACACCTATACCTTCTACGTGGTCTTTGTCTGTTCAGCTTTTTATTACACCAATCACAGCAATACATCTTCACACAGTGGACAACTATTCCACAATAGCGTATCTTCTATATTACAGAAATATTTCACTGTAATACTTTGAAAAGAAGTTAAACTTAAAAAAAAAGCCTTATTGAAACAACAAGAGGGTGTGTGTGCAGCTTCCCCGAAAGCCTAGTGCAGGCACCTCTACTTCAGTATTAGGCAGTTCTCTTGCTGAATACCAGATGAAGGAATTGGCTTGAATTTATAGACCATGTGGTACCAAAAAGAAAAAAAAATAGTGTTTCTTTAAACACCAGAGTTATACCCAAGGCGGCAAGATGTTCTCATGGTGGAAAGCCACCCAGCGCTGGAGAAGGGTCCCCTCTTCCACCCAAAGCAAACCCTGGATGCACGAAGGCAGCATCATGACCACTTTCTTCCGGCTCATTTATCCAGATGTTCTAGTGACTAACGATGCAATACCCTTTGCTTCTCCTGCACAAGCCTGCTTCCCTGAGATGCATGGGTCCAATTCCTTTTTGCTTTTATTTGTCTTTCTGCTTCTTCATTTTCTTTTCTTTCTCTCCCCTTCTGTTTTCCCCATTCTTCTCTCTTCCTATCCCTTCCATTTGAGACAACATTTTGCAAATAGCACAGTCTAGCATGAAACTTGCTATGTGTAGTTTAGGCTGGCCTTTAACTAGCAATCCTCCTGCCTCAGTCTATCAAGTGCTAAGATTATATAATCATGCCCAACAAGTGCTAAAATTATTTTTAGTGTTATTTTATGCATTCAGTCCGTGTGTGCGTGTGTGTGTGTGTGTGTGTGTGTGTGAAGATCACATGACAACCTCCAGTGTCAGTCTTTGCCTTCTGCTTGTTTTAAGGGAGAATCCATTGTGGTTTCCCTGTGGTATACACAAGGCTAACAAAAATAAATAAATCATTCAAAGACTTTAAATGATGATTTAATGATAAAACCCATTCCTAGCTATGCATTTTCTAAATACAATTTTTCCAAAGGTTATATCTGTAAAAAGACTAAGAATACAGTTAAGTTTGCATCCTAGCATCAAGAATCATTCATTAACAGAAATATGATTTCATGTTTAAATACACTATTTATTCTATTGCGAGATTGACTCCCAATGTAATTTTTGTTCAATAAGATTTAATGAAAATAATACATATATATTGTTTTGATCAATGGTAAATTGATAATAATTAAATTGATAACACAATCTGGAGGAAATTAATCTTGACTGTCAACTTAGAGGGATATTTTTGCTGCAAAGAAAGTAATATATCACAGAAAGATTTCTACACATAAATCATAGTGTACTTGGTTAGAATAGGATGGGAATGTGTGTTCTAAGAAAAGGAGAATTGGGTAAAATTTCCTCTTGTTAAAGAAGAAACAGTTTTACTTTAGCATTTTTTAAATTAATTTTTAGGTTAGCATAGAAATGGGTTTTATTATGCCATATTTTTAAGATATGTGTCATTATACTTTATTTTCATTCATTCATACTCCTACCACGTTTACCAGGACCCCTTTGCCCCTGGTTGCCTTCCTTCTCCCAAACAGCCCTCCTCATAACCCCCTCATAGCCCCCATCATAGCCCCATCATAGCCCCCTCATAGCCCCCTCATAGCCCTCCTCATAGCCCCCCTCATAGCCCCCCTCATAGCCCCCCTCATAGCCCCCTCATAGCCCCCTCATAGCCCTCCTCATAGCCCCCTCATAGCCCCCTCATAGCCCTCCTCATAGCCCCCTCATAGCCCCCTCATAGCCCCCTCATAGCCCTCCTCATAGCCCCCTCATAGCCCCCTCATAGCCCCCTCATAGCCCTCCTCATAGCCCTCCTCATAGCCCCCTCATAGCCCCCCTCATAGCCCCCTCATAGCCCCCTCATAGCCCTCCTCATAGCCCCCTCATAGCCCCCTCATAGCCCCCTCATAGCCCTCCTCATAGCCCTCCTCATAGCCCCCTCATAGCCCCCTCATAGCCCCCTCATAGCCCTCTTCATAGCCCCATCATAGCCCCCTCATAGCCCCCCTCATAGCCCTCCTCATAGCCCCCTCATAGCCCCCCTCATAGCCCTCCTCATATCCCTCCTCACAGTCCCCCCTCATAGTCCCCCTTATAGTCTCCTCATAGTCCCCCCTCATAGTCCCCCCTCATAGTCCCCCTCATAGCCCCCCTCATAGCCCTCCTCATAGCCCCCTCATAGCCCCCCTCATAGCCCTCCTCATATCCCTCCTCACAGTCCCCCCTCATAGTCCCCCTTATAGTCTCCTCATAGTCCCCCCTCATAGTCCCCCCTCATAGCCCCTCCTTTTCTTATCACATGCAGCCCTTACCCTTTCTCTCCATTACCCAAGATGTTTTCCTCTGTAATGACTCTATTTCCACTTTCATAACCTACACATACACATACACACAAGCTTTATTTTTTAAAGAATGATGGAATATCAACTTTATATGGAACTTAAGAATCTATTACATATATTTTGAAGTGTTATATAATGGCTTTAGTTTTAATGGTCATTATTGCAATATGTGGGAGAGTGTATCCTTTGCGATTATTTAAACGGGCAACAAAAATAAAATATCAGGGTTGGAGAGATGGCTCAACAGTTAAGAGTACTTGTTGCTCTTGCAGGAGACCTGGGTTCAGTTCCCAGTACCCATCCACATAGGACGCCAGACAACTGCCTGTGACTCCAGTTCCTAGGAATTCAGCATCCTCTTTGTTCTCTATAGACACCTGCAAACACACGGTACACAGACAGACAAGCAAGTGCACATGTGTGTGCATGCACAGAAAACACACACAAAAATTTTAAATGCTGATATAACTTGAATTTGTGAGGGAAAGCACAGTTATTAAAACTATTTTGAGGGCTGGAGAGATGAGAGATGGCTCGGCTGTTAAGATCAGCTGTTGCTATGGCAGGGGTCCTCTGTTCAGTTCCCAGCACCCGCACTATAGTTCACAACCATCCATACAGACAGGGGATCTGATTCCCCTTTCTGCTTTTGGAGAGCACTAGCCATGTAAGTGATGCACAAAGAGGCATGCAGGCAAAACACACATACAGTGAAATCAATAAATACAGGAATATATATTTTGAGGACGTAACGTAAATAAATGTAAAATCACTGAGGTGGGAGGTGGAATTCGGCCATTAACAAGGATATGTTAGCTTAAAGAATCCATCTCAGTTTGTCGGCGTTGACCTTGGAGACACATTCCTGTCCATGGATCTGCCAGCCCTCTCCTTGCACAGGAACTGAGAAGACCAGTTTAATCAGTGTGTGAAGTCTTTTCTCACCGTGTAAATAATTTCCTTTTTCTCAGTAATCCTTATTAGGCAAAACTTACCATAATCAATTCACCTCCTCAGTAGGACAGTAGCCACTCTTCCCAATGAAAGGTATTCAGGCTAATTCTTGAAACTGTACTAAACTTAAAATCTTATTTAATTCAATATCATAGTGCAGACATAGATACAATTAGAAAAAAAAGTAAGTATTTAAACTTGGTGCCGGTCTGAATTATCATTGCAATTTTATACAAAGCCTTACAGAGAGGTTAATTTGGTGTTGGGGATTGTCCTGGGGCAGAACATAGGGCATTGTGTATGCTAGGCAAACTCTCTGCCACTGAGGTAGACCCCTAGCAAGAGGTCATTTTCAGTGAATGCTCTAGGCCAGAATTTATAAATTGGAAGCTCATGGGATGCTGTGATGTACTTACTTGTGCTCTTTATTTGTTTGGTTAGTTTTGAGGCTGGGTTTTGCCATGCTGTTTGGTCTTTGAACTCATGAGTTCAAGTGATCTTTCTGCCTTGGCTTCCCAAGTAGCTGAGACCACAGGTGTCTACCACCACGTCTAGCTTTTTTGTTTTTTCCTTACTCAACAACCGTAAACAACAAAACAAGCTAAAAGAAATCCAAGCAACTTCACATAATTCTGCTTCTCAGCTGTTCCTGGCAAACTGAGAACTGTGCATTTGTACAGAAACCCGGGTTCCACTTTTTTCACAGGTCAGGAGCAAGTCTGCTGAAGTATAGTGTTGCCCTGTTAGGGGCAGTACATGCTATACCTGCATTTGCATCTCTCTGGGTTTTGTCTACACTAGCCTCTCTCACTCCTTCCTGGGTTCTGATTGAGTATGATGGGTATTTTAAATGGAGGCATCAAGTTCGGATAGCTCATTATTTCCCCTTGGGTTAGAGGAAGCCTGTAGATAACTGAATATTGATATTGCCTTATTGTAATGTGATTACAAACCACTTTCAGTGTAGTTTCAAGATGGAAACTCCACGAAACAGGTCATAGAATTGGGTAGTGCTTTGGAGCCCTGGCAAAGGAAGGGGTTTTTCCTTATATTTCTGATACTGTCCAGCACGGGCAAGGAAGGCATTTAAAGTATGCTGAATGTTATTGTGCTGGTGAAGAATCTGTGTGTAGCTTTTCAAAGATGACAAAGGTCAAAGAACCTGTTGTGTTTACTTTTGTTGGTGTTGCCTGGCTGCCACACTTTATGGTATAACTGTTACATTCTAGGCTGTCCTTCATTAATGTGAGGTTCCCCTCTGTATGTTGTGAATATGCTTTATTGCCATTGGTTAATAAAGAAGCTGATTTTTGTCAGTGACTTAACAGAGTAAAGCCAGGCAGGGAATCTGAACAGGGAAAGAGTAGGTAGAGTAGGTAGAGTCAGAGAGATATCATGTAGCCACCGAAGGAGACAGATGCTAGAACTTTATCCAGTAAGACACAGCCTTGTGGCAATACACAGAATAATAGAAATGGGTTAATATAAGATATAAGAGCTAGCTAGAAATAGGCTTAAGCTATTTCCCAAATAGTATTACAATTAATACAGTTTCTGTGTGATTATTTCTGGTCTGGTGGCCAGGAAGGAATTGACAGCCTCTGCCTACAGAATGGTCCAAATTTGGGGCTGATGCCTGCCATCCACCTTGGGTCCGGTAATTTTGTACCCACTCAGGGTTGAAAGGAAAATAGCTGAGACGAAGCCTGTGGCTCTGTGACTCCCCTGTGCCTGGGCAGGCTGCAGGATTGTGTCTTCTAGGCGTGCACAGGCAGGAGAGCATCGCAGATTCTCACCACCATACACAGAGATATTTCTAGGCTGTGAAGTGAGCTGCATGGCAGATTAAGCTTTTACTCGGATAAAAGGGTTTATATGCTGCACAGTGTTACCCAGAGTTGAGGTGATGAGGACGGCTCCCACCCAGCAGTTCCAGAGTTGGTGATGAACTATCTCCACCATGTTGAAAGCCTAAGAGAGGCAGAGCCAGTGTCCAGGGATGCTGCAACCAAGCTGCTTACCATTTTAAAAGTGCTCCTGGTCAGAAAATTATTACAGATATACAATAAAAACAGATTCAGATAAAAAAAAGACCTCTGAATAGGTCACAGTGTTGGATAAATGCACATAGACTTGGGAGAGAGAAGAAGAGGAATATAGACAGTTATAATATAAAAGAGTATAGACAGTCATAGATTAAAGGAGCAAAGATAATAAAATAAATATTAAACTTCTAGAAAAAGCAATAGAGTAAGAAAAATAAGCCACATAAAGATAGAAAATACACAGAGAGTCTGGATTGTGTATATTATTGTGTTTTCTTTGAATTTTTTTGACTATGAATGAGCTAAGTACCAAGAAACATTTTATTGTACAGGCTGCTAAGCTAAACCAACATATATACTTTAAAGGTATCTTGTCTTCAAAATTTGGGTCTAAGGATATGTTGGTTTGGAAAAGAGGTTCTGCTTTTGTTTCTGCAGAGGATGAGAACCTGTGGATTCCTTCCAGGCTGATGTGGTTTGATGGACCAAGACCCCCCAAAGATCTCTGTAAACCTCCAAAATACTTTACCCAACAAAAAGCAGGAAGCAGTTTGGAGAAAACAAAGCCCAAATTCCCTAAATGACTATTTATAAATGATTGTTTTCATCTTAAGGATGATGATTGTAATTGATTAGTGGTCATAGTCAATTTCTATAAAAAAAATAAGGAGGATATGCTATAGAGATAAATACTTTGCATTGGTATTGATCTCAGTTTATTAATAAAAATTTAAGATAAATTTTGTTATATGTATATTTCTGCTCTTGAATAAAGTATTGTGTTTGTGCAGCTCATTTAAAAATATAATGTATGATTAAGAAATACAGGTTAATAGTCATCTATAATAATCAAACTTAATTATGTTTGTTATTTTATGTTAGTTATGTTTTCTAGATATACAAAGATATATAGAGATATATTTCAATTAGATAGGTATTCTTTAAATCTTTCAAAGACATACAGAATATGGACATACATTTAAAGTGTTTCAGAACTTAGGACTTTTCATGACAATGGGACACATCTGCTCCTGGTTGAACCTTTCTAACTTCAAGAGGATGATGGGCATCGAAGAGGCTCCTTATGAAGTTTGTTAGCCACTTGGGCAAGAAACTGTTCTTACCTGAACTGCTTGATGGTATGCTGTATAAATTGGACATGCAGGACCCACAGAAAAATGACTGATAAAGTTACCTAAATAATTTAGACAGTCCTTAAGAGTCCCTGCTTCATGCAAGAGTCTGCCAGACATTCTGCAGGATACAGAAGAAAGTGACTGACAAACTGCCAATATAGGCAGAACTGTCTTTGAAATTTTCTGCTTCATGGAAAAGTCTGCCAGATACTATGGACCTGTAGGCTGAAGATGGATGTCCCAATGATACAGAAGAACTTTGGGTGACTATCCAGGCAGTGAGATGTCTCTGTCAATTCTATAGTTTTGGAAGTTGCTTACAATGCACTTCCTGTTAACTTAGGTAATATTATGTCCTTTGGGGTCTTTAACGGAGTTAAAGAGTAGATAGTTATAATTATAGTTTTTCTTAGTTCTGCTAAAAGTAGATATAAATATTGTAACTATAATTCTTGCTTGATAACTGTTTTGTTGTATGTAATTTTACTATGTTAAAGTTACAACCTTCCTTTTTATCTAGACAGAAAATGGGAGGTGGTATAGAATTCCCCTCTGTAAGTTGTGAATATGTTTTATTGCCATTGGTTAATAAAGAATCTGTTTTCAGCCAGTGACTTAACAGAGTAAAGCCAGGCGGGAAATCCAAACAGAGATGGAGAGAGAGAGAGAGAGAGAGAGAGAGAGAGAGAGAGAGAGAGAGAGAGAGGAGTCAGAGAGATGGCATCTAGCCGCCAAAGGAAGACAGATGCCAGAACTTTACCCAGAGCTTGCCCACAGCCTTGTGGTGATATACAGAATAATAGAAATGGGTTAATTCAAGATGTAAGAGCTAGCTAGAAATACGCTTAAGCTAGTGGTCAAACAGTATTATAATTAATATAGTTTCAGTGTGATTATTTCAGGTCTGGGTGTCTGGGAATGAATGAACAGCCTCCAGCTGCACTTCATGATCTGTGTTCTCGTTCTTTTCTGTGGGGTTAGGCGTAGAAGCCCAAAATATGTGCTTATTTCCACGTTGACCAAAGGTCAGAGAGTTGGAACTTACCTCTATAACCTTCAAGGTTTTATTGTTTCTACCTCAAACTAAGGTCCCACCTATATTCAGATCAGAGAGTTCTGCTCTCTCAGAGTTATTGTCAACAGGTGTGGCTAATATCCAGACCTTGTATTTCAGGTGTAGAGAAGTAGATATGCTTCTACTTCAAACAAGAGTCTAAGGATCCAACTAAGTTCCAGTTCCCGTAGGGAGATAACAATGGATTCCACCCAGGGAGTGGTTTGCCTACAGAACGTTTTGGTCTAGGATATAAGCATGACTTATTTTGTTCTAGGAAAAGAATGTTTAACTATGAACGTAGCCCGCAACCTTCAACTGGTCTGTTCATTTTCCTGTATCATGTTAATGCAGTTTTCTTTTTTTATCTTACTCCTACCTTTTGGGGTCAGGAGTATTTTAAGCAATTGGAAATTAAACTCAAGCAATTTCAGTATTCACTGGAACTCCCTCCTGGTACTATCCTGTTTCTGTTTTATTATTTTATTCGCATCTTCGTACTCATTACTTATTTTTCTGATCCCCGTGCCCCTACCCTGGCAAGTAGTATTTTTGTCGAGGCTGGTCCCGACATTAGTCTCCTGGTCTAGTCAATTTCATTGGTTCTCATTATTTTTTTTAAAAACATCTGTTTTCTAAATATGACTGGAAGACTTTGTACATTGTGATTCTACTTATAGGGTTACTTACTGTAATTTTAAGTTTTCCTCGCTCTTGCCCCATCTGTCATTGGCTTTGACTGTAGTGTTTGGGGGACACAGACTTTTATGGTGATCCTATAGTGCCTGTCTATGTAATGGCACCTGTTGTGCATGACAGAATAACAGGAAAACAAACAACAATAACAAAGACACTTCAAATCACGGGATGAAAAGGATGTTTTATCTGTACCAGCTCTTGGAAGTCTTATTAAAAAGAATGACGGGTCTGTCAACATAGTAGTTTATGCACTTTATCTAAAAGGAATGAGTTGTGGAAGGCAGGGTTAAACTTCCATGACTGGGAGTGGGAAAGTAGTTATGCTTCTTTAAACCGCTAATTTGAGCTGCCATTTTGCCTCCTGGCATGTGCGCGCCTTATCTTAGCTGGTCTGCCCTAAGACCCCCTGAGCACAAACCCCAGTCCCCACTTCCACTCAAACAAGATGAAAGAAATGACCAGGAATCAGGAAAAACTCGCCAAATTGCAGGCACAAGTGTGCATCGGTTGGAAAAGAACTGTTTGCAGAAAGAAGATGGTTCATAGGACAGCAGCGCAGACGATTTTAAAAAACAAAGAAAACTGCAGCTCTCTTTAAAGAAGTGAGGGGTAAGCAGTGTCTCTGGCAGTGAAGAAGTAAACATGTTTACACACCACGGAACAGGGATCCATTTTAACAATCATAAAGTCCAGGCAAATGGAAATGCCTCCCAGCATCCTAAATCAGCTCCGGGCAGACAGTCTGCCTTGTCTAAGGAGACTGGCTGAAGCTCTGCCCAGTCTGTGCATGGAAGAGCACCACTGGCTCCTGGAGAGGACGGTGATGATGAAGTTCCAGAGCTGGTGGAGAATTCTGATGAGGCCCCTGGGAGGGAGGCGAACTGAAGGGAGGCGACATCTGAAGAAGGCGACATTTGCAGAAGTTACGGGAGCTGTTGTTGGATGTCATGACTGCTTTTGAAAATTCTTTTGCTGGTGGATCTGATAAAATCTAGAGCGCTAATATTTTCAAGTCCAAGCGCCCTGGACACTGCCGCTCTCTTCAGTTTTTGCTCATACACAATTCATTCTTTGTGGCAAATTAAGCCTGAAGAAACCAGGAGATAAAGTTTGGAAACAGGTTAATAAAACTCTGCCTAGTAAAAAAACCTGCTAATTCATCTAACTTTATCATTTATGAATTTATTAAGACTATGGACAAAGCTTCCCCTGTGATGTGGAGCGTGTAAGCTGTCAAAATAGCAAAAGAGAACCTACAGAAACCCTAGTCCACTCGTGCGGAGCTCCGAGCCCATATCATTCTCAGAATTGGCAAATAGTATCCGAGGCCACATTTATTCTATGGATTTGCCAAATTTGGTAGGATGAAACATTTCTCATGGTGTGAAGGACTGGCAGGCTGTTGGAGACCTGGCTGTGGCAGAGTTGCTGAGGCAATGTTTAGTCCACAGGGCGTGTTCCCTGCCTCATCTCTGAAGTTGGCCACTTGCATTTCACTTCAAGTTGCTTTTTTTTTTACTTTGAAAATTCTGAACGCCTCATTGAGGATGGTAGGTACAGAATGTGCCAAGCCTTTGGCTTCAAAGTTCAATTGTTTTTAAGTTATTTGACTGAACAGAAGAAGGTCACGAGATATCTTCCACAGTAGGGAAGGCATAATTTTCCATGTCTTTAGGATGTTTTGAAGTTGTGGAGTGATTATTTTTTCTGTAAATTCTCCATAAATAAATAACTTTTAACAGTGTTGTAGTTTGATTTTTAAGAGTGCCTTGACAGTAGTCTTTAAAGTAGTCCTTCCTTCTCCCCATGGTCCAGTCTCGAGCCTCTTCCTCCAAGTAAAGGAACTGGAAACCTTATGTTAAAACCCCAGCAGTGCAAGTTTGAACTAAAAGTTTGAAATTCTGGGGGGAGGGGGAACGGTTGGAGATTGGAGAGGTGGTTCAGAGATTGGGAGCTCTGGCTGCTCTTTCAGAGGACCCAGGCTCAATTCCCAGCACCCACAAGGCAGCTCACAACTGTCTGTAACTCCAGTTCCAGGAAATCTGACACTTTCATACCAATGCACATAAAATAAAGTTACATAAATTACATAAAAAGTATGACATTTTTAGCATCTTAAAAGTGTTTAAATTTATGAAGTTATAATGCAAACCTGTAGCACAATTAATAAAAACCCAGGGACAAATATTGGGGTTCAGACTGAAGGTCAGAAAAGCAAAACAGTCAGCCACCTTCTTACCTCTACCTCAGCCTGAAAGGGCGATCCTGCCTACAGGAATCTCAAAATGAGACTGTGTCTCAGAGCTGTCTCCTCCTGTCTTATATTCCTCTGTAGGACTGGGATTAAAGACGGGCATCACTGGAATTAAAGAAGCACATCACTACTGCCAGGTTTCTATGGCAAGGAATTAAAGGTGTGTGTCACCACTGCCTGGTGGGTAAGGCTGATCAGTGCGGCTGTTTTACTCTCTGAACTTTAGGCAAGCTTTATTTATTTGTTAAAATACAGATAAAATATAACTACACAAACCTCATTTTTTTGCCATTAATATTACATGCTCCTGGCAGGCAGCTGAGGGGAGAGCTCTGGCGTTTTCCCGCACCCTTTCAAAACCCCGCTAAGTCCCTAGCTAGCATATGCTGCTGTTTGTGTATTCATGGCTTGTGGAGCCAGGCAGCTAAGACTTCTGTTTCCATACACATGATTATTTCCAGCATCCCACCTAAAGACAAGATATATCTTCCAGGTTTGCCAGACTGACTCCCCACAGACTATGTTCTCGCACAGTCTACCTCTGCAGGCCACTAGCCGGTCGGTAGTGTATTATTTTTGCGTACTTTGCTCATTGTGAATGAGGATCTGCCAAAGGCTAAACTTAACTCCCACAATGCAAAGAAAGTGGCAATCAAGCCTATGTAGGAGCAGATACATCTGCTAAATCTTCTCTCTCTTCCATCTATCTACTTGTCTATGAGACTACATATATTGTGTAATCTCAAGCAAATGTTTGTTCCCGTTTCCCGGAGGAGGTGAGAGGCAGTTTTTGAAACTCGGTTCGGGGTCTTTGGCACACTCTTTCATTTAACAAGTTTATCAAGTGTACATCTTTGGATCATCTTCCAGACTCTTTGTGATTAATAACTCATCAAACTGGTCTTTTTTTAAAAAAAATTAAATGCACAGTTTATGAACGTCGTCATTGAGTCGTGCAAGCTTGCCCATCATGTCTGCCGTGTCGTTCTTCTGCCTTTTCTTCTGAATTGTCCTTATCTCCCAGAGCCTGTCTGACCAATGTCTACTTCCACAGTTCACTCCCAGCCAGTGAACGCCGATGCTCATTCCATTCCTGCAGGTGCCTGGTCGGTCGTCGTGCTCCCTGTCGGTTCTCCCTCTGCCGTCCAGCATCAGCCTGCCCGACTCTTCTCACTTCGGGGAAGTCGGTCGAGCCCTGCTCCTCCTCCTCCAAGTCCCCCGCCGCCCCCGGTGGGTCCCCCCCCCCCCCCGCCAGCCGGCTCGGGGCCCTCCTCTGCACCGGCCGATCCCCGCTCCTGCCCGCCCGCCAATCCGTCCTCCCGCAGTTCGACTGCAACTTTACTTCGGCCGAGGCAGAGCGCCGTGGGCGCGCGCGAGGCGGGCGCGTGCAGGAGCGGCGGCCGCGGGAGCGCCGGAGTGTGCGAGCGGGCCGGGGGCGTCGCGGGCCGGCCTGCCCTATAAGGGGCCGAGCCGCCTCTGCCTCCGGGCGGGTGCCTGGCGGGCCGCGGCGGCGGCGGCGGCAGCGGCGGCGGCGGCTGCGATTGGCTCAGGCGCCCCATCCGGGGACTGGGCTCGGCGCTGCTCGTTCGCCCTAAAGGTACCAATATGGCGGAGGTGAGCGGAGAAACCGGGCAGCGGCGGCCGTGCCGGAGCGGGAGCCGGGAGGCCCCCCGAAGCCCCCGCAGCCTGCCTGAGACCCCGGGCTCCTCCCGCGGGTCCTCGGAAGGCGGCGCGGCGGCGGCGGGGGCGCGGGGCGGCGGCGAAGGCGCGGCGGGGCTGCCGGGGGGCGGGAGCGGGCGCGGGAGCGGTCTCCCTTCGGGACTAGGCCGCGGCGGCTCCGACCCCAGCCGGGCCGGGCGATGGGGCCGGGCGGCGGCGGCGAGCCTCGGGCCGGGGGAGGCTCTGGGGCTGGGGCCGGGGAGGCTGACGCGGGCTGCCGTTCGCTCGGCGCCTTCTCCCGGGGTCAGGGTGGGTGGAGAGCTGCCGATCCACCGTCGGCGACCGGATTGCAACGCCGAGAGCGGGCTGCGCCACTGCCCCGCCGGAGTGAGCCGGCCCGGCCCGAGGCTCTCCGGCCGCCCCGCCACTCCTCCTGGCCGGGGCTCCGAGGCCAGCGGGAGCAGAGCTGGACTCCCTGCCCCGAAACCTAGGGTGTGCGGCGTCCGCGGGCGTAGGGTCCGACCCACACCTTGACGCCCTCGCCGGCCAAGCGGCCCGAGAGCCCCTTTACCCCGAGCCGGACGGGGATGGCCGGGCGAGCGGAGCCGCCGGGCCATCTCCCCTGGGACGGGGAGCTGGGGGAGGGGGTGGAATGACGGGAGCCCCCGGAGCTGGGCAAGAGCGAGGGAGGCAGGGGCCGAGCCGGAGATTGACCGCTCACCCGGGGAGGAACCGGCTCGTCCCAGCCCCGGGGGCCGTGACTCCGGTCCCCGTAAGGTGTGTGTGTTGGGGTGGGGGGGTCTCCCGCTTTGGGTTGGGGACCAGTGTCCTGGTCTAGCAGGCCTACGCTTGGGGCAGTGGACGAACCCTGGAGTTGGGGCATCCACGCCCCAAAGGGCAGGTTGGGTCTCAGAGAGTGAGACCCTTCCAGGGAAAAGGGGGTGGCATTTCGAGGAGTTGCCCTGGGGCCAGCGGAGAGCAGGGTGAGCTGTGTGTATGTGTTGGGGGGGAGGGGGCACGATGACTCCCGAGATGCCCGGGATGAAGGACTGATGCTGCGAACCGACTAGCTCTGCCTTCAGCTTGTCGGCTTTGTAACTTGCCGAGCTCCGAACTGTGGCTTGGAGTTGCCTGTTTCAACTCCAGCCTGCGTCCCGTGTCTGCGAGTTTGTACACTGGGGACTTGGGGAGGAAGGCGAGGCAGCCAAGAGGGGGCCCGAAAGGGGCCGGGAGCGATTGGAGCGAAGCTACGTCTTGCACTTTTTGGCAGCTGCCTGGGAGCGCTCGGCTCCGCCCCCTCTGCGCCCTGTTGCCTGTACTGCCTCCTTCCCTTGCTATGCGATTCAACCTCACAGTTTTCTTTTCTCTCTCTCCCAGGCTTCTTTTGGAAGTTCGAGCCCAGGTTTGTTCCATTTTCTTACCTCTTCCGGGGGGGTCCCTATGGGAAATAGGGACTCAAAGATCTGTTGCTAAAAGGATCTTGCACACACAGACATTCATCCTGAGAGTTGTTCATCATTTGGATCTTAAAGAGTTCCGATATCTTTTTGGTAATTACGTTGTTTGAGGAAGAAATACTTATGCTCTTATTCTCTGTACATGTTGAAAAAAAAATACCCCCAAAACCTTATTACAAACCTGCAGACAGATTTTTTTTTAAAGTTAAGTGTCTTTTAATCTCACATAACTTTTTTTCCTGTTTATTTTTCTCCAAGCTGGAAATAGTGAATCCCAAGTCAACTTTCCACAAATTTTAACAATTTAGCTTTTATTTTTATTTGTCTATTTAAAATAAATTGTCCTTTTAATTTGTTAGAACTTGGGGGCAACTTAGATTATTAATTTAACTCTCCATTTTCCTTTACTTTGTCCCTCAAGAAATGCCTGTATTGTATTTAAATTGAACATAGAGTTAGGTAAAGCTCCCTTAATAACAAAAGGAAAAAAGCAACACACATTTTCCAAGTTTTGCACAGAAAAGTGTTAATGTGGTTATTTTGAACCAAGATGATCTTAGCTTATCTAGTCCAGAAGTCAGAAGCCTCTGTGGGGATCCGATAAAAGAAGCAGCCCCTGGAATCTGCAGAGGTGTAGTTACATAGAAAGAGAGGTTGTGGCATCATTCCCCATCTGCTAAAATGTTTTAGTTTCTCAGTTCCTTCCTTCTTAGCTCCCATGTCTCATCCGGTAGGGTCCAGAAAAGGTGCCTCTGGAGTTGTCCATCCCTTTATTTTACAAGGAGGCGACTGGAATTATTTTGCAGAGAGTCACCCAGTTAGTAATGGAGTGTATGCACTTTTTTCTTCCTTTTCTCTGTAGAGACTTCCATCATCCCCAGCTCCCCCAAGACTTTCTTTAGTTGCTGCCGTGGAGGGGACAAACCACTTGCTTTGCATTCTTAGTTTTTGTATTTAGGTAACTTTCAAAGACTTACTTGATTATCTTTTAAGGTAGTAAAATTAATCGACACAAGGTAGAAGGAATTTGTGGTTATTTTTAAGATTGTTGTCTGTAAAGAAGTGTTTTTACAGTTTTTCCTAATTTTGAGACAAGCAGTTTTTTGTAATAAATTCAGAGGAGGACTATCAGCATCAGGTTGATGACGTAGTTTTTCCATTTTTCATTATTGTCTGAATTTAAGAAGTCACAATTTAAATAAAAATCCAAAAGGCGATGTGGCTTTGATATCTAAACAGACACTTACACTATGTTTTTAATGAATTGGCCAATATTTGGAGAGACTTTTAGCCCAGGAAGGGATTCAGAGCATCTTTGTTAGTTCTGTGTATTTCACAGATAAAAACCTCAAGCTAGACCCAGACATTTTGAATGCCTTGCCTTGGGTCTCAAGTCAAGGACAAAGCCAGGAGTAGATCCTCAGAGCCTTTTGTTTTATTCCTGACACTTTGGCATACCACAGATGTTTCTCAGGAAAGAAAACTTATAATGGTGGGTGTTCCAGTTTTGAACTAGTTAGTAAATATTCACCTTTCTCTTTAAAAGTAAATTAAGCCATATCTACTTCAACAAAAATGAGCATATACTACTTTTTTTAAGCTTTAAAGAACTAACAAAAACCTGCTGGCAAATAAAGTCTCATGGATATTTGTGTGTATAGGAGGGGGCTGATGATTAGAAGTCTCAGGAACATTGAGTTATAGTTGGAGCCTCTCCATCATGAGCATTTTGGCCTAGTTCACTGTTTTGGTAATGATCTCCTATGGAACTTAAATGTTTGAAATTTTAGAATAGTAATAGTTTGCTTAAAAATATAGGAACCCGTGTTGAATGTTCTTTGATCCACCTCTGACCCCGAATTTCAGTATTACTTTCTTCCCATGCTCTTAGCTTCACTGATCAAACCTGCATTTAACACTAGAGAAAAACAAATGGAGAAAATGCTGCTTTCCATAAATTTTGTTTCTTTTGGATAGTGGGTTTTATTTATTTATTTATTGCAATCTGTTGATGTTATAGTAAAAAAAAAATACAGTGTTATAGACAAATTTTATTGACAGTAGCTACTTGCAGTGGGATGTCTTCCAAAACCTTCAGATAGGATTTTCTGTTACCTTCACACAGTTCTAAAAAGTTCTTAGGAATCCAGAGCATGGGCTTGCATTTTAATGTCTGTCTGACTAATTCTGGGGAGTTTGAAATACTCTTGCTCTGTGAAAAAAAATGATTCCATGATTTTAATAAACTAAATTGTTATGTAGCTGCTTCACAGAAAGTTGAATTTGTTTCAAAATTTCTATTTAGTTTTGTGTCTTTGTCTAGGCTTAGAATTATTGTAAATTATATAGTCTGTTTGAAATGTTAGCTTCAGTTTGCTGGCTGATTCTTGGGGAGTCTCCCATTCCTGGAAACTTAATTCTTCTGCCAGTTTGCCATTTTGTTTGTTGGTTTATTTTTATGTTTTGGCCATACTAGGGATTGAACCCAGGGCCATGAGTATTCAAGGCAGCCATTCTTCCACTTTGCTACATGCCCAGCCCTTGCTATTTTAAGCAAATGAATTTAACTAATAAAAAATTTGACCAATACTGTCAGACCCTGCTGCTGAAATCGTTTCATTACTATTCTGAGTTTTCTTTTTCGTGGCCTGCATGCCTGTAAAGTGTTTGTGAGTACTCTACATTGTTCTTCTGCTGGCTTAGCTTTTCAAGACCACAGAGTTTTACTTTACAGCCCATAAAGTGTATAGTAAACTCATTTAATAAAATCCACATATAAATATCAAAAGCAACTGGAAAAACTACAGACATTTTTATTTTCTTTTGTAAATAACCTCGTGGGTGTGTGAAGTGACTCGGTGTGTTTCCTTCCAGTTGGGTCTCTGTCTTCAGAGGATCATGATTTTGACCCCACGGCTGAGATGCTGGTCCATGACTATGATGACGAAAGAACTCTTGAAGAAGAGGAGATGATGGACGAGGGTAAAAACTTCAGTTCTGAAATTGAAGACTTAGAAAAGGTAATGGATTTACTTTAGCATTATAGAACACAAACTTTGATAAAGACTTAGAAGCCTTGTAAATTCTTTTGGAATCTTTCTGAAATAAAAGTACAATATGTATCTTTCTTTTTCAACCTAACTTAATAAAATATTACTGATTTTTCTCATTTTGAGAGTAGCCTAGTTAGGACATTTTCATTTCATTTTTCATCTCTTAGCTGATTTTCAGCTACTCAGAACACTGAGGGTCAAACTTGACTTTAGCTTAGCTCTGTAGTAGAATAGGAGAAATACTTTTCCTTCGGAGAACTTGTAATTGGTAGGGTACTGCTATAAAAATGAACAAGTTTTACGTACTTTCAAATGTAAATTGCTAATATTCCATCTTTACCCTCCAGTCATCTTTTAAAAACTTGGCTAGATTGAGTGTAGTTCACAACTTCTTAAGCCCAAAGTCAATATAAATTCAAATGAACTGAATTTTAAGCCTTCGCTTACACTAGAGCTGTAGTGAAAGGCTTTCATAGGGTCACCTTGATATAAATTAACATCATTTGAAGATTTCTAATCGGCTCACAGTAACAAAAGCCTTCAGGAATAATAGAGAATAATATTAGTCCCCCGAGTTTCCATCCCTCTTGTGCTTCTGTTTTCTTTGGAAGGCAAACATATGGCCCCCTCAGTCTTGGTGAAGCAGGGCTGTACCATAGTCTTTCCTTTCTGCTAACATACAGTCTAAATCAAAAAAAGAAAAACAAGAACAAATCAATAATAAGAAAGACTTTCCAACTTAAAAATGCATAGTCCCTCTCTTTGTGCTTTTTATTATTATAATTTTTTTGTTTAGTTTAGTTTTGTTTTTTTTTTCAAGACAGAGTTTCTCTGTAGCTTTGGTGCCTGTCCTGGAACTAGCTTTTGTAGACCAGGCTGGCTTCGAACTCACAGAGATTCGCCTGCCTCTGCCTCCTGAGTGCTGGGATTAAAGGCGTGCGCCACTACCCAGCGTGCTTTTTACTTTTTAATACATGCTGGTAATTACATGTTTGTTTTTTGATACCCATCTCTGAGTTTGTACATTTAAGAAATGTATACTGTTGTAGTCTCTGGAGTTTATCAGTGTCTCTATTTAGATGCTTCTGCATTTTTGCAGAATATAATGATCTTAAATTTTTGACAACCCAAGAGCTGTGTCTCTGTTCAGAAGGCAGATCTTTCTTTCCTTGTACAGTGGCCGAGAGGCTCTGAGTTCCTACTACTTCCAGATGAGATTTTACACTTACTGATTTTTATACAACTTAATATATTGATCTTAAATATTGAAGCCACAATTTAGGCATTAGTATATTTGACAGTTTTAGTGATAGGGTATTAATGTTTTCAAAAATTATATGAAAGACTTATTTTTATAGCAATTAGGTTGTTGACTGTGCATGTATTTTAGTGCAACAAGTTTTTGGTCATATGGCATGGAAAATAAGAATAGCAATGCCAAATCAGTTTTCCTTTAGTGGCTGGGGTTCAGTTGTTATTCGTTTAGTTACAGCAAAGTAAGGCTTTAATCACAGCTTCATAAATTTTGATTTTTCATCTGATTTTCAGGGTTTTAATTTAGTAGTTCTAGATTTGGATCTAACTCGTTTTAAAGGTTGTTATCAGTCCTGATTTTATTAATATGTAGATTCTCCCTTAATGTTTAAAATTTCCAAAAAATGCAGAATGTATATGTGTTTTTTGTGGGGTCTCCAGGATATTGTATTAGGTGCTAAACTTGATCTGCATTATACCCAGTCTGAGTTCACTTGCCCAGCAGTGCGTCTGGCTTATCAGATGCCTGTCAACTGTTGTTTCCCCGTTTTGATTGTAAGATAGCCTATTGAGTAAGAACTAGCGTAGATGAATGTGTGGTAGGTAGTGGGGTGCATCCTAATGTCTAACATGATCATCAGATTAAAATAATGGTGTCTTTGTTTTTTATGGTAAGGAAATGGAGATGTAGGGTTAGGTGGGTTATAAACCCAAGATGATGATCAGCAGTCAGCACACACTGTGACTCTAAAGTATATGCTCTACTAAACGCTGTCCCTAGCACGATTGGATCAACTTTGTAAGGTGGACTAGCCCTCGCAGATCTTTCTCAGAGACCTTGAGATTCAATAATTCAGCTTTTCAGGGAATGCATAACAGCGTTTTATCACTAAGTTCTAATAGAAACTTCATTTATGAAATAATTCAAAAACCGGATTCCCCTTTGACCGGTATCGATTGCAAAGCTTTCGTGCAAGTAATTTGTCTTTTTTCTCACTTGATTTCCCTTTGCTGTTTGACGACAGGGGGCACCTCGATCTCTCAGTATCACCTCTTCATTCACTCGTAGAGTCCTACTCCCTAGTCCACCCTCCTCACGCACCTCAATCTTCCTTTGCCATGGGCTCACCCCACATCTTCTCACTCATTTCGCCCTTTCATGGGCTCTCACTCAAGTACACTCCACTTTTCCTTAATCTCATTATTGTTATCCTAAACCCTGCCTCGGCTTTTGCGGTTCTGCTAACTAGCTGACTTCTCAGACCAGAGTTCCTGAACACTTTACACTCATAGAGCTTTCTTCCTGCTATCATATAACTTAAAAAAACTACTTGCGTCTCTTATGTTACAGAAGTAATTCTGTTTCTTAGTTCAGGTTTTCATTCTCCTTGGTCTGGAACACTATTTCTAAAATAAAAACCCCATTTTAAGATTTTGTAGCTGCACCCCATTGCCTGTAAACTCCTGTCTCTGAAGTTTTTCCAATAAAGCACGGACCCCTCTCTTTTCTCTCTACCCTTTTTATAGGTGATCTCATCAGCTCTCAAAGCTTTAAATATCATCTTGATGGTAATGAATGCCAGATTTATATCTCTAGCCCAGCCAGATTCTCTGAGCTCCAGGCTCCTGGCCAACTTGACTTTTCTTCTTGGATGTCTTGTAGTTCTCTCAAACCTAACTTGTGTCCTCTGTAAAATTCTTAAATAGATTTCCTTAAAAATAAAATAAAATAAACACAAGGCTTTTCCCCCTTGATTTTCTGTCACTCTAAAGGTCGCCACCCCTTGCTCAAGGAGAGATCTGAGAGTTGTCCCTGCTCCCATCATCCCCACATTAATAACTCCCTTGATTCCACCTCAGCGCATACCTCATCCCTTTACTTCTCTTTAGACTTCATCAGTATTCAAAGCCAGCATGAGGGTCTCAGTAGTTTCCATGTCTCTCCACAACTTCTGCATGCAACTTCCCAGGAATTTAAGGATAAATTCTGTCATATTTCTCCTTTTCAAAACCATGTTTTATGTTTCTGTGTGTGTGCATGCGTGTGCATTTGTACTATGTACATGTTGCAGAGACCATTTTGCAGGAGTCTGTTCTTTCCTTCCATCATGTGTTTCTCAGGCTGAACTCAGTGAGACTTGGCTGCAGGGGCCTTTGTGTTGAGCCTCACACTGGCCCTCCTGTTTCTGTTATTCTCTGGTGACTTCTCATTTCTCTGGCATACGGTCCAGGTTCCTTTCCTTGCCATGAAGCCCTTTTGATCTGTCCTTGCTACTCTTGCCATTCTCTTTTTGAGTCACTTTTCATTCATCCCACTGAGCTAGAGCCACGCAGCTTGGTGAGAAAGCTTTCAGGTGTGTCCTTTCCTTTGGTGGGAATGCCTGCCACTGGCCTGACTCCGTCCCATGCTTAGAGCCTTGGCCAGAGATTGTTTTGTGTCTTCTCTCTGCTACTCAGTGAAAATGGACTGCAGCCTTACTCTTTGTCTCTGGCTCCTTTTCTTTGCACTCATCACAGTCAGCAGCTCCATGTCTTTGTGTTGTTGGTTCTCCCAGTCTGAGAATAAGCTGTGAAAAGGCAAGGCCTCTGCCTCGTCCCAGTAGCTAGCAACCTCCTGACACACAGTCACTGTCACTCGTGGTGAATCATACCCTGAGGTGCAGCCTTTGTCTGTCCTCTGGACACCCCTTCTCATGCTGTTTTTCCTGGGGTCATGTCCCTTCTCTGGGTGCATTGCTTCAGAGCACAGCTTCTGCGCTGGCATCACAGCCATGCTGTTGTATGGCAGTTAGCCTGTTTTTCTCCGTAGCACTGAACTCCTTCAGAGAAAGGGTTTTTCTCTAATTTTCTATACCCCTGTCTAGTAACCTTCACTAGAGTACCTAGAAGTCAGTAAAGGATTTGGTAGAGCATCAGGGAAATAGGAACAGCCCCAGGCACCCCGGTACCGAGGGCTGTCACCTGTGAAGTCTTGGAGAAATGCTGCTGCAGCAGCATAAGGTGGCTGGCAAAGGGCGCAGCCCAGTCACCTGCCACAGTGCAGTGAGAAGAGCCAAAGGGGATGCTCTGGAGACACCGAGTGGGTGCTGGTTACCTTTCCGGGGTTCTTGAGGTCATGCAAAGAATAGCCATGCTGGTTTTCCCTTGTGGATAATCTTCTCTCTGTTCTGACCGTTCATCTCAATTTGGGCTGACTTCATATTTATGAATTAGCTTGTGCCACCTGGCTTAGTCTGAGCTCTGTGTGTGGTCATGCTTAGTGGTATACCTAAGTTCTGTATCTATGGAGGTGAAACCAGAGTTCAGGGACCTTCAGCCTACAATCCCTGTGGGCCCTGGTGGATATCTAGCATCTCTGTAGGCATCGTCAGTGCTTAACTTACTTTGTGGTCTCTATGGACACTGTTTACATATTCCACATTAGCATCTCCATACAGTGTACTCTATGACAAAGTTGTCTGTCTTGAAGCTCTGGAAAACTAAACCAATAAGCATACTTTAGGAAGAAATCTCTTAATTGATGTAGCCTGATAACAGTACGTAAGTTATCAGGCTTATCTGGAAGTTGTTTGTGAATGTGGTCATGAGTGTTCTATACATTGTACTGGTTAAAGCAAGTATGCTCAAGAAGTACATGATCAGCTGGGGACAGAGTTCAAGGGTCAGCATATAGGATAGAGTATTGCAGCCAAAGCAGACTTACGGGACTGGGGTTTGCACTGGGAATTAAGAACATAAAAAGGATGGTTGGAGTTCAGACGTTATTATAAATATTGCTGGTGCTGCTTCAGCCAAGGTTTCCTTTGGAGTTTCCAGTTAACATGGAGAAGAAACCAAGTGATGAACGGTTACTTAACTGCAAAGAAACAAGCTAAAAGTGACGTGAAGTTGTCTGTTGATCAGTTGATTGGTTTGTTGGAACTGTTTGCTTTCATTAAGACACTAATTAAGCTCCAGGTTTAGTATTTTCCAACAGCAACACACAAAGAAAACCTAAAGCTTGGCCGTGGTTGATGCTGTGCTGTATACATTTAAGAGCATTGCAGTTTACCCACAGTTCAGATTATGGCTTTGCTGAGTCTATGTCTGTGCTCTGCTCAACTAGGAAGGAAATATGCCGTTAGAAGACCTACTGGCATTCTACGGCTATGAATCTACAATTCCGACAGTTACAAATTCCAGTGCCAACAGCCCTCCAAGTGAACTTGCGGACGAACTACCAGACATGACTCTAGACAAAGTAAGTACAGGCCTTTATACTGTAAAGTTCAGGGATTACTGTCATCGTCTGCTTTCGTTAGATTTTCTTTTGCTTAAAGCATTTTCTAATTCTGAAATATAAACTTACTATTATTTTGGTGGCTGGTCTAAAGGTCATTTGACTTTGATCTTATACTTTCTGAACAGTAGTAGCTTTTCCATTCTTCTCCAGTATTTTTCTGTTTAGATGTTGTATCTAATGGATTTTGCCTTAACTACTTTTGATCTGTAAACCCATGAAAACATTCGTTAACAAATCTCCCAGAAGTGTGCACACCAAGTTGGCTTAGACATCGAGTTCTGTTTCTGGGTCCTGGGAGTCACAGCAGCTAAGGCCATAGTGACCTATCTTATACAAGCTGCTCTAGGGATGTCCACTCCTTGCTGAGGAGAAATACGCAGCGGTAGCTCTACGTGGGACTCCTGAGAGGTTTTCCTTGCCTGTCAGGCTTCAGGAATCCACATCTCTTAACCTCTTCCAGTGAATGATTTTGTCACACTCTTCGTGCCTGCTGTATACCAGTGCACTTTAGTAGAAGTCCACACTCTTCGTGCCTGCTGTATACCAGTGTACTTTAGTAGAAGTCCAGATGTGGGCTGGAGAGATGGCTCAGCAGTTAAGAGCACTGACTGCTCTTCCAGAGGACCCGGGTTCAATTCCCAGCAACCACTCGCCAGTTCACAACTGTGTAGCTCCAGTTCCAGGGCATCCAACACCCTTAAACAGAAAAATGTGCACATTAAAAGAAAAAATCAAAATTGCTTCTTTCTAAGCACAGTCACCAGTTAGTTTTTAAATCATTGGGAAAGTAGAGTTTGGAGATATTTCTAAATTTAAAATTTTTTTTTTGAAAAAATATAATTGATAGCCATTTAGAAGTTGTATTTTGTTGTTGTTTTATTGTGTTTTGAGTTAACCGTATTGCTCAAACTTCCCGTGAACTCCTGAGCTCTTGAATTCCTGTCTCTGCCTCCTGTCCTAGTACTGTCCTACTCCTGTGCTAAGCTGGAGCAGATTGTTTGGTAAAATCCACTGGAAATTGGTTCCGCGCCTTCTGATAAGTTCTTTGCATGCCCACAAAGTAGGCAAGTAGTTCAAGTGTACAATCGCATATTATGCTTATTTGATAAGTCATTAAAAATTTAAAATAGTGTATTAGCTGTATAGCTAATTATTAAATATTATTAGTATTTATGCACATAAAGTAAGTTATAGAATTTCAAACTTTTTAGAACTAAGAAGTCATGAATCAGTTCTTTGTTATGGCGTGTTATAAAAACAGAAAGGCATCTCTATTAACTGGTAAGATGTGATCTTTCTAACTTTCATGCTTCCCTCTTCTTCCAGGAAGAAATAGCAAAAGACCTATTGTCGGGTGATGATGAGGAAACCCAGTCTTCTGCAGATGATCTGACACCATCCGTGACTTCTCACGAAACTTCTGATTTCTTTCCTCGGCCTTTGCGATGTAAGAGTGCCAACCTCTGCTGATGGACATTAGCAATGGTGCCACCTGCTTCAGGACGTTATAGCGTGTTCAGTGCATAGCATACATGAAATGTCATTGTAATCTGGATGGGATTATAGCCTTTGTTATTGGGACGGAGTGGACCACATGGTGTTAGCATCACTCACCTAGTTTTACAGGCTGCCTGTTTCCTTTCCCAGAGCTCCTATGTTTGCTCTGGTAACCACAGAATGTTATCGATTGTGTTTTGGGATTTGTTAAAAAGGCCCTGCTTTGAAAACTTAACCAGTGCTCAAAATGTATTTTCATTTTTAGGGATTCATTTTTTTTCCTCTTAGTTCTTGGTGTTTAGTGTTTAATACTAGAAGGGCTTTAGACTGAAAAAGTGCTCAACTGCAATCCCATTTATCTTGAAATCTGCTCTTCGAGTAGTTAATACGTCTGAGTACACATGCATGGGTGTGTCCAGGGACAGCTGTGATGGCCTCAGCTCTCTGTGCAGTCCTGGGTTAGTCCAGTCAGAACAGACCCCCATGCTTCTCTTCACTTCTCAGGCCATCACACTGGTCCTTTTAGTTCCAGTCTCTTCAACCATGGCTTGTTGTTATTATTCCAATTAAAAGGAAAATATACGCTTTAAGGTATTAGTGTTGCCAGTGTTCTTGTCATTGTGACAGATGCCAGCTGTGGAAGCAGGCTTAATGACAATGAGGTGAATCTTACTCACTGAACAAGTTTTTATACTATATAAATGGCATTCTCTTAGGTGCTTCAAAGACTTTTTGCACTTTTTTTTCCTTTAAGCAAATACTACGTGTGATGGAGACAAGGAATCAGAGGTTGAAGATGTTGAAACAGACAGTGGTAACTCACCTGAAGATTTGAGAAAGGTAAGTTGAGTTACCATTATATTCTAATAGCAAATTAAAAACATTTGTGAGGGCTGGCGCAATAGCTTAGTAAGTAGAAGCACATAATGTTCTTAGAGAGGACTAGAGTTGAGGTCCAGCACCAGGTGTAGTGGCTCACAGCTGCCTGCAGTTACAGCTTGAGGGACTTTCTCTTTCTGGCTTCTGTGGACTTCTGTGCCCATTCACGTATGCATGCATGTGCACACATAAATACACATAATTAAAAAGAAAGTGAAAATCCATAATAATTTTTGAAGTGAGGCTAGATAGGTGGCTCAATAGTTAAGTACTGCTCTTGCAGAAGAATTGACCTGGAGTTGAGATCCCAGGCCAGGTTGGATGGTTCACGACTCCTACTCCAGGAAGTCCATCATGTCTCCTGGCCTGCACCAGCGCTCGTCTGCACACATCGCCACCCACACACATATTTAAAAATAAATTAAAATCCTAAAAAAATTTCTAAAGCAATTTGATAATTTTATTGTTATGTGATAAGGTTTATTTTGATTTGTAAGAATATTGTTTGGGATTGCTTTTCAGTGCTTTTTATAATTGTGTTGCTTTTACCTCTCCCTTTTCCTGTAGGAAATAATGATCGGTTTACAGTATCAGGCAGAAATCCCCCCTTATCTTGGCAAGTACAGTGGTGACGAGAAAGGTGAGGTCAAACTACCCTACCTCCCTGCGTTTACTAAACTCTGATTGTGTTCCAGCGTAGACGATGCAAAGACAGATCATCACCAGAGCAGCTTCCAGAGTTCAGCCACAGGGTATCAAAGGCAGTCATGAAGCTGGGCCTGGTGGGCCTGGTAGGGCCTGCTTACCATCCTAGCCCTTGGGTGATAGTGGCCCTCCCTTCAGGTTTCCCTGGAATTCAGTCTCGCAGTAATAAGACCCTGTTTCAGAAAGACAAGGAAGTGAGCAGTAGTCACAAGACATGGAGTCCCAGCCCAGCCCAGCCCACAGTGCTTCCCAGTCTGTATATGCAATGCCTGCTGACAGCCTTGTCCTTATAAAAGTAGCACCCTGGCCCTGAGTGGGGCTTCAGGAGAGTTGGCAGTCCTGTCACCTGAAGTGATGAGAATATTACAGACATAATCTTGTAGAAAGAGAACTCTGGAAGGAAAAAGAAACCAGGAGGAATGCTTTTGTCCTGCCGCTGGAAGAGCAGGAAGTTGAGTGAGCCCTGATGCCCTTCTGTATGCCTCTCCTGTGGCACCTCACCTCACCTGTAGTAGATTCAGCTGCGTTTGGTCCTGAGCATGTGGAGAACATAGGATGTTGAGATTATAATGCAGACATACCTTTGTAGCTGATCTTGAGAGGCCTGTAGATCTGGACCATTCCCATGGGCACTGGGTCTTTTCCCAAATGCATTGGTTCACCCCTGGGAAGCCACCCAGACTCAGCTTTTCTCTCTTCCTCCAATATTGCATTGCTCTCCTTTTAAAAACCCAAGGACTAAGGCTGGTTACCCAGGGGTCTTTAGCCCTGACAGCCTCTAGCAGCGCCATTTCCTTAATTGCTCTCTGATTGATGGGAGAAGCTTGTGTCAGAGGAAGCAGACAAAGCTGATGGTCTTCAGCACATCACATCCTTCCCTCATTCACATGTCACACACAGTCCAGGGCTGATGTAGCCTCAGGTCTTCTGGCTAAGCTAACACTTCTAGCCTTCAAATTCAGGAGGGAAGGTGAGCATCTCCTGGATGTTTCCAACAATTAGCCTAAACACTTCAGTTAAAGAAACTGGTTCTAGAAACCTGTCCAGAAAAGACATCTGAGACTTGACCAGGTGTGCTGGTCTACCTGCCATCCCAGCGTTTGGGGGCTCACATGTTTGAATCCAGCCTGTGCTATATAGTGATCCTGCATGTCTTCTTACTGTTGAGCTGTTGGTCTTAATGCTGCATGGGCATCTTCATTCTTGACTTCCTGCTAGCTGGGAAGAAGAGTGCTTATCTTACATAGTTCACAGCATAAACATGTTGGTCCTGCTACCATGAAATTACTGGGGTAAATCCTTGGGTCCTCAGTATTACTCTGTGTAAAGTGAAGCTTTGGGTAGGGTGGCAGAGTACATTAATCAAACGCAAACCTTGGGTTAGTGACATAATACATTGGTGTCTGGGTCATTTTAAGAGATGCAAACTTTATTGCTCTTATGTTTGCCCTTCTAAAGTCTCTAAAGGGGGCTTAATTAATCTGCTTCCTCCTTTAAATAAAAATTCACTTTGGACTAAAGCAATCTGTAAAGGAAAAATAGATCTTTCTTAGGCATCAAGTTATTATTTGATATTTTGGCTTTTATTTTTGTTTTGTTTGTAATTTTAACCTAGCAAGTTCATAGGTCATTTATGGGATCCAAGAGGAAATTCTAAAGAGGTTGTTAGAGAATTTGACAGGGTTTTGTTGTTGTTGTTTGTCTTATTATAAGACAAGATACCAGTATGTGATTTTACCATTATACTTAACTAGATGTGAAAACCCCTCTAATGATCAGTAAATCCAGCTTCCAGAATACCTTTATACTCTGATCACTGTGCCCAGATAGTCAGGCTAAACAGTTCTGTTTTTTTTGTGCCAGCGAAAGGCTGTTCTCTTCCAGCATTCATTCACTGCTGCTGAGTTCCTGTCCCAGGCAGTAAGCTCGATCAGGGAGGGGAGGCACAGTCTGTGCATTTGGGATGTGTTCACCATTTGTGATGTGTTTAATGGGATTTGTCTTTCTCAGCATATGAAAATGAAGACCAGTTACTGTGGCGTCCTGACGTGGTTTTGGAGAACAAAGTCAAGGAGTACCTTGTTGAGACATCGTTAAGAACTGGAAATGAAAAAGTCATAGACAGAATTTCTTCAGGCACGCACACCAGGGATAATGAACAGGTATGCTTCCTCCCCTTATTTTGGATTCCAAATAACTTCGTAGCTACAAATGTCTGATTAGTTTCAATCTTTTTTCTCATGGTTTTTTGTGTGTATTGGCGGTGAAGGGTGTGAGTGGCAGCCAGCGGTTGACAGTGGTGTCTTCCTTGATTGCTTTCTGCATTATTTTTTGAGACAGGATCTCAGCAAGAATAATGTTGGCACTTGGTTTTTATTGCAGGACAGTGTTCATCTGTTTATATCTGGTATTGTCTCTCTTTCATTAGAAATTAATCCTGAATTGTCAGGTCCTTTTACAACATCTGTTGAATGGATTATTTAAATTAAAAAACTTTTTTGATATTATAGTGTAATATATCATTTTCCCCTTCCCTTTCCTTCAAACCCTTCTGTGCACCCTCCCACCCTCTGTCCCACTACCCTGCATTGTCTCTCAAATTCATGGACTCTTTTTCTTGTCATGTGTGTACTCTCCCTCTCTCTCTCCTATATGCATAAGTAGGAACTGCTTAGTCTGTATATTACTACTTGTGTGTATATGTTTTCAGGGCTGACCATTTCATACTGGTGTGTTCATATCCCTGGGAAGACTATTTCTCCGGCTCTCAGCATTCCTTAGTTGCCTGTAGTTCTTTGTGTAGGGCTGAGGCCATCTGAGCTTTCCCCTTCTATCTTAGTGTGTCTGTCGGTGTCTTCCTTATTCAGCTCATGGTTAGGTCCTTGGTGAGACTTCAAAGGTATAGCCTGTGACATTCTAGGACACACAGTCTCACAGCAAACAGCAAGCTCCCTGTTCTCCGGTTCTCAGCATCTGCCCCTCTTCCATAATGATCCCTGAGCCTTTCTTAGGTGCAGGAGTTGTGTTGAAGATGTTTCGGCTGGGACTGGGCACCACAGCTCTGCATTTTGGTTGGTTATGGTTTCCTGTAATGATTCCTGTCTGTTGCAAAGAAAAGTTCCTTGGTGCAGTGTGAGGATCCCACCTATCTGCAAGTATTAAGGGCAGATACTTATAATCCCCAACTGCATTCTGAGTGATTGTTTCATGTTGATATATCCAGCACTTTGCTCGTGCTGGCAGCCTCGTCTTTCCTGAGATTTGCTGGGGAAGGTGCTTCTTACTGAACTTTGAGTTGAATTCTGCCTGCTGCCATTTACTGCACTATAGTCCCAAACACTTAGCAGCAGGAGATTGATTGACATAAACAACACTTGGCACAGTTACAGAGAAGGCCGGAGTCCCCAAGGAGTCAGTGCTTTTCACAGGCCTGCTGCAGGGGACAGGCACAGCTCTAAGTTTCCCAACTACCAAAATTATCTAAAATTGGGGAATTTGGCCAGGCATGTTAGTGAGTGCTTGTAATCTTGGCATTTGGGAAGTTGAGGCAAGACTGTTAAGGCCAGCCTCAACTAAATAAACTCACTTTATCAGACCCTGTTTCGGTAAACCTTAAAAAAAATAAAATCTTCCCAAGTGAGAAGACCTAGAAAGTTAAAAACATGAGACTTATCCATGAACAAGAATGAACAAATTGCTCTGGGTAGATGCTCAGTGAGGACACCGTCAGGACCAGAGTTCTAATCCCTGGTACCTCCAGAAAAAAAGATGACCATGGTGAAGCACTGGGCAATGAAATCAAACCTTTTGGGGCTTGATGGACAGCTAGTCTGGCCAATGGGTAAGCTCTACGTTCAGTGAGAGACCCAGTCTCAAAAAATAACGTGGAGAACAATCCAAGAAGATACTTGAAATGAGCATCTGTTCCATACACGTGCATGGATGAGTCACGCTTGTGCGTACAGCACACGACACTCATAGAAACACGAGTGAACAAGTGCATGAGATCCTCGAGCCAGTTCGCAGAATGGCAAACATGCTTTTATGTCGTGACTTGTTCATTTATTTGGTTTTTTGTTGCTGTTGTTTTGTTTGTTTGTTTTAATTATTTTTTCAAGACAGGATTTCTCTGTGTAACCACCCTGGCTGTCCTGGAACTCACTGGCCTCGAACTTACAAAGATCCACCTGCCTCTGCCTCCCAAGTGCTGGGATTAAAGGCGTGCACCACCACTGCCTGTCTTACTTGGTTTTTTTTGTTGGTTTGTTTTTGTTTTTGTTTTTTTTGAGACAGGGTCTCTACATGGCTGTCTTAGAACTTATTATGTAGACCAGGCTGGCCTCAAACTCACTAAAATCTGCCTTTTGTCTCCCAAGTGCTGGGATTAAAGGTGTGTGATACAGGTTGTCATGACATTTGAAAGCATTGTAGTAATGCTTGTCAAGATTCTCCTATAAGATACCTATTTTTAATAAATGCTCTTAGATATGAATTATTGGCAGTTTTTATTGAATTTTTTTTCTATCCTTCTTGTCCTCTTAGGCATTATATGAACTTCTCAAGTGTAACCACAATATAAAGGAAGCAGTTGAAAGATACTGCTGTAATGGAAAAGCATCTCAAGGTGAGAAACGCCTGGATTGAAAAGAGAAATGGCCAGGGCTGTCCGCTTAAGGCTCAGGATAGGTGATGTAAAGTCCCACAGCACTGTTGTAAAATCTGTGCGCATTTGCATACCCCACCCTGCCACCTCCACCTTTTTGTAGACATAGTTAGAGAACAAAGTAGACCCCACAGATAACAATATAACGAAAAAATAAAAAGGATGATTTCCTGGTTTGATTTTAAAATATTGGGAATATTTTGGTTTTGTTTAAGTCAGAAGATAAAAGGGAGAAAAAGAGGACTGGCGAGATGGCAGATAAAGGCGCTTGCTATAAAACCTGATGGCCCGAGTCCAGTTCCTGGGACCCGCATGGTGTCCTCTGACTTCCACACACACGGACATACCAACACACAGATAAATAATGAGAAAAAGAAAAACGATGTATAGCATGTTCTGTGGGGTGTTTTGAAGGAAACAGGTCTAGTGATGGTGAGGTAGTTTTTATAGCACCTGCTGTCTGTTTATGCCTGTTACGGAACATGGCCACTCCTTTAATATTTCCATCTTTGTGTACATGGATTACATTTATAGACATTTATGTACTGTGGCTGTCATTAGTGAATGTAGAGTGAAAACAATGCTTAGTGATGTTATAAATGGCATGGAGCATGTGAAGGCTAGAAGTGTGTATTTAACTTTGAGATAGTATAGTGAACTGGCATCCCTTGTAGAAGATGCCTCTTTGAAAGGACTCCCAGTCTCTAGAAACACTAGTTTTTTCCCGAGTTCAGAATATTTTTTTGATTTTTGTCTGCTACTGTTGCCGTCTTTGTGGATCTGGGCCTCAGTATCAATGACTGAGGTAACTTAGAAATAAAGGAGAGTACCGCGAATCCCAAACCTTGGCTGAAACCTTCGTGGGCCTTTCTGCCCAACTAGAGTCTTAATGTAGCAGCATTAGCATCGGCTGAAGATTTATGGGATTTTATATTTCGAAAGCATGGATTAATTCTCTTTCCCCAACACCTACATACTGACTTTAAAGAAATATGAATTATTCTTTATTTGTAATCTTGAATCAAAGAACTTACTTTTTATGATAAACCAAAATAGAACTTTTTGTTTTACTCCAGAAAGACAATAGTCATTTTTAGTTCACTTAAAAATGTGTTTGTTGGGGTTGGGGCTCAGTTGGTAAAGAGCCAGAGTCGGGTCTGCAGAGTCCACGTGCAAAGCTGTGGTGGTGTGTGCTTGTGATCCTATGCTGGGAGCAAACACAGCTTGATCCTTGGGTCTCGCTGGCCAGTGAGCCTTGCCCAGTCAGCAAACCCAAGTTAGGGAGAGACCATGTCTTAATAAAACAGGGTAGATAGGTTCTGAGGAGACATTCATGATTGACACATGTGCACACACAATGCTTAAAAATTAGAAAAAAAAATATGTGTATTTTAAAACACCATTAAATCATTGTCCCACAGTGCAGAGACCAAAAACTGGTTTTTTTGTTTTTTTGCATTTTAAGCTGTATTTTTACTGTTTTAATTGTGTGTGTGTGTGTGTGTGTGTGTGTGTGTGTGTGTGTGTCTGTGTGTGTGTGTCTGTGTGTGAGTATATGCCTCTGAGTGGAGGTTCCCACAGAGGCCAGAAGAGGGCATCAAATCCCCTGGAACCAGAGTTGCGGGTTGTGGTGAACTGCTTGATGCAGATGCTGGAAATCAAACTCAGGCCCCTAGAGGAACAATACCCACTCTTAACTGCTGAGTTCTCTTTCTAGCCCAATATTTTTATATTATAAATGGCTGGTGTGTATTTTGGCAATATTATCTGAAATTCCCTAATTCGGAATGTGTGTGAGAGAAGAGTTGCGTTTCTGGCCTTTCCCAGGGAGTCGTAGTGAGGATAGATCAGTGATGCACAGGGGCCGATTGAGTTCTTCCTTTTCCTTTTTTAGAAGGAATGACAGCCTGGACAGAAGAAGAATGCCGAAGTTTTGAACACGCACTCATGCTTTATGGCAAAGACTTTCATCTTATACAGAAAAATAAGGTAAATTAGTAGAGAAATTTCTTACTAGTTACAATGGATATAAGCAATGATTTATTTCTTTTAAATGGGGAAAAGTGAACAATGTGTTAATGTTCCCTGCTAATAGCATTTCTAATAGTACTCTAAACATGATTGGAATGTTCTTATAGATGCCAGATAGAACATGGATTCAGTATGTTTGTCCGGAAGCCTTCCGTGTTTCTTCTCCACTCTTACTTTCTTCCAAGCTGTTCTGATATATGTGGTCTCATATTTTTATTGAGTGTTGAGCTGCCAAAAAAAAAAAAAGGGAGGAAGGAGAGAAAGAGAGAGAGAGAGAGAGTAGGAGAGAGGGAGGCTGATTCAGAGAGAGGGATTGAGGATCAATAAGAGCAACTAAGAATCCGTACTGATCACTGTCCAGTGCAGGCAGGGACTGCAGCCCCAGGAAGTCCCATTCATTGCTCGTGTGGATGCAGAATGGTATAGCTGCTTTGGATAACTGCTAGTCTCTGATCAACTAAACATGTTGCTAAATGAGTTAGCAGCCCTATTTCATATATCTATCTAAATGGGCTAAAAACTTTATGTTCAAGGAGAAACTTGCATATAAATGTTCAGAGTAGATTTAATTAGTTTTGATTATATTGCCAAAATTGGGCATCAGTGTCTCCTTAGAGATAAATCCATATAGACTGGTAGCAGTCTAGATAACAGGTTATCACTTAGCACTAAATAAATAAATAAAGTTAGCAAATAACAAAAGACACAGGGAAAGGTTTAAATATTTAATACTTAGCGAAAGAAAGTAATCCAAAAAGGCTGCGTGCATCCTAAGAATTCCAGCAGTCTGACACTAGAAAAGTCAAGAGTGCTCATAAAGTAGATTGGAGAGACTAGGCAGGAAGGAGAGGTAAGTAGGTACAGAGGGCCTGAGGAAGGGAACCTGTTGACTGTGATGCTGTAAAGGGGTCATGCAAGAGTCCTAATGGAAACTCTGGACTCTGGGTAGCAGTGATAGACTATCGGTGGAGGCGTATCACATTCAGCAAGTATCCCGATCTAGACACAAACAGTGGGAAGCTGTGCATTTGTGGGAAGTCTGTACCCTTAAGCTTAGTTTTTGTTTGACTCAGAGCTGCTCTTACAGACTGAAGTCTGTGTCTAGATGCATTTGTTTGGGCTCTGTTTTGTTTGTTCTAGCACTGTTTGTATAAAAGACTCTTCCTCCGTTGAGCTGCCTTACTCTTTGGTTAAAGATCAGTTGGTTGTATATCTGTACTTATATTTCTGTGCTCTTTTAATGTTTGCCTTCTCTGCTTGAACATCCTGGTGTCTTACTAGCTTTCTTGTCTCTCTTTTGAGACAGGGGTTTACTGTATATCCCTGACTGGCCTGGAGTTCTGTATGTGAACCAGACTGGCTTTGAACTCTGCCTCTGCCTCCTGAGTGCTGCACCAGCGCCCCATGCACGCCTTTAATCCCAGCACTCAGGAGGCAGAGGCAGGTGGATCTCTGAGTTTGAGGCCAGCCTGGTCTACAGAGGGAGTTCCTAGACAGCCAGGGTTACAGAGAAATCCTATCTTAAAAATCCAAAAACAACAATAACAGCAACAAGAACAACAAAAAAACCATGTGCCCTGATACCTGCTCACACTGTTGGTTGTTGCAGCGTTAGTAATCGTTAGTTTTCCCATCCTTTAATGTAGAATTTCTCTCCATTTATTTAATTTCTTTACTCAGTGTTTTATAGTTTTACTCACAGATCTGTTGTAGACTGATGTAAGTAGTATTGTTTTCAGTTTCAAAATTCAGCAAACTGTTTGTACATAGGGAAATTACTGTTTTTATATACATTTATGTATTTGTCTGTGTGTTTGTTTAAAGCTAGTCCGGGTGGCCTGGCCCACTGCGACCCAGACAGGCCTCACACTCACAGTGCTCTTCCCCCTCACCCTTCTCAGTGCTCAGGTGATGGCATGAACTGCTGTGCTTGGCCCTAGGGTAATCTCCGTAGCTTACTACTGTGTCCCGCAACTTAGCAGACACTGCTTATTAGCATTGGACTCTTTTCATGGTCAGTGTTGAGCCTGCACGTGTCATTCACCCCTTTTACCACTGAGCTGTAGCCTCCCCTGGCCCCCTCTTTGGTCTTTATTTTGCGACAGGGTCTCACTAAATTGCCCAGGCTAATCTTGAATTTCCTCTGAAGTTAAGTAGGCCTTAAATGTATGCTCCAGTTTATAGAATCTCCCATGTAACTGGATTCCAGACCCTGCTGCCTCCCGATTTGTTACTGCTGATTCTTTGGGGTCCATGCATATCTTCTGCCATTTCTGAGCCATGGCAGTTTTCTTCCTTTCCATTCTGTATGATTTTTTTTTGTCTCACTGCATTAGCTACACCTTCCATTACTATTTGGAAACTTCATGCTTTTTGTTTGTTAAATATAAAACAACAGTAACAACAAAGACATAGGGTTAGGGTTAAAAGAAAAAACAAAAACACCAAATATTTTCTTAAAGATGAAGTTTTTAGTTTGAATAGTTTAAACGTGTTCAAAGAAGTCTGCATTGGTTGTCCATTTAAACATCTTTTTTTATCATGACTTTTGAAATTTACTCCATTTATTCCATAAACAGTTATACCATATACTATTTATACCATATACTATTTTAGGCACTAGAGTTTTATTAATGAATAAAACTGAAAAGTCTGTGGCTCCAAGAAGCCTGCATTCTCTGCAAAGACTTACATTACAACTAATGATGTTTATTGAACGGTGTACCATATTTCGTGGTTTCCAAAGCTTGGCCCTCTATTCATGACTTCAGGTCACCGCTCACTCTGGAGTCAGGCTAGAGACTATGAAATGCCTTTAATGGGGCACTGATCAATCAGGGAAGACAGTGCTTGTTGAATAAAAAAGTTTGTTCCTATAGCCATACGCTTATTTGTAGCTGTGAAGTGATGTTTTGAAGGACCATAGTTTGGGTATGGAGCCAACTCTTTGTCTTTAAAAAGTTGTGAAGCCACTGGAGCAGAAAAGCCCTGCCTTTGGTTACTGATGCTCTCGAGTGATCTGCAGATACTAGAGGCTGGTGGCTCCTTTGTCAGAGCTTCTTCTTCTAGTCCTTGGAGCCTTTAGTCTGGTGAGGCTGTATGTTTCTCTGGAATCAGTAGGTGGGCCTGTCCTGGCGGTTGGTCAGACTCAGCGCAGTCAGTGGCATTGAGTAAACACATAATAACTTGTGGATGTCTATTTTGTTTTATTTTTGAGCATCCTATGGTTTTGAAATCTTTGCTTAATACACGTAAAGACATGTCACTGATAGACATATTTAGAATTTCATAATTGTGACGGGAAAGACCTGTGACTCAAGCTTCTTTGTTGGGGAGTCTACTCAAAATGGAGTTGGAAGTAGCAGTTTGTAATGTCTGTCGTCTTCCTTTCTTCACTAGGTGAGATCTAGAACCGTTGCTGAATGTGTCGCCTTCTACTACATGTGGAAGAAATCAGAACGCTATGATTACTTTGCTCAGCAGACAAAATTTGGAAAGAAACGCTATAACCATCACCCTGGAGTTACGTAAGTCTAGTGGGTTTGACTTGATTGATTGCTGTTTTTAGCTCTGATGCATAGTCAAGATTATTGAAGGTGATTGGTGTGTGTTTCAGGGACTATATGGATCGTCTTGTAGATGAAACAGAGTCTCTGGGTGGTACAGTAAATTCTTCAGCCTTAACTTCTAACCGGCCTGAGCCCATTCCTGATCAGCAGCTGAACATTCTCAGCTCCTTCACTGCCAGTGATTTGACAGGTAAAATGAGATCTTTGTGTGCCGTGTGCTAAAGTCCTTTCTCTGTGCTACACATCAGCTCACTCACTTCAGCTACTCTCCATTTCTTTTTAGCGTTGACCAACAGTGTAGCAACTGTCTGCAACCCCACAGATGTGAACTGTCTGGATGATAGCTTTCCTCCACTGGGAAACACACCCCGTGGACAAGTCAATCATGTGCCTGTTGTAACGGAAGAGTTACTCACCCTGCCCAGCAATGGTGAAAGTGATTGTTTTAATTTATTTGAGACTGGATTTTATCACTCAGAGCTAAACCCTATGTGCAGCGAAGAATCGGAAAGACCCGCAAAGAGATTGAAAATGGGCATTGCTGTCCCTGAATCCTTTATGAATGAGGTTTCTGTAAATAATTTGGGTGTAGACTTTGAAAATCACACACATCACATCACCAGTGCCAAAATGGCTGTCTCTGTGGCTGACTTTGGCAGTTTGTCTGCCAGTGAGACCAATGGATTCATCAGTGCCCACACTCTGCATCAGCACGCCGCCCTTCATTCAGAGTGACATGGATGAGAAGCCCAGAGACAGTGGGTGTGCAGTACCAGTGACCTTGAGGCGAGCTGTCAGGTGTGCATAGTCTTTCACTGGAAGTTTGACTTTCTCACTATGACATCAGTGATGTCAGTATGTATAGAACTATATCTTGATTTATCAAGAGTATTTTCATTTTTCAATCCATAAATGTGGAAATGAACTATGATCAGCAGAGTTGGGAACTAAGATTGAACTCTGTGGTGCAGCTTTAAGCTCTGCTTCTCTTCCTCATCCCTTAATACCTCTTCCACTTCCTCCTTCTTTTCTGTTCCCTTTGCCCTCACTCCCAGTTTTAAAACCTGTAGACAGAGGCCACCAGCTCAAAACCAGCACAGATGTTCTGAACTGATGTGTGGCTTCTCTTTGTGTAAATTCCTTTTGCCATAATGGATGCAGTGGAATAACAATGTTTACAGGTACCAACCCCAATCCCTGCTCAATGTAGCATTTTTTTGTTTGTTTGTTTTATTTTCTTTGTTAATAAAAGCAGGGGTAGGTTTCTTTAAACTGCACAAACATGCAAGGATTTTTTTTTTTTAAATGGAAACTTCTCTCATGTTATTCAACTAGAGCACTTCAGTTTACAAAGCAGCAAAACCATCTGTCTGGAAGCCAGCACGAGGGACTGCGTGCAAATGAGGAAGACTCTTGCTTGGATCCTGTTTCAAAATTCTAGACCAGGGCTACCTTATACAGAATTGGTCATTTTACTGCCGGGAGACTTCTGTGTAATTTCCTTTTCTTTCTTTTTTTTTATTGTATTTTTTGACTAAAAATTTGGCATTTGAAGATGTGTTCATATGGGGTTTTGTCCACCATTGTCAAGATTGCAATATTAAAAATTATATTGGTCACTGATAATTTAGTGTATTCTGAGGCAGTTGACTTGCAGAAGCAGTCTTGAAAGCCCAGGATGTTCCACTCTGGTTTCTGCTTGGAACACCTCTTAAGTTTGGAGCACTGCAGTTCAGATGTTAATATTAGACTTGTAGATGACATGCATAATGCAGAACCTTGAAGTATATTTAAGCTGTTTTGTTTAGCTTGAATAGTTGGCAAGAAAAAACTGTGAGTTTCTATCTGAAATTGAATGGTACGCTACCACTTTTAAGTTTTAAGAAGTGACAGAAGTTCACATGCATCTCAAATGCCATTTTACTTTTATTCCAGACGTGAATAAGAAGCCATTGTCATAAGCTTTGACCATTTTTGCTTTATTAGACATGCTCCTTTAAGTTTTAAGGTGAATCAACTATACAATACAGTATTAGGATATAATAAGCTTTGCTTTTCTAGCACAGTTAAAGTAATTACTTTTTGCACCGTCTTAATTAGAAATGTTGATCTTATTACTAGTTGTGTTGCTTTGCAAAAAACCTTACCATTTGACTGTGTTGCTGTTTGCAAGTGTAAGTCGCTTCAAGGTTGTGCTGCTGACTAGATAGGATGTAGTGGTCTTAGTGCTGGAGGGGAGGGTATTTATTATACAAACTGTGAACTGCAATGGCATCCCTGGAGTTGGATGATGTGTATTATGTTTCTTTGCAGCATTTTAATGAAGATTGCTTTGAAGTGTTTATGCAGTAGCTCATTGACTATAACATTTAGTTTAGCACAGAGGACAAAGGGTAGTTAAATTAATAACTTAAATCAGTCTCTAACTTATACATCTAAAATCCTGTATGCACACAGTAAATAATGGGTAGCCTGGGCTCTATGTTGCTTTCTGATATTTTTATCCAAGTGGTTAGCTTCTTATTGCTGTGTTGTGCTAAACTTTGAACCTTATTTTTTTGTTCCCTTTAGTGTACTTTCTTTAATGTAGGAGGATACTGGGCATACTCTTCCATTGTTGCAACTTTAATTTTCACTCTGGGTTTACAGTGGCTGGTCTGTATAAATAATTTACACAAAGATGACTGAATGCTAGTACCAGTTGCACTTAAGTGAAGATGCCCATTCTCATTAGCTGATGCAGTAATATATCCAGTTTATCTATGCATTGCTGGGGTCTTGATACAAGATGGAAACAGTGTTTCTTATCTAGAGTTATGATTATCAGCAAGTTGAATGGACACTTTAGTTATTTAAATAGATTTTTGACCAAAATCCAGAAAATGATATGAGAGAAAAATAAATTCCAGCTAGTTTAACAGATTTTTAAATGCTAACCTGATTTTAGCCTCTTAGAGAGTGCTACCTAGCTGGTAACGTTTACTTTTAATTCCTTGTTAAAATGAGGCAATAATTTGCAAGATTTTTGTATATATGTGTAAATTCTTCATATCTTTTTAGATCTAATTCAATATTTTCTGACTACTCCTGCCATGTATAATACCATTTTTGTGCATGCTTGATGTGACATTCATAAATTGTACCACTATGACTTTATCCATGTAAAATAGCTATTTATTGAATTTTCTTTCAACGGCTGGATTTTATTTTTTTGTCTCCATTTAAACATCTTAACAGAATTTGTTACTGTTTATTAAAAGAATTGAGTTTGAAAGCATAAGTAAAACCTGATTTGCAGTTGTATGAAGAAAAATCAATGCCTTTATTATCACGCATTAAGCACAATTCTTATAGCAAACTGTGATAAATTCTTTGTTTTTTTCATTTGCCGCAATATTTTCATATGAACAAACCAAAAATTCCTGGTGAGCAGTTGCAGTGTCGGCTGATCCATCCTTTGTGTCCAGGGAACTGGGGAGGACGTGGACTCATTCAGAAGTGTAACTGGTGCTGTGACTATAGCAATACTTTACTTTTGTTAGTTGTGCTTCTCCTTGCTCATGCTAGCTTTTCAAATGTTTAGTTTTCCTCTTGTCATGGTCAACTGCTGAATTTACTTGAAGGATGTAGAATACTGTTTAAAAATTACTAAAGTCTGTACAATTAGGTCAAAGAATTGTGCAATTGTTTCCTTTTTAATTTTTGAAATTGAAGGTCATAACTATTTGAGAACATCAGACCTAATAGAGCAGTAGTACTATTTAATTTAACCAAAGTCTAGTAACTATTTCAACTTTGAATGTAAACTAACAAACCTGACCACCAAGGAGCTTGTTTGCCCAGAGTTTCAGAGCACATTGTCTACGAATGGAAATTGAAATAATTTATAAAATATTGACATTACTATGTTTTTTAAAAAGTTCCTAATTTTTTCACTAAAAGGAGGGAAACTATTAGTTTTATTGTTAAATATGGTAGATATTAATATTCCTCTTAGATGACCAGTGATTCCAATTGTCCCAGTTTGAAATAAGTACCCTGTGAGTATGAGATAAATTAGTGACAATCAGAACAAGTTTTAGTATCCAATGTTCAAGAGGAAGTTGCTATTGTTGCATTGATTTTAATATTTGTACATAAACACTGATTTTTTGAGCATTATTTTGTATTTGTTGTACTTTAATACCTGGTGTACAGTTCCAGAAATAAAAATCTGGAAATCTGTTTTTCCTGGTGCGTGTGACTATATACCAAGTAATTCAAGCCACTCTTAAGCTGTACCAGATAGGTAAACACTCAGCTTAAGAGGAAAAAATCATTTTCCTAAATTCTCTCTACTAGTTTTTGATTTATAGTAATTATAAAAATTCCTGAAGTGAAGATTCTCACTTAGTTCAGGAAGCAGTTAACGGAATATCTGTTCCAAACAGTCCTAGGAAATTGTATTGTGGGAAGACAGAGAACTGAAATATGAGCTGTCAAGACTTAACAGGCTGGTATTTGTGATATTACTCTTATTTATAATTTACATAATCCCATTGCCTCTGGTCATACCTTTCTCAAGTCTTCATCCTTTCAAGCTAAAGATCTTAGCTTAAATCCCGCCATTCCCAGTTCCCAGTCCTGTGTTAATATCCAAACTGAATGATATTCAGAGTTTACACAAAGCAAGAAAAAGAGTAAAAACCTTAATTAACCCTTTTGCTTTCGTTGCTTGCCTCTAAAGAGCCACATCCCTCCACCCACAAACACCACAGTGCCTTCCTGGGACACCTGTGTGGACATAGGCTCAGAAGCCCCATGAGTACTCTATGTACAGCTAAGTACCATGTAAGCTCCTCGGTGCGTGTTTCAGGCCTTGCGGAGAGAAGCCTGTGGAAGCAGAAAGGGATTTTATGGCCCAGATGACTTCCTGACTTCCTTGTGTCCATTCTAGTTGGACTGCAACATAAACATGTGCCTCAAGTCTGAAGTGCCAGGTGGGGGAAGGGGTTAAAGTTTCACTGGTCAAGCGTCAGGGAGGAGTCAGGCTCTTAGGTGATCTGGGGAAAGGTCTGTAGGTAGACACCCTGAGGCACAGTCAAGAGGTGGAGTGGGGTGCCGCATGAGTGAGCACTGGGAAACAGTAAGAGATGGGAAGTTCCAGCAACAACCCCCCATGTGAAGGAATCCTCACCTTCTCTAGGGTTTAAGTAAGGATGTGTCAAGAAGTTAAAATATCCTCAGCTGGGTGTGGTGGTACACACCTTTAATCCCAGCACTTGAGAGGCAGTGGCAGAGAGACCTACCTCTAAATTTCAAAGTCAGCCTAGTCTACAGACCTAACAGTTCCAAGACACCCAGGACTCCCTCTCCACAGAAATATGAAACAGGAACAGGCGTCCTTGCCCCAGCCTGATCTTTAATAGTATTCCCACTAAAACAGTCGCTAGCCATCCTTTTTATCATCCCGGTCCCTGCTTAGAAATGTCCAGGATGGTGACCTATGTCCAATTGGAACAATCTAAGTCACACGCATGAAGAAACGACCTCGAAACACCATATTCTGTAAGGGGCAAGAGTAGAAAGAGAAGCCAATTAGGTTTTTCGAGACAGGGTTTCTCTGTGGCTTTGGAGCCTGCCTTGGTCTCGAACTCACAGAGATCCGCCTGCCTCTGCCTCCCGAGTGCTGGGATTAAAGGCGTGCACCACCATCGCCCGGCGAGAAGCCAATTAGAAAGCTACCAAAATTTCAATAAACGAGGCAAACGAAGTAACAGAGATGTCACAGTGGTCAAAATCCGACCCAACAGTTTTCCTAAAGGTGGAGGGAGGGGCTTAGTAAATGATGTCATCCTGCTCAAGCTGGGAAGTGAGAGTTGAAGCTTGAGTCTGGTGGTCCGACCAAAGAAACCATTGTGAGAACAGCTTCAGGACTGAGTGCGCCTGGGCTGGCAGGGTAGTACTTCACCTCAGAGTACAGTGATTTGATCAACACCTGGGCTGGTGGCTCTGCACAGCGTCCACAGAGAACTGGAGGGGGTGAGCCACGGGAGCCTTGCTCTCCGAAGAACTCTGGTGGGCGGAGAAAGGTTAGGAACACTGCCATAGGAAGCCGTCTCCACAGAAACATGAGACAGGAACAGGTGTCCCTGCTACCAAACAACCTTGTCCCTTACCAGTATTCCCACACTAGAGAATATTCCACTCCCTTTAAATCACTCCCTTTGTGTGTGTGGGGGGGGGGGGGGGAGGGAGCCAAGATCAGTTGGGAAATCACACACGTACATCGATTTTACTCATGGCAGCACAATAGCTTCGTTTTTCTTCATTCTGTAAAAAGGAAAGCTTTTATAGGCACTTGTACACATCAGCAGTACTGTAAGAACCACTGGGGCTGGAGAGACAGCTCAGAAGTTAAGGGCAATGGCTGCTCTTCTGGGGACTAGTTGGGTTCCTAGCACCCATGTCAGGCACACTGGGTAACACCCAACTGCCAATCAGCCCAGCTCCAAAACATCTGACACCCTCCTCTGACCTCCTCAAGGAATTTGCTTAAGTGTACACACACACACATACACACACAGTAAAACCTTAAAGAATTGCTAATGTTTGGCTAAACATCCACTACTATAGAGATAGGTAAAATAAAAGAAAACCTGAAATGATAAGTCATGTTAATAAACTTATGGAAACCAATTAAAATTGAAATTGCATTATAAATTTGAAATTATGAAGGAAGTAGCTTTTACTTTGGAATTGAGGCATAAATATTAACATCAACAAACACGTTAAGTCTAAAAACTTTTGTTCTGTAGGTGAACCACACAGATGTGATTAGCAATCAAACAACCAAGCATTTAGAATGAACACAATAGCTACTTTTAAAAGCCTAATTTTTATTTTACCAAATTAGCTGATAAGCATGTTGTAGTTTGAGAAAGGCTGCTGTCCTTGCTTGATGTCCCTAAGTGAAACAAGAACACAGTGGAGTGGGCTGAAAACGAAAAGAAGTGGTCGGGTACCAGGGTGCATTTGTAACCAGTGCGATTTTACCGATGCAGACTCCTAACCGGCAGCACAGGCCTCAGTTTCCATGAGGAAACAGCTCCTTCTCCCAAGGAGGGATTGGGGGGGCGGGGGACTATCAAAGGACCTTTTCAAAATGGCGACTCTAAGTTTAGACCACCAAGCACGTCTTTGAAAATATCCTTATGGTTTATAAAACTGGAATTACAAAAAAAAGATTTTTAGTCATTTTAAACATTACAGCTTAACATTAATTAATCTGTGTATCATATTTTAAAAGACAAACATTTAATATTAACTGGGATGTTTAAAAACACTATTTTTCTAGACCCAAGACACTGTTATCATATTCACCTTCAAAATCCTCGTGACATCCCTGTGGAGAGCATATGGTCAGATGCTTCATTGTTAAGCACACAGACACATACACACAGGACCCAAAGATAGCAAACTTAGTATTGCTGGTATTTGGGATTTTCTGAGTGTGTTATCATGTAGCCCTGGCTGGTCTTGAACTCCTCTGCAGCTGAGGGTGACCTTAAACTCCTTAACCTTCAAAGTCCACCTTATAAGTGTTAGGATTACAGACAGGCACCACACCAGATCCTCTGCAAGAGTAACAGGTACTCTTAACTGCTCAGCCATTTCTCCAGCCCCAACAATCCAAGTTTCAAATATTCATCTTAAAAGGGTATTTTAATAGGTGTACCCCCCATAAAGTTCTTTAGCAGCTCAGTGGAATGATGTAAAGGATATCCCCTCTGAGCCGGGGAGCTCCAGAGGCAAAGACAGGAAGATCTCAAGGCCAGCCTGGGCTACCAAGTAAGGCCCTCTTTCAAAAACAACCACATAACAATGACCTGAAGATTTTATGGAAAGGAGAATAACAACAGAATCTCTTGATATGGGTTTCAAGGCTGACACTGACAAATACTGCCCACAAGGAGAAATGGTTCCTAATAAGCAGAATAAGTCTCCATTTTTAGTAAGCCTATAGTACAGAAATATAGTGTTATGAACATAACTAAGTTCCTTATGATTTTTTTAACAATCCTGGGAGTCAATTATTTACCAATCTGGGTGGTGGTAGTGCATGACTTTAATGCCATCACTCAGGAGGCAGAAGCAAGTAGATCACTGAGTTCAGGGCCAGCCTGGTCTATAAAGCGAGTTCCAGGACAGCCAGGACTACAGAGAAACCCTGTCTTGAAAATCCAAAATGAAAAGAAAAAACAACAAAAATCCCAGGGTCTTGAACCTACTATGCAAGTGCTCTGCCACTGACCCTGCCTACCCATCAATGCTTTACTAAAGAGAAAAGCCTACCCCTAATTCTATAAAGATTTTTCTTAGAAATCTTATTTTTCACGTGTAGTGTAACACAGAGGACAGGGCACACTGATTTAAGAAACTGACCTTTGTTTGTGGGAGCTGTAGGCAATGTTTGGGAGATTTGCTTCAGCTCTACAGGGAAAACGGCAGGCCCATCAAATTCCTAGTGAAAAGACACGAGTGGCTCTGTCTAGGAAGAGGCACATACCTGAAGAGAAAAAGTCACGACAGTCTGAGAGTAAGAAACTACTGAACTGTGATGCTTAAAGTGTGATTTTACTAAACTTTTGGAATATACTCAAACTTACTATTATGGAGTAAAATAAACATTTAAAGTAGTAAGAACATGTGTTCAGATTATACATAAACCTATGGAGTAAACATACATGTTTTCCTTTGTTTGTTTGAGACAGCATCTTGTTACCTAGCCCATGCTGACCTTGAACTCCCCTCCTGACTCAGCTTTCTCAGTGATGGAGTAATCACCACGCACCACCATGCTCGACGTCATAGCTTACTTTAAAATACCAGAAACTAAGGGTTCCAGACAGTCATTTGGTTAAAGAAGGGAGTCGGGCTTCCTCCTTCTCCTATAGCCAGAGGGTCGGGGCTTTACCTGTGGGAAAGTCAGGGCAATAAATGAACGACTCCCCGACTTATAGGCAGAAAGGGGATACTAGACTGGTGAAGAGTCCACTAGGCTGTACTATAACACTGATAAAATACTCTGGGATCATTTAAAAAATTCTAAAATAATAATGATCCCAAACTATCTTTTCTCAAACAGTTAAGCTGCTTGAGTACTGTTATTCAATTGCCTTTGTATCAGTCACGTGGTGAAGAAGAATTAGCCATTGTAGCCTCCTGTCCAAGCCCCACCATGCTGACTTACTGCCTGAGCAATTGTTGGCACACTGTCCTACAGTCAGTGATTGTCAGTTTCTGATGCTCACCCTGTACCGTCCCTTGTAGTAATATGGCAGCGGCGGCGGGGCTACGTCCCCAAAACCCCCAGCCGCCTGCCCGGCTAGCTTATGCCCCGAAATAATTACACAGACACTGTATTCATTTAAACACTGCTTTGGCCCTTAGCTCTAGCCCTTACTGGCTAATTCTCACATATTAATTTAGCCCATTTCTAATCATCTGTGTAGCGCCCCTAGGTGCGCTTACCGGGAAGATTCTAGCCTAAGTCCATCCTGGGTCGGAGCTTCATAGCGTGCGTCTTCCCTGGAGCAGGTAGCATGGCGTCTCTCCTGAGGCGTCTGCTCCGGAGAGCAGAGCTGTGGAGTCTGACCTCACTTCCTCTTCCTCCCGGCATTCTGTTCTGTTTACTCCACCCACCTAAGGGTGGGCCTATCCAATGGGCCTAGCAGTTTCTTTATTGCTTAGCCAATGAAATCAACAGATTGATATATGACACTCCCACATCAGTCCCTCATTCTTAAAGGGCTAAGTTGGTCTCTCCCAGTGTGAGATCAAGAAGAGCATTCGCTGAGAGGGTTCTGTGTATTAAATTCAAATCCAAAAAATACACAATGAATCCTACAAGTGCAATTTCTTTTCAAAGAGTTTTGTCTCCCAATCAAGCACCTACATTGCCACATAGCAGCCATCAAGATGGTTTTTCACCGGAAGCGTGAATGGTTACGCCATAATCGTTACAATTAATGAGGCTCTACCATTGACAAGTGAATTTGAATATGGATATTAATTACCTGAATACAATTTTTGATACTACTTTGTCATTTCCATCAATGAATATGCCATACAAGCATCTAAAAATAAATGGATTTCCAAAGGACTGGAAAAAGATTGACCCATACTTCTCATCTACTATACCTACTATACAACAAAGGAGGAGACAAAGCAACATGGAAAACTAATTATTCTGCTAAGGACATTTTTAACTATAAACCTAAAATAGGAGAGTCTGTTTTAATCCCTCCATCTTTAAAAATAACTCACTAGTGTATATTAATTGTATCAAATAATGGGATATTATAACATGTATGGGTCTTTTTACACAGTTAATTCCCAGTTTGCTTTTGAGGGACTTTTCCCTTTACAGGGCTTGTCTCTAACAGCTGATGAAGCACAGAGCCAACTGTCCATATAGCAGACATTATCTAATTATCTTACTTAATGATAAGATGAACAGCATACTTTAGGCTCAGTTTTACAAAGTTTTATACACATATATGCACATACATATTTATTTAACTATGATTTGATATCACTGGAGAGTATTTTTTAAAGTGCATTTTGTTAATGGCTAATGTAGACATAAATGGGAATAGATGAATCTGAACTTCAGGCTTCTTTTTTTCTTTTATTGGCAAAGAAGGAAAGAAGAAAATTCATTTTGGGAGAGTCTCATGACCAAAAAGATGGCCCTCAAAACAATTATCCCACCAAACATTGTAATATAGTTTTCAACACACAACATAATTCATAAGGTTAATTATGGGATTATAATTTTAAAAGGTGTGGAAAGTTGGTTTCAGATTCATACCTTTGCTCTGACTACAAGGCTAGGCATTTTGTTGAACTTGATTGGCACAGAAGGACTTTTTGGCAGTACTGAGCTGTTCCCAGGATACATAGCCACAACTGCCTCTTGTTACCAGTCCTTTAGTGACAAGACACCTCTTCCTTCAGAAATCAGTGAGTTGCTCAAATAGCCCTGAAGCCCAAGGTCTTACAAAGCACGTCTTCTGATTTAAAGAGACTTTGCTGGTGGTGTCTGCTTTTAAGCAGCTCCACCCTGTGATTCTGAACTCCCAGTAGGTGTTGAGATTTTGGCTCACCAGGCTCTGGAAGCAGTCAAGAGATCCGATTGTTTCCAGCAGTTATTTAAAAACAGAGCCTGCCCAGATGTCACCACGGCCTCAGGTGGCAGTGTAGGCCATTTGGATTAGTATGGCCCCAGCAACAGCACGGTCCTTGGACATCAACATGGCCCCAGGTGGTTCAGACTCCAGGCATTGGCATGACATTTGGTGATATCACACGCCACGGACCTCAACATAGACCCCAGCGGCAGTACAGCCATGGACCCACACATGGCCCTCAGCTGCAACTTGGGCCTTGATGTTAGCATGGCCTTGGGTGGCAGTGTGGGCCACTCGGAATTGTGTGGCCTCGATGGCAGCGGGGCCCTTGGGCAGCGAAGTGACCTCAGATGTTGACCCTGACCCTAAGCACTCGCATGGCTTTCGGTGGAGGCCCGAATGGCCAAACCAGCTACCATCCAGGCCCATATCCAGGGCTTTGAGTTGGCCCACTGCAATATCTACCCCATCTATGACCTGCGAGAGTGGGCAAAGGGACTGGTTCTGCTGAACAGTAACCACAGGGTCTCCATGACTAGGGGCAACAGCAAAATAGTGAAGTTTCAGTGAGGGTCCACTATCGATGGTGTACTAGAAGAAAGAGGGTTTGAACCAGACCCATTGTTTCAGCTCATTGCAATGAACATTTGCAAGTCAAGCTGTTTGGACAAAGAGTAGACTTTGTGACTCGCCTCAGGCTACTATGACAAAGAATATATGATGGAGAGGTGGGAAAGACAGAGGGGCACAATGTTTTCATTTTTTAAATTTTATTGGGGTGGGAGAAGCTACAAGAGTGTAGGGTGGACATGGAAGGACCGGGAAATGAGCGGGATTGGGATGCATGATACGAAATTCTCAAAGAATCAATGAAAACTTTATGTGAAAAAAAAAATAGAGCCTGGGAAACCTTCAGTAACATTCCTAGTCCATGTGCACATGGGATAATTTTGTCTTTGGACTTCTCTGGAATGTATGGAAGGATATGAGAAATGGGGAAAGTTTCCATGTACTCCCTATCAACTGACTCAAGTCGGTGCTCTTGATGCTTTCTGGGCTATTGGCCTTAAGGGCCTGAGAGGACGTTAGGAAAAAACAGTTGTTTGGGAAAGCTCCAAGGACGTGAGGAAAAGCAATTGTTTGGAAAAGCTCCAAGCTACCTAACTCTCAACAATAACCGCCCTTTCCAAGTAGTCAGTATTTATGAAAAGGTCTATTCTGTTCAACATGCCGTTGAGCACTAACATACTTTATTGTGTTTCTGTAAAGAAACTTTATGGTGTTTCTAGCTGTAAATGGAAGGGTCAGAAGCATAGCTCAGTTTTCCTCAAAACATTCAACAGCTACGTGAATGTTCTCAAATAAGAAGAATCCTCATGAACTCGTTTTTTTTCTCATAGGTGTGTTCTCTTCAAAGGTAAACTTAAGTCAACTTAGCATCCCTAGTCTCCGGGGAGCAGTAACTTCTTTGACTATTATTACCACTTTTACTTCCAGAAAAAAAAAATTTTTTTTTGAACTGTTGCTTCTGAACCAAAAGGAGGCAACTGTCTCTTCTCAATTCTACAGTAACGATGCGCCCAAACCCAGGTCTCTGGAGTATGAAGTTTCGGAAAAGCGCTTGGGTGTCTCAGTTTTTCAGAAAACGGTTTTCGGGAGCTAAGTGGGTACTGCGTGCACTGACTGAGGTTAGCAGCACGCTCTGAAACGCCAGGCAGTGACAGGCCCGAGGCGACCCATCCGGATTGGCTGCAATATTTTCTGCACGTTTCTGTGCATCAGTCCCTCTTACCTCATCTGAGCAGTTTGCAACACAAAATGTCCTTCTACGGAGCGGTGAGAATAAACCTGACTTTTCTGAGGATGGTCAAGCACCTAACTACGACGACGGGGCTGAGAAAAGGCCACACCCCCACTTTGTAAGCTTCCACTTGCGTGCAAACGCTGACAGGAGAGGTAAAAAGCGCGCGTGAGACCCCGCAGCGCCAGGCGCGCTGGGAAAAGGAACGCAAGCCCCGCCCCCTTCGGGTGGGCAGCTACCCGCAGACCTAACCTCCTCTGCTACTCTCGGGCTCCGCCTACTTTGGGCTCCACCCACTTTAGGTCCCGCCCATCTCACGCCTCTGATTGTTCCAAGCTCCACCCACCTTAGGCTCCTCCTGGCTCCGCCCTCCTCAAAACTTTGGCTGCCCCCCTCCCGGGTTCCACCCACCCCAGGCTCAGCTCCTTAGTCCCGCTGGCCTCAGCCTCGTCTTCCTCAGGTTCTTCCCACCTCAGACTCCGCCCCTTGGTCCCACTGGCCTCACTCTCGGCTTCCCCAGGCTCCACCCACCCCAGGCTCAGCTCCTTAGTCCCGCTGGCCTCAGCCTCGTCTTCCTCAGGTTCTTCCCACCTCAGACTCCGCCCCTTGGTCCCACTGGCCTCACTCTCGGCTTCCCCAGGCTCCACCCACCCCAGGCTCCGCCCCTTCGTCCCGCGGGCGTCAGCCTCGGCTTCCCCAGGCTCCACCCACCCCAGGCTCCGCCCCTTGATCCCGCGGGCCTCAGCCTCGGCTTCCCCAGGCTCCACCCACCCCAGGCTCCACGGCCCGCCCGCCTCGCCCCGCCGGCAGCCTTGGGCCTAGCAATCTTGGCAGCACGGAGGATTGAGGGAAGTCGCGAGGTCTCGCCGTTCCGTCCTCTCACCGCGGGTTGTGGCTTAGGTTAAACACGATCCGCGGAACGGAGCAGCGCCATCGCGGACGCACACCCTGCAGCAGACCGCCGGACAGGGCTGCTGGGCTGGGCGGTGGTGAGGAGGGCGCGGGAGAGGCGGGTCGAAGTCCCCCGCCCGCTCCGCCAAGGGAGGAGCTGGGTTGCGCGGTCCGGCCTTCCGCACCTCCGCCCTCTGGGTCCCCGCAGCTGCCGGGGGCTCGCAGAGCTGGAGGTGCCCGCGACGCCCGCTCTTGGTCTCTGCGTTTTCCCTCCCACGTGTACACCGATCTTGGTTGTGCGCGCGTTTTCCCTCCCACGTGTACACCGATCTTGGTTGTGCGCGAAGACTCACCGGGCTTCAGAGCATCCTGCCCTCTAGGAACGCGCCCTAGGAGCCCTGCTTTCTCCCCCGGTCTTGTTTCTGCTGTTGGCCAGCACCTATCAGCTGTGTTTCCCATGGCTCTCAGTCTGGCTCAGCCCCTCCTCTCTCACCGCCTCGGCGCAGCCGGAGTCTTCCCGAACAGGTTTCTGCCCAACGTAGACGTCAGGCGCTTCTAAGAGCGAGTCCATTCAAAGAGGTTTTTTAAAACACGGATTTAGTTAGTATATGTGTGTTGGTGATTTGCCTGCATGACGCACATGCGTCGTGTGTTTATCTGGTGCCTGCGGTGGTCAGTAGACATCAGATCCTCTGGAACTGGAGTTATAATTGGTTGTGAGTTACCATGTGGCTGCTGGGAACCGAACCCTGGCCTTCTGCAAAAGTGTTCTTAACCCCTAAAGTCATTGAAACGCTATGTGAATCTATAAATGTAAGAACAAAAAAACGCTGTTTGCACTTCATTCTCCTAAATACTCAAAGGCAAAACTACTGGGCAGAATATTTTCTAAAGGAGCTTTTAATGATATAGTTGGTGTATGACAAGCCGCACACACTTAAAGTGAACCATTTGCTAAGTCTTTTGCGCATGCATTAATCAAAATCAAGATTGCAAACATATCCATCATTTTCAAAATCCCCTTACAACTTTCTCTGACCATTCCCACCTGTTCTTACTCCCAGCACCCAAGTGACAATTAAGCTTTCTGTCCTTGGATTAATTTGATCACGATATATTATTCTGTGTTATATTATTGGATTCTTTAGGTAAGATTTTGTTTAGAAGTTATATCAGAGATATGGGTCTGTAATCTTGAGTTGGGTGTCTTTTTATCCAGTTTTCCGACCAAACAGAAGCCGTCCCCTCCATAGGTGACATTTGAGAGAACTTTTAGAACTCACCCAGTGTACACAGGAAGTACCCAGTGTATCAATAGGTCAGGTGTCCACACAAGAGATTTGGACAAGGCTCAGTTCCAGTGAGGACAGACAGCCTATTAGAATTCCTGAACCAGCTTCAATTCAACATGTGTTTATTAAAATGTGGATGCGTTGCTGCTGTTTCTTTAGGGTGGAGGATTGACTTCCCTGTTCCTGAGTGAAGATGAACCCCAACCTGAAATTGAAAACAAATGTTTCAGATTTAGTGAAAATGCCGGCCTGTGGCCTAGGAGCTGATTTGCCCTATTCCAGAGAAGAAAATGCAGGAGTGACTACCTGTATCTCCTTTTATCTTACTCCAGTGCCATGATGGCTGTAGACAAACTTAGAGGCTTTCCTCCTGGACTCTGCTTTTAGCAATGCTATGGATCAGATTTATCTGACCTGCTTAGTGAAGGTGGTTCAGTTCCAGGATGTGTTTTCCAGACTTACTAGTGGCATATGGAGAGAATGTCCTTATGATCTCCAAATTTGCAGAGAACCAAAAGTAATTAAGAATTAATAGAATCTTTACTTATATCAAGTATATTGCTCTGGTGCTCTTTTTGTTTTTTGAGACAGGGTTTCTTTGTGTAGCCCTCGGCTGTCTGGGAACTTGCTCTGTAGACCAGGCTGAGCTCGAACTCATAGAGCTTTGCCTGCCTCTGCCTTCCAAGTGAGGGGCTTAAAGGTGCGCGGCACCACCACCAGGCATCTCTGGTGCTTTAACATTAAAATCAATTTTTAGTTCAGTGAGGAACTTGTGGAAACATTCTTCTTAGAATAAAACCGTGATAGCTAAAGCTAAAAGTATGCTACTTGTACTACTTCTGTCTGGTCTTCACCATCCGGACTCAGCGGTTGTCAGCGGTGACATGTTTTCTGCAGGTTTTATTTTGGGGCACTGATGGACCTTTGTTCGTTCCTGTAGATCCATAGTATTCTGAGTGAGTTTTTAAATTCTCTGGCAGTTGTAATTTGTGGAATATTTATTTTTGACTTTCTGAAAACTTTCATCTTAATTTTCAGTGAATGATAGACCAAATGTTTCCCTTAATAGTTACCAAGATGGTGGACTGCTTGTTTTATATGCATTCTTCTGTTATTGTAGGAATTATAGGCATGCCTTCTCAGGGCATCTTGACTGACACATCTCTAGGAGTTCGAGATAAATCTAACAACTTAGGAGCGTCTCTTTGGTAAGACCCTACAACTAGTTATATATGCTATTGCTGTTAACCAATATTTTTTTCCTTTTTAATTTTTTTTTTTTTTTTTTTTTTTTTTTGGTTTTTCGAGACAGGGTTTCTCTGTAGCTTTGGAGCCTGTCCTGGAACTAGCTCTTGTAGACCAGGCTGGCCTCGAACTCACAGAGATCCACCTGCCTCTGCCTCCCGAGTGCTGGGATTAAAGGCGTGCGCCACCACCGCCCGGCTCTTTTTAAGTTTTTGTATTGAACTTCCCAGCAGAACTGTCTGGGTTTGTAGTTCACTTTGACATTGAGTTTAGTTTTGCAACAGATGAAAGGACTATTCAAAACTTCATTTCTTCTTGTGTAACATTTGGCAAGTTTTTTTTTTAACGAAATCTGTTCATTTAGTCTAGGTTTTCAGATTTTTCAGTGTGAAATTGTTCAAAACATTCTATTACTATATATTTAAATTTGTAATTAATTTTCCAGTTTCCTACAATGAAATGGGTTTCATTGTGCCATTTGCATTCATATAAATCTTAAACTGTGTTTGTATTCCTCCTACCAGCATCATACTCTTCTTCTATCCTGCCTTGCTGGTGTCTTTCCTCCTTGAAGACGGTCATCTTCTGCTTTCATGTCATATATATGCATATATTGTTAAATATAGATTCCAGACATTAGAGAAAACGTATTGTACACTTTATTTTTAACTCCCATGTTGCTCCCTCCTGTTCCCTGCTCTCTCTTCATAATCATTCTTATAGTTTGATTCATTCACACATATATTTAAGTATATATAGTATTATATGTATATTTAAGTATAGATTTTGCACATAAGAGAAAATGTGATATTTGTCTTCCTGAATCTGGGTTATTTTGCTTAAAATTATGATTTTCAGTTCCATCCATTTTCCTGCAAATATCATACTTTCATTCTTCTTTATGGCTGGCTAGAACATCATAGTGCTATATACCAGATTTTCTTTAGCTGTTTACCTGTTAATGGACATCTGAACAGGTCTCATATCATGGCTATCATGAGTAGTGCCACGGTAAACGTGAGTGTGCAAATATCTCCATGGTGTACTTTGAATTCTTCAGGTGCATATTCAGGAGAGACAAAACTAGTAGTCATGTGGTAGTTCTGTTTTAAGTGTGTGTGCATGTTTCCGTGTGCATGTGTGTGTGTCCGTGTGCGTGTGCGTGCGTGTGTGTGTGTGTGTGTGTGTGTGTGTGTGTGTGTGTGTGTGAGTACCCCATAGCAATTTTCATAGTGACTGGCTGCACCGGTTTACATTCCGACCGCAATGGCTAACTGTTCATTTTTGTCAATAATTAGGTACTGTAGCTGTGCGGGTTTATTCCCAGGCCCTCTATTCTGTTTCATTGGTTTACTGGTATGGTTGTTTTTTCCCTCCTGAAATCTTGTTGGTTTTGTTACGGTGGCTCTAATAATGTAAGTTGAGGTTAGGGGTTGTGACACCTCTGGGCTTGTTTTTCTGCTTAGGATCATTTTGGCTCTTTAAACACAGCTGTGTTTGCATGTGAATTTTAAGACTAGTTTCTACTTCTGTGAATCACAGAGTTCAGATTCTGATAGAAGGTGATAGAATATTCTGATAGAGATGTTATAGAATCTATATACTGCTTTTGCCAATGAAAATTTGGCCAATTCTTGAGCACAGAAGTGTTTTCGTCTTCTAATGTCTTTTTCAGTTTCCTTATTTTATTTCATGGGTATGAGTATTTTGTCTGCATGCATGTATTCTCACCATATGCCTGCCTGGTGCACTTGAGGGTCAGAAGACAGCATAGGATCCCCTAGAACTGGGGTTACAGATGGCTGTGAGCCATCATGTAGGTGCTGGGAATTGAACCTTTGTTCTCTTGAAGAGCAAGTGCTTTTAACCACTGAGCGAGCTCGTATTTCTTCAGTTTTAAAGTGTTGTTGTGATGACGTTCAGCTCTTTGATTAGGTTTGTTACTAGGTGTTTTACTTTTCTAAAGCTGTCATGAATAAGATCTTTCCCCCTACTGGTGTCTTTCTTTGCAGATTTCCTAGAGCTACATAGAAAGCCGCTGATTTTCATGTTGATTTCATATCCTGATACTTTACTAAAATTGTTTGTTACAGTCAAGAGTTTCAGGTGGAATCCTTAGGGTTTCTTAAGCGTAGGGTTATACCATCTACAACAGGAATAGTTTGATGTCTTCCTTTCTTATTTGAAGTCCTTTTATTTCTTTCTCTTGCTTTATTATTCTAGCTAACATGTCAAGCAGTATATTAAGTAAGAGCATAGATGTTTAGAAAACATGTTTTCAGTAGTATTGACTGTAGGTCTGTTATGTATAACCGTTATTGCGATATGCTCTGTTTGTTCCTAGTTTCTTCAGGGCTTTTATTGTGAAGGGATGTTGAACGTAAGTGGCAGGCTTTTTCTACATTTATGGAGATGATCTTGTGATACTTAGCTTTGATTCTATTTTATGTGCTATATTGTATGTATATTGTGTATGTTGAACCATCTTTATATTCCTGAAACAAACCCATCTTGTTTGTGACATGTGTTCTTTTTTTTTTTTTTAAGTTAAGCATACAATGTACTGCTGGCAAGGAAGGCACCAGGTCTCATTACAGATGGTTGTGAGCCACCATGTGGTTGCTGGGAATTGAACTCAGGACCTCTGGAAGAGCAGCCAGTGCTCTTACCCTCTGAGCCGTCTCTGCAGCCCACATGTGTTCTTTATAATATGTATTTTTTGTTTTTTTGAGACATGGTTTCCCAGTACTATGAAGCCAGTCTTGGAACTTGCTCTGTAGACCAGGCTGGCCTTGGACTCTCAGAGATCTACTTGTCTCTGCCTTCCGAGTGCTGGGATTAAAGGAATGTGCCACCACCACCCCACATAAACTATGTTCTTAAATTCAGTATTTTCTGGAGAAGTTTTGTTAGGAATATCTGCAGAGTTCAAGGAACCATGACTGGCAGGATCATGAGTGGACAGTTGGATAAATGGATGGATGGGTAGATGACTGGAAGCCAGCAATGAAGTGATCTTGAGAGCAGGAGCCCCGGCAGGAAGGCAGCAGTGTCTTTCCTCTCTGCACATGGCTGAAAACGGGAGGAATAGGCACGTCCTTCTAGGCAGGAGATAAACACCAAATCCAGGTTCTAGTTGGTTAAAAAAAATGGAATTATTGATGATTTTTGTGTGTCTTTCAGATTTATGAGGAGATCTCTGGAATTTATGCTATAGTTTTGAGTAGGGAATAACAGAATTTAATTTTTCGTAGCAAAGTCAACACACTAAGAAGCCCTTTAAATCAAAGTTTTACTCTGCTGCCCTCTTCTGGACATGGCTTATGTCAAACAATTCTGTTTAGTAGGTGCAGGGGACAGAAAACAGGCACTGGGCTGCAAGAGAAGTTTTTTTTTGTTTTTTGTTTTTTTTTTTAAACTGAAGGTAAATTCTTTTTAAAAGTCTAGTCAAACCAAAGACTATTCAGACTCCCAAGTATTTTTTCTAATTTTTAATTTTGGAAATTTGTCATTCTGAAGTATATAAAGGTTCCTCCCTCATTCTGCACCCTTGCCCTCCCCCCCGTGTGTGTGTGTGTGTGTGTGTGTGTGTGTGTGTATCGGCGTAAATAAATGCAAGGCAGATATTAAAGAATATATACAGCTTTAATGTTTAAATAAACTTACAGAACCGAGGTTCCCGCGCAGCCGTTTCACAGGAGGCAGGAAAAGGGACGAGCCGCCTCCCGCGCACCCGATTTATCCATACGCATTCGCCCGAGGCAAACCCGCTCCCTAAAGGGGCTGGCTTAACCCTACATCTCCCCCTTTTGTCTAAATAAGACAGAACTAAACCAAATATAACTATAAGCAATAATAACAAATGATAAATATAACAAACAATATTGAGAACAAAAGTTTTGCTAGACATTCTATCTCAAGGAGTCTAAATAATGTAGGGAGTAACTACAATTAAATAATCTTCAACTCCATCAAAGATCTGAGAAGGGAATAAATATTACTTAACAAATGAGAGATATCCAAAATGTGCAACAAATGACAGAGACAACTGACTACTTGGGCAATCACCCAAAGTCTCGTTTGCAATGTTGAGTCAACCAACTTTGGCTAAGGCCTAACATAACTGACATACCATTATCAAATGCAAGGAACTTTCTTAGAATTATCCTACCCTGTCTTGGCAAGATAAGACAATCCTGTTTCATATCTTAGTCAGTAGTTGAGGTATGGGCTTTTCTTAACCCAAAGGCCAGTTCTGCCAAGAAGACAAGCTCCCAGTGGAGTGTCTTTGGTGCTCAACGTTCTCTTGGGAGTAGAGTGGTGTTGCCAGGAGTAATTGTGTCTCGTTGGCACAGAATTCTAGGTTAGATTAAAGGCCATTTTCTACAGCTCTTCAAAGAGGCTGAAGATTATACTATCTATACTAAATATAATCTCTATATATCTAAAACACCTGATTAACCTAAAAATAAATATGACAAACATAATTCTCAATACCTATCTAATTTGAAAACTAAGAGAATAAACAACTGTGCAATATATGAAGACAATGACCTTCACCTGTAAACAATGTCATTACATATCAAATGTAAACAATGTTATTACATAAATAGTATCAGAGGTAGAAATTTACATTGTGATATGATAGATGTATCCATGCAATATAAGCATACTCTTATACAAAAATAGAGGTAGGAACACTCACATTCAATATTCAATATATCAATATACAAGAAACAGTACCAATATAATTTTCTAAAAACAGTAAGTCACAAATATCAATCATCCCATCAAACCAGTTAATCCCCCCCACTTTTTTTTTGAATATACCCCTAATTCCATACAATATCTCCCCATCCCCTCAACCCTAAACCAACCACTAAAAGATGTCCCTAACCCTGTGGACAAACTCTGTTGGGAGAGGGGACGTCGTCCTCTTAGATTGCTTCTAGCTGACATGGGGGCGACGTTCTTCTTAGGGGCCCCTGTGAAAGCAAATGATGGTAAAATTCCCAAATTAACCTTTGACCTAAGAAAATTATAACTAGTCTCTGAGCGTTTTGAGAAGGTCCGGCCAGAGTGTTGTCAAAAATGTGCATCATTTGAAATTGTCTCCTGCAGTTGGTACCAAATAACAGGTCTAATATTAGCGCTTAAAAAAATTCATGACGTCATAAAAACCAGATTGAGTTGATGTTGTGGGGCCCCATCTTCATCCTGGAAACTTCAAAGAATACTGTAGGAAAATATGTTGCTTGTTATGGGAAATTTAAACATTAACAACAAGGACATATACTGACATATAAAGAAAGACACAGATATGAGGAAAGGCAAAGAAAGTTTATCAAGTATAAAATTATTCTTATTCTGTCCCATTTCATGGCTCCTGACCTGAGACAGAAACTCTGAAATATCTCTTATCAACAGGCTTGGAATTGAAGAGGGACTGAGCCATAGTCCAACTCCAAAACCAGCTCTACACATTTATAAAGAAGTGTTCAATAAAACATATAAATATATATAAAAAAATCAATACTTACAGTATGTATAGAATTTTATTGTTGATACTTAGTGGGTCGTAACTATTTTCCATCCATCAGTAATTAAATATTCAGGGTCCCTTAAATTCTTTGAAGATGAGTATTTTCCTGTGGAGATAAGAAAAGAACCCTGCCCCCAACCGATCTGTAAACCTTACTCTCAGTATGCTCGCCATCCTTGTGAATGAATTGTTATTTATCTTTTCCAAGTGACTTCTCTTCTTCAAACCGAACCTTTATTAATTTTGACGGTATCTATAATTTTTCCTCACCTGTGGAGATAACTGTTTAGTAGGTGCAGGGGACAGAAAATAACAGGCACTGGGCTGCAAGAGAAGTTTGGTTTTTTTTTTGTTTGTTTTGTTTTTAAAACTGAAGGTAAATTCTTTTTAAAAGTCTAGTCAAACCAAAGACTATTCAGACTCCCAAGTATTTTTTCTAATTTTTAATTTTGGAAATTTGTCATTCTGAAGTATATAAAGGTTCCTCCCTCTTTCTGCACCCTTGCCCCCCCCCCTCTGTGTGTGTGTGTGTGTGTGTGTGTGAGTGATGGGGTTGAGGGGCTGGGTGGTGGGTGGGCGAAATACTTCATCGGATTGTCAGAATTCTCAGGGCTTGATGCACCTGCTGACCGAGGTCTATCAGATGGGGCGGTTGTCCTCAGGTGATGGGCTCAGCGCTTAGGCATTGAAGGCGAGGCCACCAATCACATTCCCTTCATGGCCTGAGCTGAGCCTCATGCCACCTGAAACTTTCTGATATGTCGGAGTTTAGCTCTTTCCCTCTCCATGACCGCTTCCCTATGGCTGTCGTCCACCTCAGTCTGTGTCAAGTTGTCCCCAGCTTCCCTGACTTGCTATTGTTATTGGCCTCTCCAGGGTAGCTTAGTCCTAAACAATAGCTGTCTTCTCAAAATAGTACTGTACACATTCTTCTGAGATGCTGGTGTAATACAGTGGTCCTCCTCTCTACTGCTAGCTCAGTCACCTGCTAGCTTGGTCAACTAACTTGAGTGTTTTAGCCTCTGTATTAGTCCCTGAGAACATAGAAATAAAGATATACTGTCTGTGGTAGTTTGAATGTAATTGGCCCCTCACGGGGACTGGTACTATTAGGAAGTGTGGCTTTGTTGGAGTAGGTATGGCCTTGTTGGAAGAAGTGTGTCACTGTGGGGGCAGACTTTAAGGTTTCCTGTGTTCAAGATACTGCCCAGTGTCAGAGATACTTCCTGTCGCCTTCTGATCAAGATGTAGCCAGCATCATGTCTGCCTGCATGCCCCCATGATGATAATAATGGACTGAACTTCTGAACTGTAAGTCCTCACCTCAGTTAAATGTTTTATTAGAGTTACTGTCATGGTGTTTCTTCACAGCAATAGAAACCCTAACTAAGGCCAGGTAGTGGTGATGCATGCCTTGTCTTTAATTCCAGAACTCAGAAGGCAGAGGCAGGCAGATCTCTGTAAGTTTGAGACTAGACTGGTTTACAAAGTGAATTCCAGAACATCCAGAGCTGTTACACAGAGGAACCCTGTCTCAAAAAAAAAAAAAAGAAAGAAAGAAAGAAAGAAAGAAAGAAAGAAAGAAAGAAAGAAAGAAAGAAAGAAAAGAAAAGAAAAAAGAAACAAACAAACAAAAATCCTCAAGCATCATACACTGGGGAAGGAGCAAAGGAAATTGATGGGTACTAAGATGTTATGGAAGAGGATCATATTAGCCTGAGTAGGCGTGGTTTCTTAGAAGAATTAAGAGTCTTCCCGGCTGGAGAGATGACTCAGCAGTTAAGAGCTTCATTGCTCTACGGAGACCAGGGTTCAGTTCCCAGCACCCACATGGGAGCTTCCAACTTGTCTGTATCTCCAGTCTAGAGGATCTGATGCCCTCTTTTGACTTCAGTGGGCACATATATACATGCCAGCAAACACTCCTAACAAAGATGAATTGTAAAAGTGAGCAATGTTAAAGAGAAAGTAGGAGTGAGCCCAGGTTCTAGGAGGGGCAGGATGTCCTGGTAGAAGCATTTGAAGAGATCATGCTGGTGCTGGAACCAGCAATGGCTGGTAAAATAGCACACCCATAAGCTGGGTGTCAGGAGGGCGGAGCTGAACAGGCAGCAGGTCATGCAAAGAACCCTTTAAGCTATGGTAACTGCATCCATGCCAATTGTAAGGTACAGGTTATACTCATTCTTCCCCCTAGGCAAGCATCTTGACTACATCTTGTACATCATCTTCATGCCCACATATTCCCATGGCTCTTAGTTAAGCACGGCCTTATTCCTTTCTTTCTGCTCCATTGGTGTGTTCCTTGTCATTCATCTTCAGAGACTTGGTGTTCTTGTGTTAGTTTTTTTTTTCCTGTGACAAAATGGCTGTGATTAAACAACAACACAGAAAGAGCTCCTTTGGCTCCCAGTTTCAGAGGTCCATGGTGTGGTGGCTCTCTTGCTTTAAGGCCTGTGGCGGGGCAGAAACACCTAGTGGTGCCAGAGGAAAGCTGCAAGAAAGCGGGTGGTGAGATAGGAAGAAGCCAGAGATGAGCTATACATCTATCTAATTTGTGGTAAGGCAGGCTGGTCTTGAATTCTTGTTTCTTTTTGAGACAGGATCTTTCTTCATAGTCCTGGCTGTCCTGAAATTCACTATGTAGTCCAAACTGGCCCAAAAACTCACAGAAATCTGTCTGCCTCTGTCTCCCAAGTGCTGGGACAAAAGGTATGTGCCACCACTGCCAACTGGCCTTGAATTCTTGATTCTCCAATCTTAGTTCCTAAGTGTTGGGATTATAGGCATAGACCAATATACTTGACTATTTTCAATGTTTAGACATCAGGAAATTTGACATACAATCTAGATAACCATTTTCTTTTGAAGATTTAAGGGCTTTGGCAGCATGGAACTATCATTCTAACATGACAAACATTACACCCCTTAGACATGAAGCTGGCATGAATTCTCAGGTTTGCTGTGAACCTTTACTAGGCTTTTCTAGTACCACAGGTCTTTGACTTTGTAACCATTAGGTCACTTGTTCAGACAAATATACAACCATATCCACTGTGTGCTAGGTACAGTTCAAGGCTATTTCCGTAAGTTCTCTATTATTCACAACATGGTGGCTTCCATTTTATAGTAGACAGGGAGGATCAGAAAGCCTTGTATGTGAGGGCACAGATCTCTGTGCCTTCTGCCTCATTTGTCTTTACACCTAACTGCTTCAAAAATTAAAAGTTTAGCCGGGCGATGGTGGTGCGCGCCTTTAATCCCAGCACTCGGGAGGCAGAGGCAGGCGGATCTCTGTGAGTTCGAGACCAGCCTGGTCTACAGAGCTAGTTCCAGGACAGGCTCCAAAGTCACAGAGAAACCCTGTCTTGAAAAAAAAAAAACCCAAAAAAAAATTAAAAGTTTATCCAACACAGTATTATTCTGCAACCCCACTCCTGGGTGTGTGTGTGTGTGTGTGTGTGTGTGTGTGTGTGTCATGTGTAGATGCCTCTAAGCATGAACACCAGAATGTCAAATGAAGCATGTGCACTCACATGTTTGTTTAAGCACAATCTGCAATATCAAGAAGTGCAATCAACCTAAATGTTGACCAACTGATGAACACATCTAGAAGTGTGGCACAGACATAGAGTGCAGTGCATTTCAACTATAAAAACAATGAAATCCGTCATCTAGGACAGCACAGATGGGAACTGAGCTCACGATGCTGAGTGAAATTTACCAGCACAGGCAGAGAAGTACCACATGATCTCTCACAGAATTTATAAAAGCTGATCCCCTGGAAGTTGGGAGTAGAAGGTGGTTACCAGAGGCTGAGGGGAGTAGTGGGGCTGGGGGGAAAGGATGGGCATTAAGTTATAGTTAGAAACCACAAAGAAGTTAGGCTTTTGGCACAGGTCTAAGATCCCGGTTACTCAGGAGATGGTATGAGGTAGTTCAAAAGTTCAAGGCCAACCTGGGCAACTTAGTCATACTCTGTATCAAAGCTAAAAAGGGCTAAGGATAGAGCTCAAAGGTAGAACATTAGCATACAGAAGGGCCTAGGTTTATCACCAGTGTCACCAAAAATAAAGGAATAAGACTGTCTGGTGTACACTGTAGTGTGAGTATGGATAATGACACTTTTTTAAAAAAAAATAGTAAGTTTTAAAATGGTTTCAGCATGGAGAAATGTTTGGGATGTTTACCTTGAATGTGAAAAGCATACATGTATAAAAATAAAAATTAAATCTTAAAACTACACACATAGAAACATCACATAGTAACTCATGAATTTTGATGCATCTCGGCAGTTAAAAGGCATGCATACACAGATTACTTAAGACCATGAAAAGCTGGGTGTGGGGGTATAGCCTTTAATACTAGTACCTAGAATGCAAAGGCAGACAGAAGTGCGTCCCAGGACAATCAAAGCTTCACAATAAGAACCTGTCTTAAAAAACAAAACAATGACAAAAAAAAAGTTCAGTAAGAAACAAAGCTCCCAGGAGCAGTGATGACACCATAGGGGTTAGGAGTCCACAAAAGGAAGGCTCTTTCTGTGAAACCTAGGTATGAGAATCAAGAGGCTGCTTCCATAGGGGAGAGAGGTGGGGAATAAGCTAGTACATTGGGAATGATTACAGCCACAGTTCTTGGAGAAAAGAATCATAAATTTAGGAAGTAGAAAAACTTCACTGAATCTGCTGTTTGGTCAAAACCATGGTACATAGGGTGTAGCTATGCGCATGTGGGTTTATGCACTGTACCCCATTCTGCACGTATGCACACTGTACATTCTAATTCTGTGAGAAGGGCTGGCCACACAGTAGCCACTGGCCTATCTTTCACATGGATGCTTATTCAAATTTAACATAATTACTGGGCAGTAGATTTAGGTTTGACATTTTCTCATGTTTTCCGTTTGTCTCACCTATTCTTTACTCTTTCTCTCTTTGGTGTTGAGACTGGGTTTCTCTATGTAGCCTTGGCTGTCCTGGAACCCCATCCGTAGAGCAGGCTGGCCTTGAATTCACACGGAGATCCATCTGCCACTGCCTCCTGAGCACTTTTAATTCCCCCTTTTCTTCTTTCTTTGGGGTTGAGTGTTTTTACATTTATTTTATCTCTTTGAGACAGGGTTTCTATGAGTAACTCTGGCTGTCCTGGAACTCACACTGAAGAGCAAGCTGGCCTTGTTCTCAAAGGAGATCTGCCTGCCTCTGCCACCGGAGTGCTGGGATTAATGTTGTTTGCCACCATGCCCTGCTTACATCTATTTTTTAATATATAACTAATGATGTTACACATTCATGGGGTACCATGTGCTGTTTGGTACATGTATATTTAATTTTTAAATGCTATTGCCCATCAAAGGAATCAACGCTCTTTGGGAAGAGTGGGCTGCTCCAAGGACTACACAAGACAAATACACAAGACGGACCTAAACATTAAGTATTCACAGACTAATGATGGCCTGTTGTGAAAGTAATCTTGGTTGTAACTTGACTGGCTCTGAAATCAATTAAGAGACATGCTCCTGGAAGGATCTGAGAAGTGCCTTCTAGTGGCAACCTGTATTTAAGGAGGTCCCAGGAAAAGCTGCCTTTTCTTGCCTGCCTTCACCTTTTGCTGGTACCGTTACTGCTGCCGCTACCAAACCTGCTTCTTCAGCCTTCCTACATAGTTGGAAAACCAGTAGTTCTCCAGAAATCTTTCAGGCCTTCAGTGTCAGATGGGATTGCTGAGGCGCTCAGCCTCCTGGACTGAGCAGTTTACCAGTGCCTCCTAGAGAGTATCGGAGCACACTAGCCAAGAACAGAGATGCTACCCTCAGAAACTGACATTCTGTCACTGCCACTGATTTGTGACAACTTGAGCAAATTCATGAAAATATACAATAAGTAAATGGAAGAAATTGCTCCCTAATAGCAAAATACAGTTGACACATGTTGAGAAATGAGGAAATGAAAAGAAAAACCACAATTTGGCATCAATTAGGGTAGTATCACAAGCATGTAGGCTAAGAGCACATAGCTAAACTGGCTGACAAGTGCTACTTCTGCGGTCTCAAAGTCTCCCTCACGGAGGACTTAATGTGAAGGTGTCTGTTGGTTGAAAAGGGGAAACAGTGGCTTCACAGTGCTGCTCAGGTCATCGCAGCAGCACAGGAACAAATGGGCGGTGTGGCCCCTTCTGGCCATCATGTCGAAAGCACAGCACTGCCCACAGTATTCCAGCCACCTGCAATCCCCAATCCAACAAGGAAGTGCCACACTTAGACTGAGGGTCTTCCATAAGCTGATAGCCAATATAATCATAAAAACGCGAAGGTCAAGGAAGGAGGAAGGTATGGTTCGAAACTGAAAGAGACTAAGAAAACAGGACAGTAAAGGCGCCCTGCGACCCTGTTGTGCAGCTTCTGCTATAGAGGTGTGAGCAGGCACTGGGTAGAGCAGGATGAGAGGCAGAGATCCTTTGTGGTGCTTTCACAACTTTCCTACTAGTATAAAATTATTTAAAAAACCCAAAGTACCAGTCAACTTTTGTTCAAAAACTTTTATTTACTATAAAGACAAAACACCAAAATAGGTACAAATACTATAAAATTGGTTCAAAGGGGTAAAAATTTTAATTAAAATATCTTGATATATTTAAAATAACAAAGGATACATTTAAGCCAAATTTTCTTAACCCAGAGGTTTTCTGTAGCATTTGCTTACACAGTAAGGTGCTAATAGAAGTTAGCCCTTAAGCCCTGGAAGTCTTAGGAATCATAGTCACACAGCATATAGAATGTCATTGTGAGAGCGAACTTTGGCAGAAGAAATTTAAATCTACAGGACACCTGAGGTAGTAGAAACCGGAATAAACAGCAGTAGACGTTATTTACAACTCGAGTACCAAATAACATTAAAAACACAAACATAATTACACAGTACAATTTTCAGTCCAGCTTTGATCCAAAGAAAATAAGAATATTACATCACATTTGCATCGAAAACAAAATACCACAATTACCAGCAAGCTGAGGGAACTGCAAACAAACTCAAACACAGTGATCTTGACATCTGGAGACAGTTTGAGTTTGAAATGTGGTGGGCATGTTGATCTACACAGTAATACTGATTAGCTGAGGTTCCTCAGTTTAGACAGTTTACACCTCTGTCAGACACAGTGCTAATCTGACCAATGATCTTCCAGTATATAAAATGGCAAGAGTGCATCCTTTAAAGCTTGCACACGAGACTCGGAAACAATCTTATTAGAATCGTGAAAATTCTAAGTAGTCAAAAAAGTGAAAATAAAAAAGGAAGTCAAGTACAACACATTTAGCATTACCAAACTTCACATTTCTGAATTATTTTTAACTCTTCAAATATTGCCAATCTTCCAAAACAAAGGAATGTAACATTTCACTAAGAAGCACATTCACATAAAAACTGCCTTTGAAAATGATCTGCAATATATCCCTGTAAACTTATCTTGGAACTTATTTTGCTTCCAATTTGTGTAGTACATGTCAAATGTACTACATATAATATAGCTTATTTAGTTTATCCTGAGTCTTTGAGAATAACCAATTCTATTTCACACTGGCTTCTGAAGAGTTAAAACTTAACATTTCAAAGTTACATTTAATAGCTAATCAGTACTTGATTTAAAAGACAGACATGCAAAAGTCTACCATTTTGCTTCAGGATTCCATGCATCTGAATTAACTCAAAGTTAAGACAATTAAATAGTTGTGCAAATTTCAGGAATTAGTGTGTAAATGAAATTCAACTTTTCTTTCTGAGCATTTTCTAAATGCAAAGTAAATTTATTGTTTGTTTAAAAATGTTACTGATTGATAGGTAAGTAAATGAGTTTATCAGCCAGGTCTAGTATAAAACATCATACATGGCAGAAGGAAAATAGCAGTTATGTTATAATCAGTGGGCATGAATGATGGATTGTTACAAAGAGGAAGATTTAAATAGTATGAATTTCCTATAGGCAAGCAAAATAATATGAAATAGTTCAGCTAACTTTCAGGTAATCTCGCCCTGCCTTGTGCTGACTCTGAAGTGAGGATGTACTTAACCCGCATGGTGAGGGCAGGCTGATTCACGAAGCCAGTATTTCATTATACGCCTATGAGAAGAAAACACAACTCTTGCAATAGGCACAGATTTTAAAAACTAGTTCACACCTACTTATATCTTTTTTTTTCTGGTTTGAAGAGATCACCTTTCCCTGAATATTAAACACAAATGAAGGTGAAATGAAAATACAGAACCATATTTTCCAAAAACGAAATGAACGGGCCAACAGTAAAATGCACAATGAACCACAATCAACCACAAGTAAAAAAAAAAAAAAGTCAACTATGGGTGATAAAGAAGTTAATAACTTTTAAAAACACATGTATTTACTGCTGCTCATAGCATACTCTGACCTAAAAGAGGCAGACACTGATTTTTTTATAGCCAGTGACAAAAAACCCAAACGGAACTGCAGAACCTCCTGCTGTGCTCACCCGACGAAATGGAAGAAGTGACACATGAAAACAGATCCTGAGCCCTCAGCTGCTAATATTGCTGAAAAAGTGCTCTAAAAATAAATTTATGCTTCTGTTATTTAGTTATGCAAACTCCATCGCTTTCCTGTTCACCTAGAGCCAGTCCTTTGAAAGGCACGGTTTACAGTTTCTGCACAAGTTGTGGACTTTTGCATATTGAGCTTAGGTACAGATCATGATTTGTCAATCACATACTTAGGTAAGGGTTCGCTACTGGCCTCATCTCTAGCTGTTCAGTGGCATGATGGCCAGTAGATTATCAACGTGGCTGCCCACAAGTTCTTTTTATTCTTTCGTTGTTGCACATCCTGTCTCCACTATAGTTAACAACTACCAAGTCGTACGGAAGACAGGATGCTTCAGTAGCTCTCTTGATGGAGGTCTGTCCTGAGGTTGAAGTTCTAAACAACGCAGAGCCACATCACGCAGACCTGGGGACAGATGTGATGGGATGGATGGCGCAGTAGTCGCACTGGCGATCTGCAGGAGACAAAACCAGAGCACTGAACTTTCCATAATAACTCTGCACAGAACACAGGCATCATTTTCATAGCCTCTATCAGTGTGCACCTATCTGGTAATACAGGGTGTTCTTCCTCGGTGTTGGACAAATCCTGATTCTTTGTACCAAAAAGTACAAACAACTTTTTATTTCTCTTTTGAGCACAGGCTGCTGGATCTTTCTTCAGGCACAGTTGTGCACCACCAAGCCCAGAGAAGAGCTGACAATTCTATAAACAGGTAGAGAATGAATCTAAATAATGTAAACCTACCTACTTACTCATAATCACAATAAAACTCTCCCTTTTCCTCACCTTAGCAACTTCATGGATCATTACTGAAAAAATGCAAAATGACAGAATCAAAAAAAAACCTTAAAAAGGCTGAGATCTAGAAACACTGAGTGGATGCACACACCCGTGATCCCCTAGTGTCTATCTAGAGACACTGAGTGGATGCATATGCTTCTTAACACACCATAAGACAAAAACCAAACCAAAATGACATCCCTTTGTACCTGCCCAAGAGTAATTACTCACTGCTCGTTTTTCCTTCACAGGGAAAAAAAAATCCCCCAATATTTCTGTTGAATACCTCATTTAATTCATGTTTTAAGTGTTCTAGCCATAGTACACTGCCTGGCCCTAAATTTGAAACATTTTGAACCATGGAGTAAATTTCTTATAAGGAGCACAGTTAAGTCAAAAAAGTGCACTGAAGATTTTGGAAGTAGAGCCAGGTGTGGTGGGGCACACCTTTAATCCCAGCACTCAGGTAGATCAGACCAGCCAGGACTACATAGGGACCCTGTCTCACTGCCCTCCTTCCAAAACAAAACAAAACTGGGGAGTAGGACTAGGGAACTGGCTGAGTGGGAAAAATGCTTGCCATGCAAGCTTGATGGTCTGAGCTGGGATCCCCAGAACCCATGTAAAAAACCAGGTATGCTAGCTGGGAGGTGGTGGAGCATGCCTTTTAATCCCAGCACTCGGGAGTTCCAGGACAGGCCCCACGGCTAAGCGGAGCAACCTTGTCTTGAAAAACCAAAATCACAAATCAAAAACAAACAACATCAACAAAAGAACCCAGATATGAGAATGCTTGTCTGTGAGTCTAGCACCCCTACAGTAAGACTGGGGGCAGGAGAATCTTCTACAAGTTTATAGGCCAGAAATCCTGGACTATGCAGTACTGTGGCCAACAAAAGTATCTCTCCTCCAATGAGAGGGAGAGCAAGGGCCAACTCCTAGGCTGTCCTCTTATCTCCACACATGGCATGGCACGCACATACTCTCATATACAAACATCTATATACATAATCCATACACAAAAATAAGAAAACAGGTATCATTTTTAAATTGGTTGACAGAGACCAGCAACCATCTGTCCCTGCAATTTCAGGGAATCTGACTCCCTTTTCTGGCCTCTGCAGCCACCAGACACGCATGAGCTACACAAACATATGTGCAGGCAAAATACTCACACACCTAACAGCAAACAAACAAACAATGATTAGTAGGGACAATTCATGGGAATCTGACTTCTACCAATTTCAGTACAAAAAAATTTGTCACCTCATAATTACCTTAAATATCAAAGCAAGATGATTGGAGTGTTTTTCTGCATTCCAAGGTGGTTTTGCACAAGCCATTTCTATAATAGCGCAGCCAACACTCCATACATCACAGCTCCTACCATACTGCTGACCTCTTAGTACCTGAAACAAAGCAGTTAATTTGGAAATGTGACTATGTGATTTACTTAAGAGAGATCTATTTCTTTATGTATGAGTTCAGAGCAAATAGTGGTACAAACAGCAATTACATGAACTACTTGAAATCCCATTAACAAGCTTAATATCCACATGGCACAGAGATAAATATCACAGGATTCCAAAGCAGCCCCCTCCTCCTAAACAGTGGGGCAAGGGAACAAGTCATCACTCTACTGAGACGAAGAGCTATGAGCTCAGGAGAGGCCACATTCACAGTGCGTGCTGTGTTAAGACCCCGGCAGACAAGGCCAGCTCTGGCTTACCTCCCTTCAGGAAGGAAAGGTAACTTTTGCGTATTGCTACCACACGTAGTTTTGTTTTACTATAAAACAACTATGATGAACTAACCCCACAATTTTGTGTTAAATTTGCTTTGTGTTAAGTTCATGTTAATTGTGTTGAAGAAGCCTTTAAGCAAATGTATGAAGATTTATCTTTTGTAATCTTGTTAAGAAAAACGGAAAGGCGGAAAGGAAGGTACTAAACTACAGGGTACTATTAAAAACCAACTTCTAGGGTCATGGACTTGCAATCAGTAAGTTTGTTCTGAATCTTACTGTGAAATACTCTGGCACAATGTCCCACAGGACTGTTACGTTACACACAAAGCCACTTCTTACCTCAGGTGCCATGAATGCAATTGTCCCCAGTAACTGTCCCTGAAACTCCCCTGCACCGGTTCCTTTTGATGCCAACCTGGCAGCAGCTCCAAAATCTGCAATTCTCAGCCTCTGCCCTGTGCTGTCAATGAGCAGATTGGCACCTGTCAACAGAAACAGCAGATGACCTGGCATGTTAAAATCAAGTAAGGACTTGCTGAGAGCCTCCTGAAGTTCCACTAATGAACTAAACAATGTAGGTACAGTCACAGCCTCAGGGAAAGCTGCTTGTGTCTTCCTTGTTCCATTTCTGCTGAAGGCACACTAGTGCTCTTTAGGGTAACTAACCTAAAGCCTCAAGAGAAAATTCTGAAGGTCAAAGTCATAAGGCCCACAGAGATAAAGGAATACACTTAAAGACCCATTAAAGAACAGATTAAAACCCTTAAAATGATGATTTTGGCAAAATCTATCTAGAATTCAAATTTTGGTACAATTTACATTTTAGAACCAAGTAGTGTTGATACATACTAACATACGCCAATTTAAACTATATGCTTATTTCATAACCATAGTTTTAAAAGTCAATATTCTAAACATTACTCCAATACTCAAGAGAGTCCTAACAAAAATGTCAAATTGCCTTTAATAAATTTTTTTTTTCCGAGACAGGGTTTCTCTATGTAGCTTTGGAGCCAGTCCTAGCTCTTGTAGACCAGGTTGGCCTCAAACTCACGGGGATCTGCCTGCCTCTGCCTCCTAAGTGCTGAGATTAAAGGCATGCGCCACCACCGCCCAGCTAATAAATATAGTCTTAACTGCAAGATTTGACAGGACTGACTGACTTACTTCTCCCCCACCCTCCACATCCTCTTAAAAGGATTTCTCTGTGTAAACCGCACTGGCTGTCTAGGAACTTTCTCTGTAGACCAGGCTGGCCTAGAACTCACAGATATCTGCCTGTCTCTGCCTCCCAAATTCTGGGATTTAAGGTGTCACCACCACCAGCCAGCTATGGCTTTTTTTAAGTTTATGATGTACCAATTATCTCAGAAAAACCAAGAACAGGGATGTCCTGGAGATACAACATAATGCCAAGACGGGATCAGAACCCTCGGTGCTACACTTCTTGTCAATCACACCCGTTTCTTGTATTGAACACACTGCCCTACGTAATGAGAAAGGTGGGCTGAAGACCTTTTTTTGTTTTTTGAGACAGGGTTTCTCTGTGTAGCCCTGGCTGTCCTAGAGCTCGCTCTGTAGACCTGGTTGCTCTTGAACTTAGAGATCTGCTTGTCTCTGCCTCCCAAGTACTGGGATTAAAGGAGTGCACCACCACTGCCTGGTGACTAAAGACTCTTAAGGGTCCTTTTAGTTCTAATAGTCAGAGGATTATTTAATACCAAACTTAAAAACTTGTGTTAGAAACCATCACAGGTCAAGGTTAAAGATTACGTTTGCCTTCTTGTCATGAGGAAACACTGGGCTCTTACCTTTGACATCTCTGTGAATGATCTGGTTCTCGTGGAGATACGAAAGGCCACGGAGTAACTGCTCAGTATAGTTAATGACTACGGACTCCTTGAAAGCTCCGTATTTACTCAAGAGATGAGCCACAGACCCTCCTGAAAGACAAGCAGAATTGTGTGAACCTGACCAGAACTACACTTGTTTATTGCACTCTAGTTTCTTAAGCTTACACTATGAGCTCATATGAAATGTTAAACTCTTAGTGTATCAGAAGTAAAATTGATTTCCTATATTACCTCAAACTGTAAATTAGGAAACATTTTCTACAGAACCCTAATGAAACCAGGGTCAAGATTTCATGAAACACTAAAAGTTATACATTTTAGACTGAACTATTTCGGCAATGTAGAATCTTTCTTTTTCAATCTAAGTGTATAAACTATTACAGAATTAAGTAAACAACACTGACCATTTATTTAGCAGAAGGTAAAGAGCAGGGGAGGAGCAAGAAGGCAGTCAAGCATCAAATACCACGCACAAGCTCTGATGGGACAAGCCAAAAACTCAATGAGCCTCACTTCTAGATACTTGTAAGAGCCAACCTATAGGTTCTGTATGTCCCACTCCCAAAAAAAAACAAAAAAAACAAACCAGGGAAGTAAGGGACTGGAGAACTCTTGGATGTCCCTGGGGAGACAGCTCAGTAGTTAGAGTGCCTGCCATGCATGTATGGAGACCTGAGTTCAATCCCCAGAACTAACACTAAAAACCCAGGCATGGTGGTATGTGACTGTAGCCTCAGTATGGGTCAGCCAGCTCAGCACATCTGATGAGCTTCAGGTTCAGAGGGACCCTGCCTGTCTCGAAAAACAAAGGTGAAGAGGGACTGAGGAAACACACCCACCACCTTGGATCAGATACCCACATGCACACATGTGCACACACAAGTGCAAACATCCACACTAGTAAGCACACATCAACATGAACTAGAAATGTACTCTTAAATCACACAAGAACTTAAATAATTGCCTAAATAAGCTAGCTTTCCCATCTTAAGTCACTGTTATACATATTACAGAAGTAAATTCAGTCTGTGTTTAAGAGGATGAGGCTTAACTTTATGCCTCACTACTGTTTTATCTGCAGGAAGGTTTTCAAATTATATATTAATTTATTTCATTTAGTTTTTTTTGAGACAGATTCTCACCTATTATAGCATGGGCTGAGCTTGAACAGACCACTCTCCTGCCTCAGCCTCTTGAGTGCTCTGACTGCAGGCACATGTCCTTCTCAATAACTTTATTTTTATACTGTTAGAGACATTTTTTAAACTGATGACTATTCAGAAAAATATTGAATTTATATTATCCAGGTTTGAAACAAAATAAAACAAAACAAAATCACTCTTAAGAAAGGTTGCTGGGTTAGAGATTATCACTTAGCAGTAAAGTACTTGCCTAGCCTGTACAAGGCTCTGGGCTCAATGCCAAGTACAACGAAACAAAACACCAAGATGGAAAGACTTTAAGGTTTACTATATTTAAGATATAAATACTTTTTGTGTATACTTGTATATTAGGAATAATTTATTTTTGGAAACCCAATAGTATTTGTTTTTAAATGAAGCATTCAATAAGGAGAGGGAAGCTGAGTCTGCGTGCTCACTCACGCTCTCCACTGCGCATACCCGCCATCCACTCGATGAAGAGGTTGTAGTTGCTCTTTTCACACGTGGCACCCAGCATCCTGATGATGTTCGGATGGTTCAGGTGGCTCATCATTCTGATCTCTTCCCTTAATGCTTCCACCACTTCTTCCTGCTCAGAAGACGTGTTTCTGACGTAAGTCACCTGTTTTAATAAACATGTTAACAAGGTTTTGAGTTTTGATGTTCTTTGTTTTCAAAATAACCTGATCTAAAACAGACAAATCCAAACTATTTTAAATATAGACAACAAATGGCATTTACCCTCATGGATAAAGGGTTCTTTACATAAAACCAACAAATCAACAGGGAAACACAAGTCAGGTACTTTTAAACAACAAGGATATAGCTTAATAAACTGTAAAAAAATTAGGAAAATGATAAAAGGTGAGGGTGCTGTAGCCAAGATTGCAACTATAGATAAACAGTAAAAATGAGAAAAGCCAACTACAGAGGAATAAACAATAAGTTTAATGAAAAGTCATTATTTTTGCATTTTGTATGCTCATTCTATGTATTATGTAGATACGCTCATCGTAGAAGGCAAATGACAGACTGAGACACCATCAACTGGCACAGGCGGTGAGGGGCAGAACGACAAACCATTGTTCTGACCATCCTGATACTGTATCTTACAATGATCAGCCTCAACTTTTAATAACAGAATTTATGTGTGTGCTGCTTTTTGCAACATCTACTTTGAGCCTGAAGCTTTTCAAAACTGTCAAGTGTGGTGGCATAATCCTGTAATCCCAACACTAGGGAAGTGGAGGCATGACGGCCCCAAGCTCGGAGAGCAAAGCAGACACAGGTGACACTGGAGCACGAAGACACAGCGTCTCATCCTCTGTCCTAGCTGCACATTCCTCATTGCAATCTGAACCCTGTGCTCCCGATACCAACCTGTTTAACAGCCATTAACGTTCCAGTCCCCACATCCTGTGCTTGGTAACAAGAAGAAAATGCTCCAAGGCCTATTTGCTGCCCTTTCAGCCATTCGGTGTCTTCTCTATAAGGCTGTTTTGCTTTGGTATGCCCTGGCAGAGTCTCTGGGGTCTGCATACAAGATAAAAGCAACCATTTTACTTTTAAAAGAGCATGATCTTGGGCTGGAGAGATGGTTCAGTGGTTAAGAGCACTGGCTGTTCTTCCAGAGGTCCTGAGTTCAATTCTCAGCAATCACATGGTAGCTCACAACCATCTGTAATGAGATCTGGCTCCCTCTTCTGGCGTGCGGGCATACGTGGAGGCAGAATGTTGTATACATAATAAATAAATAAATTTTAATAAAAAAAAGAGCATAATCTTGTAAAATTAGTCTGTTAACTACTGAAATTCCCAAACCACCTATAAATTTGATCTCTGAATGGACAATGTTAACAACAGTATCAAAGGTATAAGTGATAGTCATTTCAGAATCAGTCAGAAGTACCTCAGAAATGTGCTGAGTACTGCCATTGCAATGACTCAAAATTATTACTACACACTTAATTATATACGGAAAACTCTTGCAGTCATCTCAAAAGCACCATTTCTCCTAGATCTTAACATGTCCCAAGGAAACTGAGAGTGAAGACTATACTCACATCCTGCTGGATGATGATGATATCTTCTCCATTTTCCACCTGCAGCTGAGGAACTATGGGGAGGGCATCTTGGGATGCTGACATTGCCATGGCAATTGCTAAAGCTTCTTCTTCTTCAGCTTCCATCTTTTCTTTGCACTTTTGATTATGATTGACATCATCTTTGTACGTATCATCATTTTCAGCCTTTTCAGGAGAGAGGACAGCAACTTCAGACTTAAAAGTGACTGTTGTGTCACTTGAAGGCATGGATGCTTCAAGAAGGTCCTCAATACTGGAGTTGAGCTCGGTGTTGACATCTAGTCTGCACTTGTCCTCCACTGGGGTGAATACTGTCTCGTCGCTGGGGATAACGGCGTCACCACTGTTGCTGCCATCGCCTTTGGAAGCACTGCTCAGGTCAAGTGTCATGCTATTTTTTGAGGCATCCCCCAGTTTGCTTGTGCTACCTGGGACGGGTCGAGATGGCTTTGGCCTGTGTATGTTACTGGAGGGTGGGGGTCTTGACTGGGTAAAGACTGGAGAGAGTTTATCTGAGTCTCTGTTTTCAGAGCAGTTCCTCTGGAACTGTAGAGAAAACTTGCGCTGTGTTTGAGGAGACGCGGAAGGAATTTTGCAGGGAACAAATGCCTGAGGTCTATGCTTAGAAACATCTGTTACAGAGCCAGCTGGAACAGATGGGGCAGATGAACAAGGGGTTGATACTGCTGGAAACATCTGGGAATGAGATAAAGGAGAAGAGTTCAAACACTGACTGTGGGGTCTGCCTTTTGTTTGAACCATTGGCTTTGGTTGTTCTGTTGTAGTTGAACTAGGAAGTCCTACGGAAATGCCAGCCAGTCTGTCAGAAATGTCCTCTGAACTGACACTCAGTCTTGTAGCACATAATCCTTTTCCAGTTTTCTCTAAATGGACCGTGTGCTGATGGGAACCGTTCTCTGGATAGTTGGTAGGGCCCACTGCCTGCAAGAAGCTGTCCTGTTGGTCATCCAAAGTGTCTTCCACACCCATCTGGATGACCTCAGCAATCTCTACCTCCTCCGCAATCACCAGCAAACGCCGGCGCATTCTGGTGAAGTGAGTGGAATCAGAAGCAGTCAGCATCATTACCAGCTTGGAAAACACAGCGGGCACTGAAGTCACCATTCTTGCAGAACTCAAATATATCCTTCGAGAGAGTTTGCCAACCATTGAGTGGGAATTATCAATGGACTGCAAAGTGAAGGTCAAGAGGGACAGCAGCTTCTTATACCTGAAAGACAAACAAAGCAAAGCGCCTTCAATTAGCAGACAAGTACAAATTACTGAAAAAATACGTACATTTCTTAAAAGGCAACTCATAGCATGCCCTTGTACACAAAAACCATTTTGGTACAAAGAATTTGTGAATGTTTAACTAAAAGTAGCCTACTCTTCAGTTTTTATAATCAAGGACTAAGGTATTAGTATACACCACTAGAGGGATATGTGAGCAACTAGGAAGAGGGGTACTGATTTCCACAAGAAAGATTACCTGATTTCAACAGGCTCAGCTTGAGAGACGTCAGTACTGACGATATGAGGATAAAATTCAGCAGGAAATTCCAACAGCAATCTGTCTATAAGACACAGGCGGCCTAGGAGTTCTTGCCAGCTGTTTGATTCAGCTTGGTTTCCAAGAATACAACTTAAGACATAATCAACACCACCAACACCAATGGATCCTACAGAAGTAAAAACAAATGATGGAGAAACAGTGTCATAGAATTAAATTAACTCCTATTTTAAAAACAGTTGAGTGAATGAATCAATTTATAAAATTACTTCAATATTTTATAACAGTCCTATGCGAAATCTTAGGTTCAGGAAAACAGTAAGTTGTGCTATACGAACTTTAAAGTAGAAGTCATTACCAGCTTTCAGTATTTCTCTCCCAACTGCCAATTCTCCTGCTTGGCCCTTGCACAGCTCCAGCAGTGTTGATATGGACAGCTGACTCGTGCGGCTACAAAGAAACCAAAGTGACCTTTATTAATTCCTGGCAGTGGGTCAACAACTCACTGATGAGGAGCAAATATTATGAGATCTCTCTGCAGTATTTCCTATATTTTCAATTGTTCAAGCAATTACCTGGGATAAACAACCAACTGCAGAGCTCCAGAAAGTGGGCTGCTCAACACCTGCCATTTGAACCCATCCTCGTACTGAAAAACATCATCTGCCCTGCTCAAGGACACACTCCCCACACAACTAACTCGTGACTGGACAGAAAACCAGAGGGAGAGCACTCTAAGAGCAGCAGCAGAAGCAAAGCAAGGGAGGTGGAAGAGTGGTGGCCAGTCAAGCCGTGCTGCAGTGTGCAGACAGGAACTCCAAGCAGTACCAACCACGGCTCATCAAACAGAGGTGAGCTTGACTGGCCACCGATCTAAAGGAGGCGTGGCCTGCGCTCACTTTTACTGTCACCGCTCTTCATTGTCAGTTTTGAAGATACCATGGGAAGATATGAACTTCCAAAGTTAAAAACGCTCATAATGACAACACAATCCATAACTAATGGAACAGGACTCCTTTCGGACCCACGGAGGCAGAGACGGGATGTGACACATGTTCTCTGAAGCAAGTTCACTCCTATGGTTCTAAAGGCCACTCAGTGTTCTTGTCGCCTGGGTTTCAGACTAACACATCACATGTGCAGCCCCACGCAGTCTGCTGGCCTAGCTTTTACCTGCCACTGGGGTTTCTTTCCCTAGTCCTTACAAGCTCTAAGCCCTATGTTTTAATTTCGATCTCATATTACAAAATAATAATATTCGAAGATTCACTAGTACAGGTGTATCAAATACTAAGTATGGGGGGGGCAGGAATTTTAAAGTGAAGCCTTACCTATTGGCATCTGCACACTTGACCAGGATGGTGTCTACAACTGGCCGGAGAAGTCTCTGAAGCTTGACTCTTTCTGCCAGACTGTGGCAGGGTGTATATACCAGCATGGCTCGCAGTGTTTTCTGGGGAGGAAAGAGACCTGAAGGTTAGTTTAACTACATTCAAAATGCATCAAATAAAATGTCCCAAGCTGAGATAATCTGATAATTATTTCTGGATAATTATTCAGAAATGGATAACCCAGTGGTGCTAACCAGAGCACTGGTGCATGATTTCAGCTGGAGGTGGAATCAAGGTTTCTAACATCTGCTCCAAGTCCAGACGTCCTTGGCTACTTCCAGCTCAACTAACATGGTGCTCTAGTTGTAAAAGGTTTTTGAGGTCACTGAACTCTGACCCCAATTTATATTCATAGTCACTTATACTTCTCAGAAGGAACATTCACTAGACCCAACTATGAGGGTGTTAGGGAAAAAAAAATTACAAGAGACTGAAGTTTAAACAGATTAGGTAAGAAATTAGACCAGTGAGATGGCTCAGTGACCAATGGCACTTGTCACCAAACCTGACAGTCTTGAGTTTGAGCCCCTGAACCCCATGGAGCTAACCAGTTTCTGCCAGTGCCTTCTTATTTCCACAGGCGGCTGTGGAACACACACCCTATCCCTCTCCACTAACTAGGCAGGGATTCTTGAGGGTGTGTGAATTTGAGCTCCAGGGGTCATGTGGCAGTGTCTGAAGACTGTTGTGGTGAGCATCTTAACTGTGAGAAGATGTGAGCCGTGTACTGTGTGTATGCGACTGAAGACTGTTGTGGTGAGCATCTTAACTGTGAGAAGATGTGAGCCGTGTACTGTGTGTATACGCCTGTCTTTCCCAGCCTCTTGACAGGTTGCAATGTGGCCGAGTCTCTGCCACTGTGACTTCTCTACCATGCTGGGCCGTCACCAGAACTGTGAGCCACAACAAACCCTTCCTTCCTGAAGTTTTTCTTGTCACAGTCACTGGAAAGAAACCGAGAGAATATGGGACCGTTTTCTGTAAAAATCTTCTGAATTTTCTCACATGTTTACTGAAGCCAAGAACAATTTTTATTAAAAATAAATATTCATTAATGTTTTCATGCAGCAAAACAAACAAACAACAAAACTCAAAGGAAACTTTCTAACTCTTGTCTTGCCTGGTTGTTTCTGTTTCCTGAGACAGGGTCTCCTATTTCCCAGGCTAGCACGGAACTCCCAGGATAGCTCAAGATCAACTTAACTCCTGATCCTCTACCCTCCCCCTTCATCACCATCAAGAAGTTTGGTTATATATAATGTACTCATTCAAGAAAATATATGAATAGCAAGACATTATTACTACACAGGATAAAAGTAAATAAGAAATCATGAGCAGATTAAAATGAGCAAAATTATATAGAGATAAGATGGGATATTGCAATTTCTTAGAACTATGGGATAAAAAATTGATTTTCTAAAGTTAATTTAGGTAAAGTATTTATTGTTTCTTAAATTTGATACCTACAAAAGACCAAAGAAAGAAAGCTCATAAAGATATGGTTATGGAATAATGTACTTACTAAAGCAGCAACGTACACTTTGTAGACAGGGTCGGCACAGACTATGGACAAGACGCTGCAGCACGCCTCCACCACATCCCCTGAGATACTGGTCTGGGAAGACCCGCTGGCGGCTCCTCCAGAATTTCCAGTGCTCTCCCCGTTTGCCAACAACAGGGCCCCACTAACGTCGTGAGAAAGACGCCGGAGGGCCATCTCTCTTACATTCCAGTTTCTAGAAAATAAGCAGCCGACGAGTTCCATCCCAAAGACCTATAATGAACAAACACAATGTGATGAGAAATTAATGAACCTATGGTAAATTAAGAACGGTTTCTGATAATTAAAGAAAAATCGGCCACTTCCCGATTCTTTATTACACTTGATAATTTTTTGATTATCAAATTTTTACAATTAAAAACTTTAGTAATATAGACACATTCTTATGTGGGGGCATGGGTGTATACATATGTGCATGTTTGCACACTGTGGAGGCCAGGGGTCAACCTCGGGTGGTGTTTCCAGAAGCTGTTCACTTTGGCTTTCTTTTTTGAGATGGAGTCTTCTCGTAGGCTCACCAATTAGGCTAGCCTAACTGGTCACTGAGCCCCACAGGTCCACCTGTCTCACCTTCCCAGAGCTGGGACTTCAAGCACACCAACACAGCCAGCTTTCTCCAGGAGGCTGCACATCAAATGCAGGGTACCCTGCAAACACTTTCTCCAGGAGGCTGGACATCAAACGCAGGGTACCCTGCAAACACTTGACTACCTGCCCAGCGCCTTGACTGTCAACTCCATGGTATTTAGAAATGTCTGGCATGTCTACTGAGGACTTTCTCTTTTCTCTCTTTCTCTTGGTTTTTCCAAGACAAGGTTCTCTGTGTAGCCCTGGCTGTTCTGGAACTAGCTTTGTAAACCAGCCTGCCTTTGCCTCCCAAGTGCTAGGATTAAGGGCTGCGTACCACCTCCCTGGCTGCACTGACTCTAAATTAGGTTAGTTGAGACAGGAAGACCCGCCCTACATGTGGTCAGCACCAGTTCATGAGCTGAGGTCCTTGGTCGGAATAAGGAGAAATGAGCTGACGAGCTACTCCTCTCCCTTTGCTTCTGGCCTGGTCCTGTAGCCATGCTTGCCTCCATGGCCGGCTGTATGCTCTGAACTGTAAATTCCAACAAACCCTTTGCTCTATGATTACTTCCTCAGGTATCTGGTCACAGCAACAAGACACATGACTAAAGCATGGTGTCGCTCAACTTGAAACGCTAGTTACTTCAACACATAGGACATGACCTTCTTGCACTGCCTCAGTTTCAATCCACCTTACAGGATGCCCTAAGGCATAAGCAAAACACAGCCAATGAGAGCCTTGCCAGAATGGCACCTAACAGCTCAGAATCCACTCAGAGTTCTCTGAGATCCTCAGACAGACAGGGCCTTTTCAGAAAACTGTTCACAAACCAGATGGAAGAACAAAGATGTGTTTATAAACTCTGTGGATTTGATCAGCTTGGTAAGGAGCAGGGGGCTAACATGGAGAGTGTGTGTCAAGGCTCACAACGCAGAAAGGCGGCGCATTCTATGATGGAGTTAATGTCTTACAACTGGCTTCATTACCATCTCACTACCTCTCCTGGGAGCAACATTTAAAAATATAGCAAGCATCCAGCAACCAATGAAATAATTTTTAAGTTGGCCAACCAAAATCTGTGTTTACTGAAGACGAGAAACTGTTCTGAGGAGGTAAAGGCAACCAAAACGCCAAACCCAAGAACATTCTAAATCCTTATTTATCCTCTCAGCAAGTGCCTGTTATATAGCAGCATACAGGAAAGAGAAACTGGGTTTAAATGGCAGCAAATAGAATCACTTGTCAGGAATGGGGGTTAAACATGGGGCAAGTCAGCATCAAAGAGGAGAATTTTCCTTCCTTGAACAGCCTTTTACACATCTAGGTAGGTGAAAACTACAAAGGAATTAACCCAAGGGCCAGGAGTCACACTAGCGAAGCGTTTTCCTAAATTAGAAGCAACCGAGGGAAAGGACAAGCACAAGAGCTGAACAACGAAGAACTGCTCACCTGGATCCACGGCTCAGCCAGCTCTTTGTAAGCAGGAGGGATCTGCTGGGTTCCATAGTGAGTAAGGTTAAAGTTGCTTTCTTGGTTCCTTCTTTGCAACCCAGCCACAGGCTGCTGTGGGGAGACAGGCTGCGGTACAGCTCGCAGGGAGGCAGGGGAATCCACTGGACTCGACAGCTCGTGGCTAAAATCAAAGATTACAAAACTTGTTGCAAAATATTAACAGAAGTCACACTTGGCACTTTGAGACAAGGCTTCACTGTAGCTCAGGCTAGCCTTGAATTCATGATCCTCCTGCCTCAGCCTCCCAAGAGCCGGGATCACATGTGTATGCTACCATGAGAGGCTAGAGAATGTCATTTCAAATTTTTGTTAAATATATACCAATCAGTAATTCAAAATTCTTACCTGTAGAAGTCATGGGATCTCCACTTAGATCTACAAAGGGGACATATTAAAGGTTCTCTATTTCTTCTACATTCTTCTGCCCCTGAAAAATATAAAGAAAAAACATTACAAAAATGTAAAACTTAACATTAAGTATTTCTAAATCCCGAGTATTCATAACAGCTAATGTAAGACTTGCTATGGTGGGAGTCTCACAGTCTGGTAGGGTATCAATCTGAAAGCTGGCCAATGCACCAGAGCCAACTATTCCGATGCTCATACCTACAGAAATGCTGCTTTATCACTCAGGACAGCACCATGCTCACCATCCTTCCAATCACTCTCCCCTACTCGGTTCTGTGGCTAATCTTTCGATTCACCCTATGGAAAGCCCTCCCACGTCACCCACCTCCTTCCCAGCTCACAGCTTTGGGCTGGGAAATTTTAGGTTTGCATGCCTTCCATTTCCACCTGCATCACCCTATATACACTGCACTTTTACATCTACACAGATCCTAAATCCTAATTTGCTAAAAACTTCACAGGGAGCTTAAGCAGGCCTTTCTTCTGCTCTCCTTAGTCTCCCCACAAGCCATGCTGCAATCATGAACAAGCATGGGCACAGACGAGCCACCTACAGATTGACATGCAGTGGTGGTGCAGTTTGTTCCGGCAGCCATCTTCACACACCGTCAGGCTTTCCTCATCCAGCATGCCCAACAAGCAGATGGGACACATTTGTTCCTCTTCGTCCTTTATGCTGCGAGGGAGGGAAGCAGAACACTGAGCACCAAGTTGTACTCCTCTGGACTATGCACCTATCAACCAGAGAGCGCTGTCTGACAGCCCCACCTGATAACTGCAGAGCACCTCTCTCTCCTACCAATACACAGTAATTTAGAAGTAGATCCACAACTGTGGTGAGTCAGGCTGTTCTCACTGTGAATGCAAGTCAATGCAGGAACTATAACCCATACATATACATACAGATGTAAAAAGTAAGAGGAAGTGGATTTCACTACGGCACCTCCACACTTATGTCATTATACTCTATTCTAATTCATCCTTTTCCTACCTTTCTCCTCTCTACCAGTGTATTTTTTTCTTAAGCATTTTTCAAAATGTTAGTGGGTTTGCTAGTCTCTCTTTCTGCATTTTATCTATACACTGAGGTTCTAGATCATCTTTGGAGTCTCTCTTTCTGCATTTTATCTATACACTGAGGTTCTAGATCATCTTTGGAGTCTCTCTTTCTGCAGTTTATCTATACACTGAGGTTCTAGGATCATCTTTGGAGTCTCTCTCTCTGCAGTTTATCTATACACTGAGGTTCGAGATCATCTTTGGAGTCTCTCTTTCTGCAGTTTATCTATACACTGAGGTTCTAGATCATCTTTGCTAGTCTCTCTGCAGTTTATCTATACACTGAGGTTCGAGATCATCTTTACACTTTCAGTTTTTGGAGCCGTTTTGTGCATTTTCCATTTGCTTTAATTTTTTTATTTTGAATTTTAATGCAAGTGTATGAGTGCTTTGCTTGTATGTATATATATGTGCCACGCTCATGCCTTGTGACTGTAGAGGCCAGAAGAAAGTGTCGGATCCCCTGGAACTGGAGCTATAGACGGTTGTAAGCTGCCGTGGGGGTGCTGGGAACTGAACCTGGGTCCTCTGGAATAGCAGCTGATGCTCTAACTGCTGGTCCACCTCTCCAGCCCCTGTGTCTATTTTCTATTCTTTGGAAATACTATTTGAAATTTTTATAATATTAGATCCCCAGTGTTTAGTGTTTTCTTTTTATTGATTTTAGTTTTTCCATAAAAATATGTGACTACATGGAACAAAAACTTATACACTATATATATTTCAATATGACAAACGTTGGTGTCTACACTGCTGATATGCCAATGCACCTAGAAACCTCAAATTCCAGCCCACACTAAGAAAGTGTCTTTGATTGTCTTCTGATTTAAGCTATCTAGCTTTAAACATTTGTTCTCTTTCTTCAACACAAAGCATAAAGTAAGTTTGGCTTCAGAAGCTCAATAAAGAAAAATCAACCTTTCTTTTTTCTTTTCCATTTATTTAAAAGAGACTAAGGGTAACGGAAAGGAACCTTACTCAGGAATCAAGATACCCAAATTCTGGTTACATAAGCTATTACCTCTCTTGGCTTTATCCATTTCTAAGAAGCCAGAAGATCTTTAGTTTCACAAATAACTCAAAACGCTCTAGGATTCTAAAGTCAATCCACTGAATCAAAACCTAAAAATCCCCTATCCACCCAGTGGCCACTGCACTGCGTCCCCCAGCTCCGTGTTCTAAGTGACAGGTGGGATGAAATGACACTTGCCAGCCAGTGCTTCTCAAACCATAGATGCCCCTTCTCCTGCCCGCAGTAACACCAAAAGCTCATGTCACAGAATAGACAGAAACTTAAGTAACAGAGTAGATAACAGACTCCATATAATACTGGAGACTTGGCAACACCCACGTTTATTATTTCAGGCTGCATTTTGTATCCTTCAGAGCTTATCTTTCCATCTTCCCAGCAACTGGGCAATGCAGAGTTTGTGAAGCACTGTGAATTTTACATAGCTACCATGGTAACAGTTCCTGGACCTCACTGTGAATGCAAGTCAATGCAGGAACTATAACCCATACATATACATACAGATGTAAAAAGTAAGAGGAAGTGGATTTCACTACGGCACCTCCACACTTATGTCATTATACTCTATTCTAATCCATCCTTTTCCTACCTTTCTCCTCTCTACCAGTGTATTTTTTTCTTAAGCATTTTTCAAAATGTTAGTGGGTTTGCTAGTCTCTCTTTCTGCATTTTATCTATACACTGAAGTTCTAGGATCATCTTTGGAGTCTCTCTTTCTGCATTTTATCTATACACTGAGGTTCTAGATCATCTTTGGAGTCTCTCTTTCTGCAGTTTATCTATACACTGAGGTTCTAGATCATCTTTGGAGTCTCTCTTTCTGCAGTTTATCTATACACTGAGGTTCTAGGATTATTTTTGCAGTCTCTCTTTCTGCAGTTTATCTATACACTGAGGTTCTAGATCATCTTTGGAGTCTCTCTTTCTGCAGTTTATCTATACACTGAGGTTCTAGGATTATCTTTGCAGTCTCTCTTTCTGCAGTTTATCTATACACTGAGGTTCTAGATCATCTTTGCTAGTCTCTCTTTCTGCAGTTTATCTATACACTGAGGTTCTAGGATTATCTTTGCAGTCTCTCTTTCTGCAGTTTATCTATACACTGAGGTTCTAGATCATCTTTGCTAGTCTTTCTTTCTGCAGTTTATCTATACACTGAGGTTCTAGATCATCTTTACACTTTCAGTGTATTCTCCAGCCCCTGTGTCTATAGACCTACCGCTACTACTGCTGCTGCTGACCAGTCTACTTAATGAGAATGTGCTTCTCCTCTCCCAGGGAAAGATTCTCTGGAAACATCGATGACTGAATACTGATGTTACACGACATAAAAATCCTGTGCCTGAAAGTGATTTTGCAAAGCCACTTTGCTATGTTTCCTTCTACCTCACACTGCCTTAGCTGCATGATCTGTAGAACAGTGATAAAATCTACCTGATAAGGTTTTCATAAGAACAGAATGAAGGCTAGACAGTGGTAGCACACGCCTTTAATCCCAGCACTTGGGAGGCAGAGGTAGGTGGATCTCTGTGAGTTCGAGGCCAGCCTGGGCTACAGAGCGAGTTCCAGGACAGCCAGGACTTTTCACAGGGAACCCTGTCTCGAAAAATAAAAAAAGAAAAGAAAAAGAACAGAATGAAGCAGTGCTATCAGGTGCTTGGCTAAGGTGATGTCTGACAAGGCAGCCGCTCACTAATTCGCTCCTGCCACCTGCTTTCTTACAAGATGGGACATTATGCTAATCTGTCATTTCTAATGTATAGTGTGGAGAGCAAAAATTCTTCAAGCAACCTTTAATAACCTTTACTTTTGCATGAACATGACAAGTCAAGACTCAGTAATTACACCATTGTATAGCAATTAAGTAGAATAAAAATTATTCCTCAAATTAAAAAGCACCACTAGATCGATCTCAGTTTTGTGCCGAGTACTGACCTGTTTTCTGAACTAGATGTAGACGTGCTAGATGATGACAATGTATGAGAATTGGACATGCGTGAAACAAACTTCTGGATAGTGTTACGAGATGGAGCTTTGATTCTTGAGCTACGCCTACTGTGATATTTCTGGAACAAACTCTCAACCTAACATTGGAAAAAGACAGCGTCAATGATATTGATGTCATAATTATGATATGAAGACGTGAGTTACTCATCTTTATTTGCATACATTTTGCATAAAACTGATTTAAGAGCTTCAAACATAAGAACACAGTTTACTAGGGACAATGCTTTTTACAGCACACCAGTGCTTACTTAAGTTTTTTACAGTTTAGAAACAAACAAAAAATCCAAACCACTTATCACTCAATTAATCACCAAACAACTTTAAAGGCCTCAGAAAATTCTTCCGTAGCTTCACATGTCTGACCGCCACTCTTGGAAAAATTACAAGACGTATCATACAAGTTTACTGTCAATTTTACACTAGAGTTGTATATTAAAAAATTACCTCAAAATTTTTTAAAGTTTTTCTCCATAACATTGGGTCAGAGGGTTCCAGTTGAAACACACGGAGCATAACAAATAAGAGGTGAATACAAAACGTTCCACGCCCACAGCTGCAGTTCTGGGGACCATAAGAGAAGTCATGGGTTAATAAATCAGTGAGGGTCCATCAGAATGTCTATGCCTATCCTGCTTGGGCACGCCCAAGTCTATTTTATTACAATTTCTATGAATATCCTTCATTATTCTCACATATAAAGATGTAGGTATTTCCATGTATTAATCTATTTTCAATGAATTTACTCAATTGATTAAATTTATTTTGTTCAAGGTATTCTCATAGTAAAAACATCATCCACAGTCTAGATGCATTTTAAATTCACTTTATAAAACTGAGAGCCAGCTACATACATGCCTGTATTTTTGGCATTTGCAGACAGAGAGCTCACTGTGAATTCAGAGCAAGCCTAGTTATAAAGTAAATTTGTGTTTTTTTTTTTGTTTTGTTTTTTGAGACAGGGTTTCTCTGTAGCTTTTGGTTCCTGTCCTGGAACTAGCTCTTGTAGTCCAGGCTGGCCTCGAACTCACAGAGATCCGCCTGCCTCTGCCTCCCGAGTGCTGGGATTAAAGGCGTGCGCCACCACCGCCCGGCTATAAAGTAAATTTGAAGCAAGCTGAATAGCATAGTTAGACCCTGTTACAAAATAAAAACAAAACAGGGTGGTGGTCCATACCCCTTTAATCCCAGTACTCGGGAGGCAGAGGCAGATGGACCTCTGAGTTCGAGGCCAGACTTGTCTACTTGTCTGTGTAGTTAGGGCTACACAGAGAAACCCTGTCTCAAAAACAGAAAAAGAGCAAAACAAAACAAAGCACCAACAAGAAGGCTAAAAGAAACCTTCTAACGTCTGGGGATGAGCTAACACTTGTGTGGAGAACATGAAGCATTCAACTTCTAATCACACACACACACACAGAAACAAAATGATTCAATAGTATACAGACTTAAAATGGTACCACATACTAATAAAATATAAAAGTGTCAAATACTACCTGTGGCCCAATGAATACCCGGTACTTATTGTCCGGACTGTCTCCTCCAATCAGGAAAGAGTTGGGTCCTATCTGCTGCAGGAGGTACAGCCTGGCCCTCATCACTTTGTTCACACGGCGGTTTGTCTCTTCCGGGCTGTACGGTGAGAAGCCATCTGGTGATGGGGCTCTTCGGGGCGGTGTGATTCTGCCACTCTGAAACTTTACAACATTGTTCTTTATTAGGTAAATTTTGCACTTCTTGATAAAAAATAAATATTTTAAGACAGGTCATACCCAAAGTCATGTGACAGATTTCCCAGAAAAAAAGCTTCATGTATGAAATATAATTAAGAGCAAAACACTGTTATCTGACACATTCCTTTGGAAGAACTTCTAAAATTGGGGTCACTCCCAGAAGTGATGATAAATCTTTGCCTGAGAGATACCATATGGTCATTTTACAGGCTAGGCCATAAACTTGAGTCTTCTAAAATACTATGAAAACCAAAATGAGAGGCATTAAGTGACCACCACACGCAGGGAAATGCTATTTCTAACAGTAAATGCAAACACGCATTCTCCTGGATTCTACGCAAGGCTCTGGCTAGCGTTCCCTAGAGTAGGACTCACTGCCATGGAATCCTCCCCTGCTCACCGGTGACACTGCAGACACTTCCTCCTTAAAACTCCCCACCGGAGGCCGAGCAAAACTGTCTGTGGCCACAGACATAAACATCATGCTCACCCACGCTATTCATTTCCCCCAGAAGTTGAGGTCTTGTCATCAACATCCAGCAAGAATTATGATTGGTGGAAACACCTGGACTGAATTAATTACCAGTAGCAAAACCAGGAAGCAGCCCAGAACCCATTGGTGGTGTGTAGGTGTGCAGCTGCTGTGGCAAACAGTCTGTTTCTGGAAATGTTAAACTTTTCATCCGGGAATGAACTCAAGAGAAATTAGGACGTATCCACACACAAACTTGATGTGAATGTTCACACCAGTCTTGTTCGCAGCAGGGAAGATGCAGTCCATTTAGTAAACAGATAAAAAAGATGTGGTGTACGGAAATATCAAACAATCGAAAACTGAGCACTGATGCATGCTGTGACAGGACCCAAGTCAAAGATGCCTGCCGCAAAGACTACCCATAAAAGGCAAACACACAGGCAAAATAGGCCAGCGACTGCCTAGGGCTAATGAAGACTGCTACTAACAGAGCTGTAGATAAACAGCAGTTTACTTGAGCAAGGGAGATCCCATGAATTGGGCAGCAGTCAAACCTGGCGTTTCAGAGAGTTGATTTAGCAATGTCCAGGCAGCTTTACAGGCTGAACACAAAGGAAGGTGAAGCAACTGCTGGACCGGCCACAACGAACCGTTGCCATATTGGGGTGTGTGTGATGGGCACACCCTGGTTATGTAATGAACAGGCTTTCTGTCGTAGTTGACTAAAGCTCAGCCTGATTGCCAAGTACAGAAACAACTTCAGGCCAATGGTGTCTAGCTTGTCCTTACTGTGCTGTAAAAGTGGGGTGGTTTGGGGGAGGGGATGGGAGGATGTGACTCTGCTTATATGCATTCACGGTCCTCTTTGCTTTGAGGCCTCATGAAATCAAGATGCAAATGGGGACTTAAGAAGAGCTCACAGGCCAGCAGTTTCTGCTCCAATCCAGCAGCCACACCAGGAGGTAGATGCCAACAGCCCCAACTGTTTGACCTTTGCGAATGAAGCAAGGCATGAGGGAGCAGCAAGCTTGGTTTGAGCAGAGGCTATGAGGAGCAGGGACAAGCTCCTGCCCCTGACTTTCAGATGTGCAAGCTAGTAAGGTACAGTGTTAGTAAGAGAGGTGTGCTTTGTTAGATTTCTGTGCTTCCACAGCTAGTAAGGTACAGTATTAGTAAGAGAGGTACGCTTTGTTAGATTTCTGTGCTTCCACAGCTGTACTCACTGACATCGGCTCTTACTCTTCACACGTCGGAAATGTTTTAATGTGCAATTCCACCACTAGCTGTCTCTACTGTCCTTCTGCATCTCTTTGATGTCTTATTTAACATAAAACGCTGCATTTGGTCTGCTGTGATATGTATTGGCTACCAAAGGAAGGAGGACTTTAGAGCCTTTCCACAAAATTATGCCTATTTTCTAGGATAGCCATCACAGGGCCCCAAATATGAGCCAAAGCTCAAAGAGCAGATTGTTTCTTTGGATTTGCTTTTATTTTATGTGTGCAAGTGTTTACCTACATGATGTGGGAGTGTCATATATCAATCTGTTGATTTCATTGGTTAAGTAATAAACAAACTGCTTGGGCTCATAGCTTAGAACATAGGTGGGTGGAGTAAACAGAACAGAATGCTGGGAGGAAGAGGAAGTGAGGTAAGACGCCTCAGACAGAGACGCCATGCTCCACTCTCCCAGACGGACGTGATTCAGCTCCGACCCAAGATGGACGGAGGCTAGAATCTTCCCGGTAAGACTGGTGTTACAGATTATTAGAAATGGGCTAGTCCAGGTGCGAGAGCTAGCCTAGAAGAGGCTAGATAGAAATGGGCCAAGCAGTGTTTAAAAGAATACAGTTTCCGTGTAATTATTTCGGGTAAAGTTAGCCGTGGGGGCGGCCGGGTGCTGGGGACGCAGCCCGCCGCTCCAATTACTACACCTACCTGCATGTATGTGCTCTGTGTATGTCCAAGGCCTACAAAACCACAAAAGGGCACCAGATACCCCAACACCAGAGTCCCATGCAGCTGTGAGCCACCTTGTGGGTGCTGGGGATGGAACCTGGCCCGAGGAAGAGCAACAAACGCTCCTAACTGCTCAGCTACCTTTCTAGCCTCATGGAAGCAGTTGTGATGCAAATATGAAAGAACAGTATTGGCTTCTTCCAGCTGGCATATCAAATCCATATTTATACCATGAATGGACCTTATGGATGTTTTTGTTTCAACATATACTATTTATTTGGAAAATATTGGTTTACTAAATTACACAGATATACTTAATTATATAATGTTAAAAAACATTTTATATCATTAGTCTTAGAAGTCTCAATACTGAGAAACAATGAAGCATAGTGGAAATCATTTTCTAAAATTTTAATTTTTGCTTTGGAACTTCAAGTATCAGTGGTGAAAACACTTTATTTTTCTTGGTGAGACAGTTTCATTCAGTTCACTTTAGGAAAAATGCTAAATACATGTCTGAACAGTCATACTTTGTTGGCTATTCTTTCAATTAATAGTTTTGGTCCATGAAAACAGGATGACTGGCCCAGCTTGCAACCCCAACAGCTGTCTAAAGGCTTTTCCTTGAGATGGTGACCATACTATAGTGTATGGCAGAAGAGCCTCATCCAAGGGTCCCATTTTATCACGCATCACAGAATACTAAAAGGGGTTCAGATTCAAAAAGTAATTTCCTTGACAAAGTTCTTCTTAAAACAAAGTAACCCATTTCTTTCATGGGCAATCTACAGCAAGGAAGAGCAAGAATTCTCTAAGACAGAGTAAATGCAGGGGGACAGGGGGCATGAAAATACCCCAACAAAACTGATGTTTTGCACAATGAATATATGCTAATAAAGGGGAAACTCCAATTCTAGTGCCGTAGTCTAGTGTTAACTGGGGTGAAAGCACCAGCAACTTTATCAACCACTAGTGTACTACTGAGAGGGACAGCATACTGGCTTTAGTACAGAACTAGTTTGAGCTTGACAGACCTCAGAAAGCACTTCCCCAGTCCCCCACCAGCCTTCAGATCAACCACACTCTAATGCTGCTGCTCTGTGGCACAGCTGGGCAACCCTCGCTGTGTTGGAGCAAGTGAACAAACGGTTCAGATCTTAACTCACAGGCACGGGGGAGACTCGCTTCCGTCTCACTCCTGGGGATTCCGGTTTCACTGAGCGCCCTGATGGGGAGCTGCCAGGAGATGGGCTGCGTCGGCCTTTGGGGGCTGCTGAAGCAGAGCTCGCTTGGCCCTCTCCTTGAGGTTCAGCTGCCAGGTTACTCATTTCAGATCCATCTCCTTTAATAGGGATTGGTTTTACCACCTAAAACAAAAATAGTTCAATGTTTCGATTACTTAAAGACATACAAAGAAGTACACCTGAACATCACTGAGTGGGAAATAAATGTGTTACTATACGATATTAATACAACTATACCAGATAATAGGTCACATTTTATTTGGTATTACATTCTCACTAATGTTGGGAGATTATTTTTACTTATGCAAATGTCATTATTTTGCATTCATACTCAAGTTACTGTACAAAATTTTAGAAAAACTATTAGTTGCTATTTGTCGTAATCTTTAGGTCATTTAATATTCAGAATTAACACAAATTAGGAATTAAATGCAGAATTAGCACTTCAAGAAATGTTCTTTTGGACAGAGGGCTGATCTCCAAAATATACAAAGAACTCAAGAAATTGGTCATCAAAAAAACAAATAATCCAATAAAAATATGGAGTACAGACCTAAACTCTCAACAGAGGAATCTAAAATGGCTGAAAGACACTTAAGAAAATGCTCAACATCCTTAGCCGTCAGAGAAATGCAAATCAAAACAACTCTGAGATTCCATCTTACACCTATAAGAATGGCCAAGATAAAAAACACTGATGACAGCTTATGCTGGAGAGGCTGTGGGGTAAAGGGAACACTCCTGCATTGCTGGTGGGGGTGCAAACTGGTATAGCCCCTTTGAGCAATTTCTCAGAAAATTAGGAAACAACCTTCCTCAAGACCCAGTAATACCACTTTTGGGTATATACCCAAAGGATGCTCAATCGTACCACAAGGACACGCGCTCAACTATGTTCATAGCGGCATTGTTTATCATAGCCAGAACCTGGAAACAACCTAAATGTCCCTCAACTGAAGAATGGATAAGGAAAATGTGGTACATTTACACACAGCAGAAAAAAATAATAACATCTTGAAATTTGCAGGCAAATGGATGGAGCTAAAAAACACCATATTGAGTGTAACCCAGACCCAGAAAGACAATCATCATATGTACTCACTCATACGTAGCTTTTAGACATAAAGCAAAGAAAACCAGCCTATAATTCACAATCCCAGGGAACCTAGACAACCCTCAGAGAGACATACATGGATGTAATCTACATGGGAAGTTGAAAAAGACAAGATCTCCTGAGTAAATTGGGAGCATATGGACAGTGGGAGAGGAGCAGAGAAAAATATATAGCTCAATAAAAACAGTAATTAAAAAAAAGAAATGTTCTTTTGTTTTGAAAAAATGTAGGCCATAAAACAGTAATAATAGGTATTAATTTAAGTAGTCAAATACAGTTTGGTGATATTAAACTATCTTGAAAATGTTATTTTACAATAGTTTTAAGGCATAGCTCAAGAGGCCAGGGAAGGGCCAGGAGCAAGCTCAGTGGTACAGCTCAGCATGCATGAGGCCCTCAGTTCAAATCCCAGTAGTAAGGGGGGAAAAAGATTAAGGGGCTGGAAAAAGCCAAGGATGCTTCAAGCTTAAAGACCAATTTCTTAAATTGGAAACATGCAATTTACACAGCCTGCGCTGCTATTGCCATGTTTAAATACAGGCCTCTTACCAAATCCTCAGGACAGCTGAAGCTTGCTCCTCCTGGCATTCCCTCACTTCCTCCTATGCACAGTCCAATTTCACTCATCTTTAAAGTTCTGGTTAAAGTCCTACTGTTCATAAAACCTCTGTCAATGCTGCCTACATTCTTTAATCTTTTTTGGTAGTTAAAATTTTTTTTTTTTATTTTTAATCATGGGGATATGTGCATAGGAGTGCAGGTGTCTGAAGATGACAGAGGCAGTGACCTCCCTGGGGCTGGAGTTACAGACAGTTGTGAGTCACCGAATGTGGCTGCTGGGAGCCACCTCAGTTCCATCGAAAGAACAGTGTGTGCTCCTAACAGCTGAGCCATTTCTCCAGCCTCTAAAATCTCCCCAAAAGCTACATTTATTTGTTTGTTTGTACATATGGTAGAGGGGCGCACATGCACGCACATCAGAGAATAACTTGTGTGAGTTGGTTCTCTCCTTCCGTGTAGGCCCTGAGGATGAAATGCTGGCAGTGTGACCTGGAGCAAGCCCTTGACTGAGCCATTTTATTGGCCCCCAATCTACATGTTTTCATCTTTCCTAGCTATTTCTTGCTCTTCTGCTCACTCCACACATCTGGCACCTACTCATTAAGTGTTTTGCATTATTTTACACACCATTTAACTTGCCGTGTAGAAGCCTTAATTTCCCATCTGGAGCTATTTATTTTTTATTTGCTGTTTTGAGGAGGTTTGAAGGCAATTTAATAAAAAATAAAAATAAACAAAATTAGACCTCCCAAGTAGACAATAAACTTCTTAAGGATAATTTGAAATCTGTGAGTAATAAAATTCAGGCAATTATGCTCAAGGATCACGTTATATTTCATATTTTGCACATCTCTTCTTCTCCCCCTGCACCCCGTCCTACATATATATAGGCAATGTATTTAAGTATTTACTGGAAAGTAGACAGTGATAAAAATTTTGTATTAAATGCTATAACATTATTTTGGTTGGCTTTGCCATATGACACCACTCCAAGAGGCTGCAGAGGAGCAAGCTCTTTTGGGATGGCTTTCATTGCCCAGGAGCGCTCTACAGCAACCGAGTGGAAACATAACCCTATTCTTACAACTTACTTACTTTCATGTACATTGGTGTTTCACCTGCAGATATGTCTGTACTAGGGCACTGGGTTCCCTGGAACAGGGGTTATAGACAGCTGTGAGTTGCCATGTGGGTGCTGGGAATTGAACCACGTCCTCCAGAAGAGCAGCCAGTGCTCTCTCCAGCCCAAAATATGCCTCTCCTAACTGCCAACTCAAGAAGCTGTTTCAGTAAAACACTCTAAGCTAAGCCCATGATTTCCCCATCGTCTGCAATGAATAAAATGATGAAGGACCCTTCCAGAAGCCCCACAAGAAGGAAAGGTGCAGAAGCCTACTTGGCCATAATGGTGGCAAAGAGAGAGGGCAGGCAGGGGACATTTAGAGTTTTCCCGTGGTACTGCACCAGAGACAGCAGTTCAATGGAGGAGTCTAAAGAGTTGGGGCTATTGAGAGACTGAAGTAGAGGCCAGTTAGCTGCAAGGCCTCCAACAGCACGTGGGCGGCACCAAAGCAGCCACTAGTCACACATAACTGTCAAGCACCTGAAGGTGACTAATATGACTGACAACTAGGTTTATACTTTGGTGTGGTGGGGTCAGAGATGATTCAACGGTTAGCAGTGCTGGCTGCTGCTGTTCTAGAGCACCTGGGTTTTGAATCTCAGCATCTGCATGGCAACTCACAGTCATCTGCAAGTACAGTCCCAGGGGATCCGAGGCCTTTTGGCCTCTGTGGGTACCAGGTTATGTACGTTATACACAGACAACATGCAGGCAAGACACTAATACACATAAAATAACGTTTGGAAGTTTAAATTTTTACTTTCATATTTAGCTAATTAATTTAAACTTAAAGGAGGTCGGTGGGATAAAGATGAAGGCTAGAAGATTATGGGGCAGTTTTTTCAGGTCCTGACTGGAGTGTAATAAATCTTATCACTGCTATCTCTATTTCAAAAGAAAACTATAAACAGAATCCAGGCTCTTCTTCCTGTGTATTAATGCAGAAGCGCATCCACAATACATTCTCAATGTTTTAGCAGAAAAAAAAATCACAGCACAGCACACCGTATCCTTGTCTTTCTTAACCTGGTTATTCTTTTGACAAACTCCAGAAATTTTATCTTTAACTCCTGGGTTTACTTAATCTAACTGTTTCTTACCATCACAAATAAACAGATTTTTTAGGAAGTACGTTATGAAATTGCTGAGGCACAGACGCTGACATTAGAGGGCAGTGTGGCTCCAGGTGCTCCATCAAATGCTTTCTTACAGTGGTTTAAGTTGTCTAATGAGCAGGGTTTTAATTATGGCTTAGCTCCGGACATAGGCAGCGACTGCTGAGTTTCTCACTTCCTCTGCGCTCCCTCCCAGAGCAGCGCCCTCAGAGCTCACCACAGGGCCTCTCCTGCTTCTCCCTCCCAGAGCAGTGCCCTTAGAGCTCACCACAGGGCCTCTCCTGCTTCTCCTCTCCAGCCACTCGTGCTTCCAGGCAGGCATGCAGGTGGCCTTCAGTTTCTCCCTGATCATTCGCTCCTCTGGGCGATCGTCCATCTTGTGCAATCCTTTGAGGGTTTCTTTATTCTCCATCTCTCGGCTAAAATCAAGGGAGAAACAAGGACAAAGAGAAAGTCAGATAAAAAACAAAAAACAAACAAACAAAAAAAAACAACGATAATTTCCAAGACAAGTGAACAGTGTGGTTGTTTTACACTCTGGTTACAGGTACTTGAAAAGACAGTGGTAGAACCCACAGAAGATTGAGGTAAAGTATGAACACAATGTACATAATCATTACTGTGCTTAATGTGGATACTGTTGAAAGTCAGCTGCTACCATCAACTTTAATAACATCCCTAAAAGGGGGCTGGAGAGATGGCTCGGCAGTTAAGAGCACTGGCTGCACTTCCAGAGAACCCAGGTTCAATTCCCAGCACCCACATGGTAGCTCACAACTGTCTGTGACTCCAGTTCCAAGGGATCTGACACCTTTACACTAATGCACATAAAATAAATAAGTTAAATAAATTAAAAAAATAGTATCTCTGGCCTGGGTCTGAAAAGGCATGGGATAAAACCGGACTCGCTGAACATAGAGGACAATGAAGACTACTGAGAACTCAAGAACAGTGGCAATGGGGTTTTGATCCTACTGCACGTACTGGCTTTGGGGGAGTCTAGGCAGTTTGGGTGCTCACCTTACTAGACCTGGATAGAGGAGGGTGGTCCTTGGACTTCCCACAGTGGGTCAGGGAACCCTGATTGCTCTTTGGGCTGACGAGGGAGGGGGACTTGAATGGGGGAGGGGGAGGGAAATGGGAGGCGGTGGCGGGGAAGAGGCAGAAATCTTAAATAAATAAATAAATTAAAATAGTATCTCTAGAAAAGGTTTTACACAGAGGTTGTACGCTTACTAATAATATCAGTGCAGGTCCTTCCCAGCAGTTACCAAAACTAACCCAAAATATTAACCACTGCTTTAACACAGACTGCCCACCACACCAATATTATAATACACAAGAAACACATCTTATTTGTATCTTATTACCCTTACTCCAGAATTTCTAATTTTCGTGTCAACATACATAGAACCGGGGAGGTATGCTTAGTTTCTATAATGAACTAAGTAAAGGTTGAATTTAACTAGAACTATATCCTAAAATAACTTTGCACTGCCTGAATGTTCAAGTCTGCATGTTCCCGGAACAAGAACATAATGATGATGCACTTGGTATTCATAACTAGAGTGGAAATGACCTGCCACAAACATTCTGACACGTCACCAGAATTAAGATCATCTTTAAGCTAGGAACTAATTTTTGGGAACTAATTTCACAAAGTCTAACAGGTGAAGCAGCACTCTCTGGAAGATCACTAATTTCAAAACATATCCATCTCGATGTACATACGCATATACATCCACACCGCATAGATTTCAAAGTCGTGTTCAGACGGAACACTAAGTACCTCTATTTGTACTCACTCATATTTGGTTTCTAGCCATAAATAAAGGACATTGAGCTTATAATTCATGTTCCTAGAGAAGCTAAATAAGAAGGTGAATCCAAAGACAAACACATAGGCATCCTCATGAATATTAACCTTCATCAGGCGATGAAAGGAGACAGAGACAGAGGAGCACGGGACAGAAATCTCAAGGTCCAAATCAGGAGCAGAAGGAGACGAAGCACGAGCAAGGAACTCAGGACCGCGAGGGGTGCACCCACACACTGAGACAATGGGGATGTTCTACTGGGAACTCACCAAGGCCAGCTGGCCTGGGTCTGAAAAAGCATGGGATAAAACCGGACTTGCTGAACATAGCGGACAATGAGGAATACTGAGAACTCAAGAACAATCGCAGTGGGTTTTTGATCCTACTGCACGTACTGGCTTTGGGGGAGCCTAGGCAGTTTGGATGCTCACCTTAGGAGACCTGGATAGAGGTGGGTGGTCCTTGGACTTCCCACAGGTCAGAGAACCCTGATTGCTCTTGGAGCAGATGAGGGAGGGGGATTTGATTGGGGGAGGGGGAGGGAAATGGGAGGCAGTGGCGGGGAGGAGGCAGAAATCCTTAATAAATAAATAAATTTAAAAAATAAAAGAAAAAACTATAGACTAACTTCAATAACTGTTTTTTTTTTTTTGAAAGCCAGTAAAGTTAGAGAATAATAGTTTTCTACCCTGGAAGGAAGAGGAAGTACTGTGGAAACGTCAGGAATGATGACCTTGAACTCACTAAAATGTCAACTTCGAACTTGTCTAGGAATTTTCCAGTTATTCATAACTCTGCGGCAGCAGCTTCAGCAAAGCAAACCAAACACAAAACAAACAGGAGCAGAGAGGAAATGCCCATCTGACTGCAGTGAAATACCTACGTTGTGCAGGGCTGGGAACCACACAGCAAGCACAGTGTCAGAAATGGCTCTAACTGCATTTAGGAAGACTCCGAATCTTACAAATGGGCAGTCAGGGCACATGGCAAACATTCCTGCTATCAAAACTGTTCCAACGGATGAAAACACTGTTTTTGACGGTGGTTCAGGTGCTTAGCAGTATCTGGCTGTTTCCATGCAGATGATGGATGTAGTGTGTTCTTGATGATGTCAGAGGAAGAGAGGAAGCAAGAAAGGCAGACAGAATGTAAAGGGAGGAAAAAGTAGGATGTGGGAACCTATTTCCCCTGAACTGCCCAGCTCCCTGCCTAAAGGCAGCTCCCTTAAGACTTGAAGAAAGAACACTTCAAGGACCTGGAAGGAAACAAACTGAGAAGCCCCAAGAAGCTCCTCAACTAAGAAGGGTCTGTCACAGGCCTGTTCCAGGGTAAGGACTGCTGGGGACAGGGGGCGCTCCAGTCTGGCTGAGGAGCCCCTGGCAAATCCGCAGCTGGCAAGAGCGTGCCCCCCAGGCTCGCCCTCTGCCGGGTCCTCCCAGCACCCAGGACACCTGGCTCAGGGTTCTTCTGCACAGGCTATTTCCTGACTTCTCACTGACACAGGTCACTTCCACTCACTCTGGTTTCCTCTACTACTCAGAGACCTTGTCAGTTCACCCTTCCACAGCCCTCCTTCAGAGTGACCTCTACGACAACAAGCAGGTCTCACCCTACTGGAGTAGTTGGCATGCGCTTTATTCGTCTATTCTCTGCATCCAAGCTCAGGGAGTACAGAGTGAGTGTCACACAGAGTGAAGGAACAGCCACGTAACACCTTCAGCGGTCCTAAGGGATGTCCCACTGCTTCTAACATTGAATGTCTTCCATATTAATTTTTTTATCACTCTGCACTTCTGATTAAGTCTGGAACTTTGATGTTATTTTTGAGAGTTTTCATCATTCCTAAATTAATCTACAAATATAAACAAAGTGTTTCAGTTTTCTCAAAATAATTTTATACAATTAATCCTAAAATGTGCATTTTTTTATACTTTATCACCTAAATTTGAATGGCTCCATGCAACCAGAAGTTGTACTTTCATAGGTAACTTTTCTTCCTTCATAGAATATAAAATAGTATAATTTACAAAACACTGGGGTCTCAGATCCAGCAAAACATAGATCATTTCAATTTTCACACCAGGAAGAAATTATACCTAATTGGTTTCTTTTTCTCTGAAATGGAACCCAGTCTGCTGGAAGGAAAATAAGCCTTCTCCAAATACTTCCACGGCTTACAACCGTAAGCACACCTTCCACGCATGGACAGACCCGGCTCCAGTTCTGCCAGGTATGTATGCCTGTGTACACAGCAATGGTTTGCCAGCCAAGGAACACTACAGTTGGAGACTACAAACTCCCTTTTTAACCAAAGCCTTGAAGCCCAGGAGTCTAACGGCTGGTTAAGCATGGCAGGTGTGTACGTGCATGCGTGGGGTACCATGGCTATTATTACCTCAACGCGTGCTCGCGCATTTCAGGCTTTTCAAGTTAAATGATTTCAGTAAAGCTAAATCACGTCTGGGAAAACTACCCTAAAGACTTAAAGACAAGAATAAGGTTTGGATAAACCTAAAGAGTAACACTAACAGATGGGGGGATGGGTGGGGTATACGCGGCTTCCTTCCTTGTTTTCCTAAGCATTCCTCAGAAGACATGTTATGTTTGACCTAGGACTTTAAAGGCCCATTTCAGCCTAACGTTAGGTTTCTAACCCTTGGCTCTTTCTACACTGACAGAATACAGCTGCTGCACACTAAGTGAAGCCCCACCTTCCCTTCTTGTAGAGGTCATTATTATACTATTATTATTCTTACATTAACGTCTGGTCTAATCATCTTACTAACCTCATCAGGTGCATAAAGTACATGCTAGGCATGCCCTGTTCTCACAGCATTAAGACGCCAATAATTCACGTGTCTTGGCATATGTATGTGCTCTCTCTGTCTCTGTCTCTCACACACAAACACCTCTCCCCCTCTCCCCCTCTCTCTCTCTCTCTCTCTCGCCAGCAATACCCGTTCCTTTTCTCACATGCCTTCAGTACAAAATTTCCTCCCACATGTCTATGGCCGCTAGTTAGTCCTTTCTAGCAGGCTACATACCCACTGGAATATGATATATAATTGAGGATCTGTCTAAACTTTTGCCTTCCTCAAAGCACTGGGAGACTAATGTGGGATTTCCCTCTGCATGTTATGAATATGTTTTCTTACACTGGTTAATAAAGAAGCTACTTTGGCCTATGGCAGGGCAGAATATAGGCAGGCAGGAAAATTAAACTGAATGCAGGGAGAAAGAAGGCAGACACCATGTAGCTGCCAAAGGAGAAAGACACCAGAACCTTACTGGTAAGCCACAGCCTCATGTGACACACAGACTAATAGAAATGGGTTAATTTAAGATGTATGAGCTAGCTAGGAATACTCCGAGTCACTGACCAAGCAGTGTTGTACTTACTATAGTTTCTGTGTGATTATCAAGTCTCTGCCTATAGGAGACCTTCCAGGATGGGCTGCATTCTCACCATTTTTCTATGGGTAACACCAAGTCTGCTGGGCCTGATACACTGTACCTTTTAGTGACATGATGGGGTTCCCCCCAGATGTCACCTCCGTCACCTCTCCTTCTGTTGTATACTGACCCCTCCTGTAGTTCATAGTGAGCTGGTCCAATAATGTGCCTTGGTTCAAAGACACTCTACACTAGATGATATTGTACACCTTGGCTCACTCTCTGGGAGTTTGAAAGTGGGGTACGTGGAAAGTGTCACTGCATAAAGAATGGCGTTAGACTAAATAAAGCAAATCGATACTGTAGATGTAGAGACAGAATAAGGGAGAAGACAGAACTCGGGGAGCACATAGCTAGTGAGGGAGAAGCAATAAAAGTAGGCACCAGGGTTGTACTTGGTCCCTCGGCAGCTATTAGACAATTAGTGCTTCCCTAATACCACCCCAAGTGACAAGCTGTAACTCTCCAGGGGCCGCATGCATGTCTCAGCAAGGGAAACATTTTCAGATTCTTTAACCAGCTAAGCCAAGATTTCAAAGTTATTTATTAAGAGGGCTTTTCATCATTCCTAAATTAATCTATCAATATAAACCAAAGTATTTCTAGTCTTGAATGAAACAGTCTAATACTCTATTCCCTGAAAAAGATCCCAAAGAGCCCGACGAAAACTTCAGCTCTGCATAATGAAGACACAGAAGACTCTCAATGACATGCAGAATCCTACCATTTAAAAAAGTTAAGTGGTTAATTTTAGCTTGGCAATTTTATGCTCACTACTAACATGGCGGAATCCCTGACAGGCTTTATAATAACAGAAAGGGCTGAATCTAAGTGTGTGCTACAGAGCTGGCTCAGCTGCTAAGGGCACTAGTCTGATTTTGTGAGTCAAGTCTTGGGGCACAACTCTGTAATCCCAGCACCTGGGGGGAGGCTGAAGCAGGAGGATTCAAAACTGCTGGCCAGCCTGGGCTTCATCAATTTCTCTCTCTCCCCCTCTAGTCTTTGAGGCAACCATTTTACTTCCAGAATTAAAGAAATGCATTAATTCTGTTCATTATTAGAGTGCATAACAGAAGTTACAATGTCCAAATAAATGCTTTCTGGCTATGGTTAGCACAGTTAACTGGCTCAGAAAAACACTCCTGTAATAGTGTAGACTTCGAGTAACTATATGGAGAAGACTCTTGATTCTCTTGGTGTCCAGAAGAGAAAATTTGGAAAAAAAGACCAGGGTCATTTGAGACATACACAGCCCACAGCTACCTGTAGGCCCTCACTCCAGCAGAAATTCATACACCAAATACACATACTGCTACCATGGGAAGAGAAGGACAAAGGACGGAGCCAGGAAAGAAAATACTAGTGTACGATGAGCCCCATGGCCGAGAACTCCTCACCAAGGGGCACAGCGCTGACTGCTCCAGTTGAGCTAGGCTCAGTTCTCAGGAGCTGGACTCAACCGTCCCTTCACTGCACGGGCGAGAAAAGTGAAGGGAGGCAAAGTTCTATGTGCAGTGAAACAGTCCCTGGTTAAGTTAAAAAGCAAAACCCCAAACAAGAAATATGCTGATGGGTGACTTCAGTCTCTTTTCTTCCCCAGGTGACCAAGAAAGAAACGTGACTACTAAACTGGACGTGATCACGTGCAGACAGGAAAACAAAACAAAATCCTGTCCTTCAGCATCGGGACAGCTGTGTTCTCTCTAGATGGACTGTTACTGGCCACAGCTGGCTTTCTCTCTTGGAGCAGGAAGAACCACAGGGAAGGGCAGCTCTTCCACCTTTACCCAATGCAACATTTATCAAGTCTGCACAGGCAGTGATGGCACATAAAACGTTCACATTGCAAAGCAAATTCACGGAAGATTTTATTCTAGGCTATTCAGCAACGATGCACCTTGAGAGTGAAAAAACAAACAATTCTTATTTGCCTTGCAGAGAAACAGGCTAAGTTCTCCCAAGTTGGATGACCATTCTCTTTGGCACGACAAAAAAACTGTGACTACTCCCTCTTTCCCTTTCTTCCAGGTACAGTGTCACCATGTAGATTAAGCTACATCTTAGTGCCTCGGCCCCCAGGAGTGTTTGGAGTGAAGGAGTGAGTCACCCCCCGCCCACTATTCTGAGTTTTGTTTAAGTGTGCATAGGCAGGTAGCTCCATGGGCGGTGGGTGGGGGGGTCAGAGCATTCCCTGGGTGTTGGTCTTCACAAGGGGGTCTCTTTTTTTTAATTTTTTAAATTTATTTATTTATTTATTAAAGATTTCTGTCTCTTCCCCGCCACTGCCTCCCATTTCCCTCCCCCTCCCCCAATCAAGTCCCCCTCCCTGTGGGAAGTCCAAGAACAATGGCAATGGATTTTTGATCTTACTGCACGTACTGGCTTTGTGGGAGCCTAGGCAGTTTGGGTGCTCACCTTCCTAGACCTGGAAGGGGTCTCTTTTGTTATTCTTCATTGCTGTGCACAGCAGCCTGGTTGAAGGGCGAGCTTCCAGGATTCCGACTCCACTTCTCTGCACTAGCGTGGCTTTACTTAGTCTTTGGCGCTTGCACGGCAAGAGCCTCACCATCAAACCACTGCTCAGCCATGACTGCTGTTTCTTAATGTGTGACTGACGATGGGCTAACAAGTTTCTACACTGGTAACCATTGGGGACAGGGTTATTTCTATTAACATGTGAAAGCTTCCTCAGTCTTTCGTATATAAACTCACCTTCAAAAAGTTCATGTTCTCATTGACTACACTGTAATGTGGGACCATTAACAACATATAATGCCCTGTGACTACACATTTTGATTACATTTTTTTCACTTTGCATGTATGTGACTTCACACACATAGACACGTCACACTTGTGGAGGTCAGAGGACAACTTGTAGGAGTCAACCTGTTTCCTCCAGAACCAAACTCAGGTTGTCAGGCTTGGGTGGAAGGGGACTCACCTGCTGAGCTGAGCCATTCCAGCTGTTCCTGTTTTTTGTTTTGAGGTAGGGTTTTGCTATGCTGACCACACACGTCTCAAACTTCTCTTCCCATCTTAGTGTCTGCAGTACTGGGATTACAGGCGTGTCCCACCACAGCTGGCTCCACCATGCCATTTAATTGATTTACATTTATAATGTATTCTAATTAATCATATACATGCTATGAATTCATTTACTTGGATTCACAAACTAGTTTCTATTAAAATATCATCCAGTGGGATTTTAAAATGAAAAGTAATCTTAACAGTGGTTACAGGACTTTTGCAATGTAAAATATGTTACAGAAATGCAAGGTTATGTGTAACATTAACCAAACAATGCATAGACATGCTGCAAACACGGGCTCATAACTGACCCAGGACATGGCACTTAGAAGGTTTTTCCTGTCCTCTGTGAGTAAACCAACCGTATAGCAGCAGAGACCATGACTATCACTTCTAACCAACACAGACCTATGAAATAGTTTGTGGGATGGACCTAGCACTCACAACCTGGGCCTCCTACCACAGATTAGTGCCTGTGGGGACATGTAAACAATTTCAAAGAGAACTAGATAGTTCCAAAAGTTCTCCCTACTTCTAAATTACTGCTCTGGATGAGTTTGTTTGAAAAGCCACCATGAACACTTAATAACAGGGATTTATAAAATGTCAGAGAGCTACTAGGCATAAACTACTTTTCAAATTTACTGTGTGTACATGTGTACGTGTTAAGTGCCAGTGTGTATCAGGGCCAGCATGTGTGTGCCCTGATACGCACATGGAAGCTATCTGTCAACTTTTCAGGAGTCCGTTCTTCCACCTTGTTTTAAGGCAGGTCTTTCTAGCTTCTGTACTTTCCTGTACTCCAGGCTACTGACCTACAGCTTGCTTCTAGCTGATTCTCCTGCCCCCACCTCCCATCTTGCTACACGACTGCTGGGATTCGAGTCAGACAACCTTATCTACCTTTTATGTGAACTCCAGGAACTGAGCTCAGGTGGGCTGGCTTTCCCGTGCCCATTTCCCTCATGCCAGTTTTTAAAGTGAACAGTTCTCTATGGCTCCCCCTCCCTCTATCCCTGTCAGTCACCTATGACTCAGTCTATGAAGCTAACTGCATGCCAAGTCTTGCTAAACTCTTTTTGACACGTATTTGCTGTGTGTGCCTACGCTCACACATGCAGAGATCAGAGAACAACTGTGGGGTCCAGGCACCGAACGGGGGCTGACAGGCTGGTTAGCAAACCCTTCTCCCACTGAGTCATCTTGCTGGCCCAAAATCTACCTAGAAGACAAGTCAATGAACCAAAAGAAACCCGCATTTCAATTACACAGGTCTGCTATGCTATGTGTCCTGCTGCCTTTGAAATGTATGAGCATGCTGAGAAAACTCTAAGGCATCGCTCGGTAAATTATTAGCAGTAATTCAATTCCGACGCCATATAAACTTTAAGATCAGTTATACAGAATACTACAAGTGTACATAATTTAGAATGAAAAGTTTATTACATGAAGTTTTTTAAAAAATAAACCACACTGTTGTACTCTGCTCAAGAGTATTTTATGACTAAAAGTTATCATTCTTGATCACATATATTCACATGAATATTCAAATATGACTCAAAAAACTGGTTGTGCGGTTAATCCTAGCACTCTGGAGGCAGAAGCAGGAGGATCTCTGTGAGTTCATGGACAGCTTGGTCTACAAGAGCTAGTTCCAGGACAGGCTCCAAAGCTACAGAGAAACCATGTCTCGAAAAACAAAACAAAACAACAACAACAACAAAAAAACCAAAAACAAAGCTGTCTTGAAGCAAAAGCAAATCTTGCAAAACGAACAGACAGATGTGTAGCCCCCAAAGCAACTGACACACTTACAGTAAAGCAACAAGGCTAGACTTTCAGGAGGACACGGTTCCGGACAACCATCACCAAACCCACGGGCTGTATTCCCATGGCTTAAACCAGATAAAGGCAGAAAACGATGGAACACAAGCATTTTCCAAATCATCTCTTTGCTTAGTAGGCCAAGAAAGAAACAGCAGGATACTGCAAAAGCTGGGTTATGGTGTTTCCTCGGCACCCCAAGTATCCCAGATATGTAGCTGAAGAGTCTAGTCAAACCCACCAAATTCAAGTTACTCAAATGCAGTATAAATCTAATTCATGAAACTGGTGACGTCACTGAAATGCTATACCTACATATGGAAAAGAATTTTTCTGAATATTACTGGATGAATATGACAATACATTTGTAAGAATGAAAATACATCATGTGTCCTTTGTCAAGTTACGGGGACAATTATGTGCACTGACAAGTTGAACAAATATCAAACACCACATAAATTAAGTCAAACAAACACTAGCAGTGGGCGGGAGGGGGAGAGACAGGAATACCCCATCATTATTGAAACTGAAAAGAAGCTTGAAGAAATGCAGAGGTAGGACAAAGCAGGTCACCAATGAAGTGAGTTGGTCAGGGAGCAAGGAGCCTAGAAAACAGGCAATGTGAGATGAGGTTTTTAATAAGAGCAGTTGTGAGGAACAAGTGGGCGAGGGCCCTGTGCTGTCAGGGTAAGGGTTCGTGCATGTGGCCACCAAAGGAAACAAGCCAGACTGAAGTGAAACTGGTCAGCCGTCTGTCTTCAAGTTCAGGGCAGCCCGCTGCCCATCAGGAGCTAGGAAGTAAACTTTCAGTTTGCAATATTTATGTAGACAGTGGAAAATGAGAGAACTGGGCAGAAATATGAGTAGTGTTTTTCATAATTTGTCATCGTGTGAAATGCATGAGAACTGCAGAAGACAGGAAAGCAATGTATCTCATGATGATGGACAGATGGACAGAGGGACTCTAAAGTTACTGGCTGTCCTTGGGACACTTATTACGTAAAAATAAGTTAAATCCTTTCTCACACATCAAAGGAGTCATCTTTGTAATGGTACTTCTAAATGATTCTCTTCAGTAATTTGGAAAAGCTGTTGGATTTAATGCGAATAATTTCCTGAGTGGCCATGTTTTCTAAGAGAGCTTATGATCAACACAGACCCATTTCCCTTGTTCCTTTCTAACCAACACCCAAGACAGCTTGTAGTCTTTTGATATTCACTGCTAAAAATCCCAGTGTTTATATTTTTCCTGGCTGAGTTCTTGATACTTGATTTAGGGCCTTTAGAAACCTTTGGGGGGAGAATGGGATGCTGTAGGATGCTCGTTTACAGTGTGTGGCTAAGTGTCTGTCTATTTCCTCTCAAGAACCCCGTCCCTTTGTGTCGACACATCCAGGGTTGGGAAAGTCTACCAGATGGTGGTGCATAAGCCTAATGAGATCCCCCACTTCATCAGAGAAGCAGACTGGATCTCCACCATTGTGTGGAGCAATGCTCAGCAAGGCAGCCTGCTACCTCCCGCCAGTGCTCCATCCAGGAGCACTGCCCAGAGCACGTGACATGAGGCAGCAATCACCAGAGATGGTTGGTGACTGCTCCTTCATTGTTCTGCTTTACATCCAGAAGATCCCAAGTGTGTGGTGTGGAGGTGTGGATTTTTCTTTGGGACCTTCTCCACACGTATGAGCATCTTTCTAAGAGATTCACTAAACAAGGCTAGTTCTGAGGGACGCAATCTGTTATTACAGATTCCTCTCTCCTATTTTAGGAAAAGCAGTTAAAAACATAAATGTTCTGAAATTAAGAGGAGTTCCCACTGACGTAGAATGCAATGCGCTCTTACAGCCTCTGCTCAGAGGACTTCTTTGCAACCCTGAGGGAGAGCCAGGACTACAGTCCTTCCTTCTGGCTGGTAGGAAGACGCATTAGCTAGGATCCTCAGAATTAGAAGGATACTTTCCTGACAAGGCTTTCCTCTTTATGCTCCTAATGCTAGCAAACCACTCTACTCAAGGAATGGCACACCTACCCATGTAAGCACTGGGTTAGGCAGAAGGATAAAAATAAATGCAAAATGGTACAAACCACCAGGTCTGCCGTCCCAGAAAATACTAGAAGTACCATAATGCTGCAGTGAGATCTGATGTGGGAGTGTCATATATCAATCTGTTGATTTCATTGGTTAAGTAATAAACAAACTGCTTGGGCTCATAGCTTAGAACATAGGTGGGTGGAGTAAACAGAACAGAATGCTGGGAGGAAGAGGAAGTGAGGTAAGATGCCTCAGACAGAGACGCCTTGCTCCTGGCTTCCAGGCAGACACATGCGATGAAGCTCCGACCCAGGATGGACGTAGGCTAGAATCTTCCCGGTAAACGCACCTTGGGGTGCTACACACCTGACTGGAAATGGGCTAGTCCAGGTGCGAGAGTTAGCAGAGAAGAGGCTAGATAGAAATGGGCCAAGCAGTGTTTAAAAGAATACAGTGTCCATGTAATTATTTCGGGGCATAAGCTAGCCAGGCGGCCGGGGTGCTGGGGATGCAGCCCCGTCGCTCATATTACTACAGGGATCAATCTATGTTACTTTATCTACGGAAGATGCAGAAAGAGCTACTGAGCTGGTGGTGTCTGGAGAATTAGCAACAGCAGGATTGGCAGAACTAGCGAAGGATGAATGATACCCAACAGTGCGCAAACTTCAGAGAAGCTGCACCTTTTGAAGAAATAATGCTTTAAAATTCCAAATAGCACACATGTGTGCAGAACAGGAAATAGAGAAATACTAGTGGAAACAGAGACCTGAACTTGTTCAGTGAAGGGTATCTCAGAACCTCTCATGAAAACCCAAGTTCATGGCAGGCAAGAAGGGACGCAGTGTGGAAATTCTTTTTAGCAGAACATATCCAATAGGAAGGTGCTGCTCCCTGAACACACTGCAAGAAGACTGCTCTGGAGTTTGCTTAGAGACCCCCTGTTCCAAGAGCCAGTATTCCTAAGAAGCAAAATCCAGAGAACCCGATACTAAATGTCTTACATGTTAATGTAGGGATTGAGTGGTCACAAAATACAGCCCATCTTCAAGGCAAGAGCTATACTAGGGTGGGAAAGGCTACTTGGCATGCGCCAACAGTCTCAAGATCTGAATACCACCTCTCCCTACCCTCCATCAAAGAAGTGGTCCTTAGATGCCACAGCTTGACCCATTCAATTCCTGGCACAGCCTGAGTTTGTAAGGTACACCAGCCAAGGAGTTAGTTCTGGAGTAAGTCCAAAAACATTAAGACCCACCATTTTCTCTAGACCTCTCTACTGCCACAAGCAAGCCACAACATGAGGATTTTAAAAGGGGCCTCAAGAGTGTTCTCTTTTCACTGTAACAGACCCTGGAATTCTGACAAAACACAGCACATGTCCGTCTTCAGCACACACAGTCGAGCGACTGGCAGTGACTGACCTATATGCATCATGTCAGAGGACATTCAACATGAGGCCCTGAAGAGGCTGCGAGGCCAACACAGATGGAGGAGGCAACGGTGACAGCTGGGGAAAGGATGATCTCCAGAAGAGGCATAGAAAACAGACCACAGCCTCTCACCAAATCACACTGAGGACACAAGGATGCCTTATGGGTGCAGTACCTGTGAGGTGACTATTAGAGGCACCAATGGGACAATAGCCACCAAATCCAGAAAAATCGAGGGAGCTTCCATCAAAGCGATACCACTTAGCAAGCTTGACTCAGTGAGAAAATTTATACACATTATTCATATATGCGCCAAAATCAGGAGGCTTCATCATCAACAGAGATGACATCTTACAAATCACGTTCCTAGGATGGCGCTGACTAGGTCAGACGTCAGCTCAGTGACCAGGGATGTGAGCTCTGGAGCCAGGCTGCCTGGGGTCAATCCAAGGGTCAGCTCTTCCTAGCTATGCAATTGAGGTTTAAGTCAATACATCTGTGCCTAAACTTCCTCACTGTAAAGTGGGGCTAACAATACCTACTGTATAAGTTGGGTTCCAGAGCACAGATTTGTGTGTACAGTACTCAGGAGGAAGCTAGCTCCGTATCTCCCTGCTAATCTCTTGTGTAAAATGGAGATAACAGATACTGTAGCTATGACTACTGCTACTATTGTTCACGCTATCCAGGGGAGACCCAGGTGCTGCTCCAGGTGTCCGTATTCAGTGGCTCCAGGCCTGACCACATTGTCAGAAAGATTAAGTAGTCTAGGAAATTTCTGCTTAACTGAGAACTAGGGAGCTCTAAAGCCAGGTCTTCCTAGCCTCTTCTTCCTAAGTTGTGCTGCTGCTTATTTCTTTACACAATATTTATTGTCTGAAAAACATGAAGCAGCAAAACAGAACCATTACCCGTCCCGCCGCCACCCTCCTGTCATGTTCAGAAGGTAACAGGTGACTAGAAGAACATGAAGACTGTTGTGTTGGGCCTAAGTATTGTCATAACCAAGTATTTTATATTATTAAAACCATTTTCTCAGGACTATTTGCTATTCAGCGAGTTAATATTCATTATTCAGGCATCCGCCTCTTCAAGATACATCTTAAACACAAAAAACAACAAAAGTAAACTCTTATGTTGTAGGAGGCCACTTGTTTGTTGTCACCTGCTCAGTCCCGAAACAGCCACACAGAAACTGTATTAATTAAATCACTATTTGGCCTATTAGCTCTAGCTTCTTATTGGCTAGCTCTTATATCTTAATTTAACCTATTAATCTGTGTATCACCACGTGGCTGTGGCTTACCAGCAAGGTTCTGTCCGGCATCTGTCTCTGGCGGAGCTACGTGGCTTCTCCTGATTCCGCCTTCTTTCTCCCAGCATTCAGTTGTTTTCCCCACCTAGCTCTAGTCTACCCTATCACAGGCCAAGGCAGATTCTTTATTCACTAACCAATAAAAGCCATACGATCAGAAGGACTTCCCATACCACTCTTGGGGATAACATCATTCGGTTCTTTGGATACAAAAATGATAGATTGGACTTAGACACAGAAACATTTTATATTAAGCACTAATGCCTTATAGCTGTGGTGTTTTAAAATACTGATTTGTGTGTATGAGTGTTTGTATTGCACGCTTGTCTGTGTACCACATGTTCACTGCCCGTGAAGGCCAGAACTGGAGTTGCAGATGGCCAGGGGCTGTTAAGCAGGTCCTCTGCAGAAGCTGCTGCTGACCATCTCTCAGTCCTATTCGTGTATTAAGATCACATACCAGCTATGATCTTAATACACCACCTCATGAATTATACAACATAAATGGACACACTCTCAAGTACAAATCCATTCAGCATGTAGTTTGCACATCCCCGGAAAGTCACCTTATGCTTGTATAGTCCTGCAAAGTAAAAAAGGCTAAGATAAATGCCTAGTAATCGATTAAGCCAAGCCACCAAACGTGTTACCAACAGACTAAGAACGACGACTACAAGATGGTGAAATAACAAGCCTGAGCTCTGACACTGGATGCTTGCTAGCGTCCATGTGCCCAACTTCTCACGAGAGGACACACAACTGCTAAAGGACTAATAATCAACAACCCCCCGGGGGATCTGTGGATTTGTGACCTGTAGGCTGGGATGGACCTCAGTGGCAACGGTGGCTCCTCCCCCTGAATGTAGCCTCCTAATAGATCCCGGTCTAGGCCATATGTTCCTCACTCTCCCCTACTCACTCTTTACAACAGGCCTCTTCTGCCTGCCGATGTGCCCATCAGGAGACGACAAAGAAAAACACTGATCCCGTTAGTGCATTACAATGATGGCAAAGCTCTGAAATTTGCCAAGTGCCGTTTGGGTGGTCTTTGGAGGATCCCAGCTGCTGTAGTCCCTCTGTTGCAAGATGAACTAACTAGAGTCAACTGTGGTGACCAGAAAAATATATCATGGAGGGGAAAGGGTTTAAGAAAAACAGCACTGTACTCAGTAGGGGGCGCTCTTTCCTTAAAAATGTAATTTGGGCAACTATTAATAGCAAAAGTATTTGCCCACAAATCCCTGTCCATGCTGATATCCTGCCACAAATATAGCTGAAGTCACGCTCTTCCTAAATAATGTCTTCCTCACTTCAGGGGAATCCTGAAGCCCTAAGAACAAATTGCTTCGACTTCACACTGGCAGGGTCTGGCTACATGCTTCAAGATCTCCCCTCGTAACCATTTCCTAGTTCTACACACAGGCAGATACTGAGGGGGATGAGACAGAAACTATTGTTCCCACCAAACAAGCAGAGAGACTCTTTCCTAAGCACATCAAACCAGTCCTCTTCTGAAGAACAACTACCTCCATTAACTATCATTTAGGCTGATGGTCGACTAAAGTTATAATAAGTCTCGAAACTTTCAGACTGAAATGTGGAAACCACTTGACAGTGGATAAAACCCGAGGTTACCTAGCACCATGGAAGGAAGAACATAAGAAAACCCCACAATTTGCTTTGTTCTTACTAGGTCTGTCCACTGGTCTCTTTTAAAAACTAATTTTTTAAAACTCTTTTACTAGAATTACTCATTTTATCTAACAGTGTTTGCTGCATGTTCATCTGTACACCGTAAGTGCACTAAGCACCTGAGGAGGTCAGAAGAGGATGTCAGAGTCATATAGTACCTGGGACTGGAGCGAGTCAAATCTGGGAACTCAGCAAGAGCAACAAGCGCTCTGAACTGATGAGCCACCTCTCCAGTCCCTCCAACCCTGGCCCGGTCTCTTTAACAGTCTACAGTGTCACATTTCACAGGCCGTAGGATAACCACCCCAGATGCCACCCTCAGCTCCCTTCTGGTCACAGCCCTGTCTCGGGCCCCAGCCAGCACACAGCACCATTCTCCTGTCCCTAGCACCAGACTGTGAACGAGATCCCTGAGGGCAGAAGTGGGCCTCGACTTTATTATCCTGTCTTGGCAGGAAGGTTGGCACAGGGAAGGATGAGATAAATACAAGCTGAGCAGCCAGTGGGCTGCTCCTTCTCCTCCGGCTGTGTCTACCTGGGTCTCCACGCAGTGCTGGCTGGTACCTGGAGGCAAGCAATGCCCTTTCAACAGCAGCCTCCAAACCAAGAGATCCCCATGGCAAAGGAGCTCCTCTGAGCCTCTGTGTAGGCATCTGTATTGCTCTGAGGGCACTGCGTGAAGAGGGGAGCTCAGACGCTAGCCCTGGTTTAACAAGACAGGGAGAAGACCCAGTCATGGTCAGTAAAGAAGCTGCTGTCAGTTTAGATCATTCATCCTCCATGAGAAGAACTTTCCCATTGCTTGAAACCTGCCCATGTCATTAATTAACTTGGTTTTCCGGAGGTTAGTGAGAAACCAAAACCTTGAGGAAAATCTCAAGGTTTTGTGCCCAGGAGGGAGGAGGTGAAAGCACTGAGCTGTGCCTTATAAGGTAGGCAACCTGGGAGGCAAAAGGGAACTGCGCTAGCCAGAGAGTGGGATGTGTGTGGAGGTTGGGGGTGGGGGCGCCAGAACACGGGATCTAGGGGAAGACAGGCATTGGAATCTCAAGTGGAAGAACCAAGCAAGATGTTGAACTGTGTTTTTCTCATGTGTGTAACTGTATGAATGCTGAGTTTCAGTATGATATTTTCATACATGTGTGTAATATACTTTGATCATCCACCATTACCCTCTTGATACCTCATCTCACTAGCCCCTTCTTAGCATATAGCTCTTTCTTATATATATAAAATTGTATTATGTATATGGATATATAGATATTAGGGAAAATGTGCCATAGTTGTCTGAGTCTAGCTCATTTTGTTTAACACAATAATTTGCAGTTCTGCCTATTTTCCTGCAAACAGCACGGTTTTGTCTTTTTGTCTGAATAAAACTGCCTGGTGTATACTCACACCACATTTTAACTATATCTATTTGTCTGCTGAGGGACAACTGGGCTGGTCCTACACCTTGCAGTGTGCAGGTATCACTGCAGGTATTCAGACTTAAGATTCTTTAGGCAGCTACCCACGAGTGGATAGCGAGATGACATGGGAATTGTACTTGTGTTTTTCTAAGGACCTTCCAAACTGACGGCCATAGTTGCTAAGTCAGCTAACACTCCTACCAGCAGGGTAGGAGGGCTGCCACCGTCCTCATCAGCAGCTGCCCGTTTTCCAGACAACAGAGATCTTATTGCAGTTTTTCCTTTTGAGTTTTTAAGACAGCGTCTTATGTAGCTGAGGCTGGTCTTGAACTCACTATGTAAGTGATGGCCTCAGCCTCCTATTCCTCCCACCTCCTAAAATCTCCCCAGTGCTGGGTCACGCCCATACACTACCATTGGCTCAATATAGTTTTAATCTGCATTTCTCTACTGGTCAGGAATTGTGAACATTTCTTGTTTTCATTTGTTGGTCAAATGTTGTACTTCCTCTGATAACTGCCTATTCATTTGTTCAATTATCAACTGGGATATTTTATATATTTTGGGTATTCATTCCATCAGATGAGCAGCTGGTAAATCAGCCGTGGTAGCAGCTTTTTGACTTGTGCTGTTATGTCTTGAGCCACTGAAGACTTTTTCACAAAGTCCTTGTCTGTGCTTCTATCTTAAAGTAACTAAGTCCCATGCACAGGTCTCTGATTTACTCTGGACTGATTTTGCACAGGATGAAGACAGGGATCTAGTTCCATTCTTCTGCGTGTAGATACACACTTTCCCCAACATCATTCTGGAAAAAAGCCAACACTTCTCTTAAAGAAAGAAAGAAACTCAGATGGCTGCACCTGCAGCTTTTTCCTGGTCCTCTCTACTATTCTGTGGACAGATGCCAGTTTCTTTTATTGTAACAGTGGTGCTTTTATTTCTACAGTTTTCAAGTTTATCCCAAGATTTGCAATATGTACAGGTACCTTTAATCCCAGTACTCAGAAGGCGGCGGATCTCTGTGAGTTTGAGGATAGCCTGGTCTACAGTGCAAGTTCTTGGGACAGCTAGGGGTTAAACAGAGAAACCCTGTCCTGAAAACCAAACGTATGTGACCAAACTATACAACTGAAATGTATTGAAGCAAGCCACAAAACTCAATTTTGTTCATTATTCCAAGTACATCCTGTAAGACAGACTACACTCTGGAGCAACACTTGCCTAGCAAACACTACAAAAGAAACCAAAACAGAAGTAGGAATGAACTGGGTTGGGCAGTCTTGTGATCCCAGCAGGAGGATGCTGTTGGGGCAAGCCAGGGCTATTTAGCAGGACTGTGTCTCAAAACAAAACAAGTTAAATATTTATATCTTATTAGTTGTGTTATTACACTGTCCATCTGACAAAGCTCTCCATGTGCAAGAGAGTGAGCTATAGACAGTACTTCTATAAATCTCAAATTGTTTTTCTAAACAATCACTCTGAAACTTTGTATCTTCTCATGATTCTGAATCCTTGCACTGCCCACTAGATGCTGCCACACCTCTGCTTCTAAGATAGCAAAGCTTGACTGTTACCAGTCACAGACATGCTGAGCAAGCTGGACTGTGTACAGACTGTACAAGATAATCTAAAAGGACAATCTGGATGGCAGAACAATGGACTGAAGGATTAAAGAATGCACTTACAACATTTTAATAAAAGTCCAAAGGAAAAAATGTGACCAGATCACGCTAATGGGTCTGGGCAGTCAGGACCATTTCCGTAAGGATGCAATGTTGTGAAGGCAGGGACTTGTGTTTTGTCACTGTTTTAGTCCTAGTGCTTGGCATAGCCAATTCTTCATGAGTCTGCTGAGCCAGGGTTTTGTTACATTACGAACTATAACAACAAGGAAACTCCTATGTACTTCATTTCATTACCACGGCAAACTTCAGCACACTGGCTTCCTATGACCCCCCTAAACTTCCTCGAGAAACACAGTTCAGAAAAGCACACTCACTACTTAACAAACAAAAAAACTCTTTGCTCCAAAAACCTGTGAAAATCTGTCTCTTCCTGTCTTAAGACAGAAACCTACCTAACAGCCCCCAAATGTTTAGTCTTTGCAAACAACCTGGTTCACACTTGTCTCTCCAGCCTCCCTCCTCCCCAGGCTTGCCTAGAGCTAGCCTGTGCTTCCACCTGCCTTACGTACCACACTAAAGTACAGCAGCTACCTCTCCACCACCCTCTCTGTCTCTGTGTCCCTCATCTGTCTAACCATCTGCTCTTTGAGAAAGCTCTCTTTCTTGCCTCTCCTGTGTCCCTCACTTGGCAATGTCCCAGTTCCTCAGTAAGGTCCCCCTCTTTCAGGAAATACTGGCCTTAGGGAACAACCAGATGTAACATTCCCTGCTGTCTTCTCAGAGATACGGACACGAACCTAGAGCTACCACTAAGGCGCTACATTTGTCAGTAGGGACCGTCCACTGACTTCTCAAAAAAAAAAATCAGTATTTTTGCCAATCATGTTCTTAGGAAAGGTAACATTCGGGGGAATTACTATGAGTGCAGTGAGACAGGAGATGACCTTTACACAAGTTCTTTGTCTCTGGGTGTCCTCAGACCCAGCATCCCCAGAAGACATCACCTCCCAGGGGATTTTCTTCAAGAGCTCGTTGTGAGACTAGCTCCCAGGAATCAGAAAGTGGCTAGAGAACCAAACATCACACTGTAGGGACCTCCCAAACACCAGCTTTGACTTGGGGACGGCTTAGTTTCTGGCATAGCGGCACCCACATGGCAAACTGTGCCAGTCATGTACCAAGTTAAAGTGCCAATATATGAGATTTACGGGGTGGCAAACACATTATCAGTACCGAAGAAAACAAGACTCAGCAATGTAAGAGACACAGTTAAGGGCCCTCTCTGTAGTTAGATTCAAAAGCCTCTCCTTTGTTGGAACAGCAAATGGAACAGAGCCACTAAGTTCTTTTAATTATCAAAGATGTCCACTGAACACAAAATAAAGCCCCACACTTGGTAGGCAGGCGATCGTTAACTTACTTCACTAGTGGAAGAAGCAGCAACAGGAGAACAAATGATTCGAACTCTACTTAGGTAGAACTTGACACTGGATGCTGGTCTTCAGTCAAACTAGTTAAGAGGCTCGACCAACAATCAAAACATACCAAAAGAAAAAAAAATACTGGTCTAAAATGAGTTTAAAATGCTCACTGCTGGAAGGTAAAACTAGCTTTCTCCTAGCAATCTCCAGACCCATTAATAAGGAACCTATGCTACAGCAGAGCTCGCTCATGAAGTGACTTCCCAAATGTCCGAGGAAGCAGAGGAGGCTCCGGAGTGTGCACAGTTCACTGGGCTACAGGCAGCATCATGGTCCAGGTCTGGAACTGTCACTCTTTCCTTTCCCACCCAACCTCCCAAATTATTCCCATCTGTGAAACAAAAATTATTCCCCCATGAGAGCCAAAGTTTGGGCAAGCTCTCAGAGCAAGGTAAAGTGCTGCACAGGTGCTAACAATTACTTTAATGAATGCGTACACCCACACATCTCTCATTCTGCTGGCAAAACAAAACAAAATTCAAAAAACAACGTGTGTCTAATAAGGAAATTAACCACATTTGGAGTCGAGTCTCTTGTCACAGGGAATGCATTTAAACCTAAATCTGTGTTTGGTTTCACAAGACTGGTGAATGGGTAGCAAGTGTGTGGGTGTGGGAGCATTTGTGCCGTCAGAATATGGGGAAGTCAGAGGACAGCCTCTTGTGTTGATCCTCATCTTTCACCTTACTGGAGACTGAGTCTCTCTTTTGTTGTCACTGCAGAAACCAGATTAGGAGGCCCAAGACCTTCTGGAATCATTCCTCCTCTCCTCTCTCAAGGTCTAATTACCTAGAAAGAAGGTTTTGAAGTTCAGTGACTCAGGACTGAGCCTACCTTCCTGCTCCAGCCTACAAAGGAGTGAAAATGGCTGCTTCCGTACCCACAGCCGCGCGCAACACTCCTGCTTCCGTACCCACGGCTGCATGTACATTCCTGCTTCTTTACCCAGGGCTGCATGCATACTGCTGCCAGAGCTGCTCAATGCCCTTCTGAGCAAGGCTTGTTTATGAGGACAGTTACAGGGTATCTGAATCCTCGGTGCTGGGAGGTTTCAGGTGCAGCAACACAGCCTAGGCCTCTGCTACCCAAGACCAGTGGTGGCATCTACACAACCTCAGTTGCCAGATTTTAAGAAAGAGTGAGGTAACCCAGACCCAGAAAGACAACCATCATATGTACTTACTCATAAGGGGCTTTTAGACATAAAGCAAAGAAAACCAGCCCACAATTCACAATCCCAGAGAACCTAGACCACAATGAGGACCCTAAGAGAGACATTCATGGATCTAATCTACATGGGAAGTAGAAAAAGACAAGATCTCCTGAGTAAATTGGGAGCATGGGGACATTGGGAGAGGGTAGAAGAGGAGGGGCGAGGAAGGGAGGGGAGCAGAGAAAAAAAGAAAAAAAATGTAGAGCTCAATAAAAACCAATTAAAAAAGGACAGTATTAGAATTGGCAAACAAACAAAAACCAAAAAAGAAAGACTCTAGAAGGAAGGCTACTGTTGCTGGAGACAGTGAAAGCCACAGGGGCTAGAGAGACGACAAGACCAGTCCCCAGCTCCTACCCTAGGTAGGAGTCCTAGGTAACAGAAGCCTGTGTGGAGAGCTACCAGATTCTGCAATGACTACAGGGTCTGACCTCCAAGTTCACAGTGAACCAAATAAACAGCAAGACCCATGGAAGGCTAAGTTAGAATAGCCAGTGATGAGATTTCCAAGACAATTTTAACTATTTAAGGAAAGAACATTATATATAAAAAGACTCCAACTAATGTGGCTGCCTAAGAATGTGGGAAAAGAATGAATCAACATTTAAAGCAGATTCCCAAACTGAAATCCTTTTAAAGCCATGCAAATATTGTCATTATCAATGCATTAAAAGTATCAATCCTAAATTAGCATTAAAAAATCAGCAGCCAACAGCACAATTCTTTTGTCTTTGGGCTGATTTTTGCAATTTGAAAAAAAAAATTCTGGTCATTATAAAATTAGTTCATGTGCTCTAAATACACACAAAAAGAAACAGCTGGAGCAGATGGAACCCAAAGTACAAGGACAGAGTTTAGCATAGGTAATCCTAACCATTAAAAGACAAAACAAAAACCCAGTAACACGGCATAACAAATGCTAAATCACACAGTGCTTGATTACAACGGGAAACACACTGAGAAAAACGGGGAAAGACCCTGTGGTAGCACATCGGAGAGTAGCATGGAGGCAGGCGGTGAAAAGGCAGCACCGAAGACCACCATACGGATGCCGAGGGAGAGGGACACAAAGGAATGACCAACTTGCCAAAGAGCAGCTTCCTAATAAAGGGTGGCCCTCAGCCCCCTTTCTTGAGCAGTGGTTCTCAATGCTGTATGTGACCCTTTTATACAGTTCCTCATGCTGTGGTGAACCCAACCATGAAATTAGCTTTGTTGCTATTTCATAACTGTAATTTTGCAGCTGTTATTGGTAGCAATGTAAATATCTGGTATGCGACCCCCGTGAAAGGGTGGTTTGACAACCCCCCCCCAAACCAGTTCTAGGGGGTTCCAGGCACCTTAGGTTGGCCCTGAACTTCTGATCCTCAGGTCTCCACCTCCTAAGCACTGAGGTCAAAGGCACGTTCCCTACTCCCAGATTCACGTGGTACTAGGGATTCAAACCAGGGTTTCAGGTACACCCGGCTAACACGACCAACTGAACTACAACTCCAGCCCTAGAAAAGAGGTTTCTGCTAACTTACCGGTATTTATTAAGATTTGTGACATTCAGTCCTTTGGGGGCCCATCAACACAGACACAGCATTCCACTGTACAACTGCTGGATTCTTAGATTAGCTGACTCCAGACACTAATGACTTTGTACCTTATCAACAAAACTTGGCCCAGAAAGGGGACAGAAGAGAAAGCAACACGTTCTGAGCATTAAACCTTTCCTTTCTGATGCCCAAAGTGCCTCTGTGGATCTGCGCCCCAGAGGGAGGCTTTGCCCCCCATGTCTTTGGCACTGCGGTCAAGGCTCCCCTAGCATGCCCTCTTGCAGTGAAGAGAAGGCCCACTCTCCGTTTTGCAGACTGCAGGATGGGCTCAGTGCGCACTGTGCAAACGACAGCGCTTTATTTCCAGTTGCCTATTTCCTAGTGACAGCTCACAGACAGCTAGCACAGTCTGTCACAAGGGCTTCCGAATGCTTTCAGGGTTCAGGGTTCCTAACAACTGCTCCACCCTTCACACTGCTTTCCTCTGGGCATGACAGGCTGGGAACTGTAAGACCCCAAACACATACCTAGATATCTGACTGCAGGACCAGGCAACTGCTGGAATGGGGCAGACTTTTTGGAAGCAGGAAGGGTTGAGGATTCTTCACCAAGCCAAGACAAAGAATAATTACTGCTGAAGGCCCAGCGAATGTGGTGTGTGAAAACTGCCACAGGCCAGGTCTGTGTGAACTCCCTCAAGCTGGGGTCATCAGGAGGTCTAGACCAGTCCAACAGTCTTACTCCAGACCTAGTTCAGTACAATCATTTTCTAGAGTTTGAAAACAAAATTATTAGATGCAGAAGAAATATAAAAGGAGTCATGGTTTAGTTCAGTTTCCAGAAACTTCTGCTCCTGCCCAAATTATGTGAAAAGAATCAAGACATCATTAGCAACTTTCACAATTAGAAACTGTTACCAAGTTTTAAGTAAAACAAAAATGCCATCATGTGTGTTCATGAACCAGCCTTTTTAAACACATGTGTGTTCATGAACCAGCCTTTTTAAACACATGTGTGTTCATGAACCAGCCTTTTTAAACACAGGAAGCCGAAGGGTGGCTTTGCTCATCAGAGGCTCTCCCTGGCCAACATCCCTTTATAGAATTAACTCTGAGCTAAAAAGTAGCAGAAGTTACCAGAAAGTAGATTTATAGCTACTGTCAGGTCTGCTTCCTAACTAGGTACTACCTGCTAAATATGTTCTATTTTCTCTGCTCTGCAAAAAAATATTCTCCTCACCAATTACAAGCTTACTTAAAAGCATTTCCTCATTACTTAATGTTATTTCATATATGATATTTTTTTCCTGTGGCTTCACTGCCCCCTCCTGGGTGTGTGTGTGTGTGTGTGTGTGTGTGTGTGTGTGTGTGTGTGTGTGTGTGTGTGTGTGTATAGAGACTGGATCTGGCACTGATGTGGGATTCCCCTCTGTATGCTGTGTGTTTTGTCACCACTGCTTAGCAAAGCAGCTGTTTTGGCCAATGGTTGAATGGTTGAGCAGAGTAAAGCCAAGTGGGAAATCTGAAAAGGGATAAAGAGAGAAAGTAGGTGGAGTCAGGGAGATGCCATGTAGTTCATGAAGGAGACAGACACCAGACCCTTACCAGCAAGCCACATATACACATTAACAGAAATGGGTTAATTTAAAATATGTCCCTCAGGCTAGCCTGGAACATCCTCCTGCTTCAGTCTGTGGAGTGCTGGGATTCCAGGTAGATAGAGCCATGCTTAGCCTTCCACTGTTTTTCCTTATATTCATTTAAGCATCTCTTTATGGGTGGTTTATAGGTTTGAAATAGCAAGAGTTTATAAATTCACAAAAAAAACTGTTTCAATAAGTTTAGCCACAAAAAAATAACTTTCAAAATTAAATTTAAAAAAGGAACAAGAACTTAAAAGGAAAAGCAGGGGATGTGTAAACCAAACACTTCACTTCACCGTACAGAACACTGATAGGCAACAGTAACCACAGTGAACCATGACGTGGGTCAGGAGGTTCAGAGGAGGAGCTGCACCTGAGCTGGCCACCAGTCTGCAAACCCGTGGCTCTCTGACACTCCTCCTTGGGTCTGTCTTGGGACTGTACTCCACTCACAGTGCACTGGTTTCAGGCCTCAGCCTCAAAAGCCTGGTCTGTCAGCTATTTTACTCTGCATCACAGAGACTAAAAGCTGCAGTTTTCCATTTTTCTGGAAAAATCTTTCAAAATAGTAAGGGAAAATGAATTTCTAACGAGATGATCACAAACATCATCACAAACAGCCTTTGCTAAAACAAGAGTAGCTAAAGGGTAACCTTGAGGGAGTGAGCAAAGGTGGGGCAAGCCTTCAAGGTCACTAGTGGACACAGGGAGCCTCACTCTGGACTGAGAAATGTGAAGGGGAGGCATTCACTCCCAGGAGCTGCCAGCAACAGGTAGCTGACAGGTCTGGCTCCCAGCTCGCCAAGCCACTCCTCCTCTAAGCCTGCTGACCCACTTCCTGGTGCACTGTGGTTACCTGTCCAACTACAAAGGCTTTTTATTTTGTTCTAAGCACTGAGACCTAAGGATCAGTCAGTGGAGCAAAAAATAAGGCAGAGAATTCGGTCCAGTTCTCCAGCTGGCCAGGGCCAGGGACCTTGTCCTCAGCTTGGTCTCTGAGCCCCATCTGTACCCTATTCCACTCAGGCGGGGCTGCCTGAACTATACCTGACATGTTTCTAATTATAGATGACCACTGATTTGTGGGCCTCTCTACCTTCCACACATTCGGTCCAGGAAAGCAAGTGTCCCAGTCTTGGGAACACTACAGGACTGCAGCACCCTGCACATGCACCCTGACATCTAGCTCCCAGCAGGTACAGCCAAGGTGTGGTGTCCCGTCGTCGTAGGCGTGCTGACAGAAGGCACACAGTCCATTCACCCGCACACCCACTTCTCTAAGAACAGCACTCCAGGTCCCTGGAGAGGGGCTGTGGAGGCCTGACAGCTGACACAAACCTGCCACAGACGTGCTCATGCCCAGCCAAGCTCTCTGCTTGGAGCATTTGAGCGTATTTGTCTGACCCGTGATGGCCTTGGATTAGTCTCAAGGGCAGTCTCGGCTTGGTACCAACATTTTTCCCCTGCCACTGCAAGTCTGAAATTTTAACACCGATCAGTTCGAACATTTGATTCATTTTACAACAATGTGCGCTTCAGACACCTCTTTGTAAATACTGTTGTGCAGAAAGCCATGATCACATATACGGTGATAAAGAGAAAACTACAAAGCTTTAAAAACAGTGCTTTTCTAAAATATAGAGAAGCTGTAAATCAAAGAGTTCAGCAGTTTTTACAGCACAGTACTGACTTCCACAAATAGACATTTATTTTTAGTAGAATACCAATAATTCTTTATTTCAAAAAGAATAAAAAAAACCCACACAAAATACCTCGCTGCGGAAACAGAATGAACATTTCAGACAGGAATCCTCCACACAGTGGGAAAGAACATCTGCAGTAAAGGGTGACCATGGGAGGGACCTTGAGTGCCAGAGCATCTACAAGGCATCCCCATGTCTTTAAGGACGGAGGACAGTGTGGCGGGGCCGCCCCTGGGTTGACAGCCATCCCTGATGGAAAGAGGGAGGCCAACTGAGGGGGAGGAGGTTGATGGGAGAGGAGCAATTAGGGAGATGGCGGCAGCATTTCCCCCAGGAAGGCAACCCTGGTTGAGGATGGAGGGCTGGGAGAACAAAGGTCAGGACTGACAGAGGACTTGCAGCTTCTGGGCACTATCATCCCATGGGGGGGGGGGGAGCTACCCAGGTGACAGCTGGATGCAGAGTGCCATCACCAAAGCCAAGACGTTTAGACACCAAATACCATCAGGATGAGTCAGCAGAATGTGACAACTGGTGATTTAGGAACGTAGAACTCCTACCCCACCGCCATCCTAAGCAAGAAAAAATCTGAAATACACGTCTTTGGGAATTTTCAATTACGTTGAAAATTTAATAGACGGTAAAGGAAAACAATTTTTTCTTACCCAATAAACAGTGCTGAGACATTTGACTAGTCATCCGAATAAAATAATGCTACCTACCTAACGTTCAGGTGAGTCTGAGATTTAGGTTATTTTTAAAAACCAATAAAATATTAATAGAATAATAGTGAACATTTAGACAGCATTTATAGTTTACTTTTTAAAAGAGCCACACAAACGTGAATTCTTTCAGCTTTCCTAACAACTCTGAAGTAGACTTTATAACCTAGTCCACAGGCGAGAAAAAGGAAGTAGTCAACCAAGTTTCCAGCTCCACTGCTCCAGTGGGGAAACCCGGATCACACACAGCTTCTGTACACTGACCCACTCCAGACACACCCTGGAAGAAAGAACTGAAATATGAAAACAAAATTATCATGATTCTGAGTGCGAAAATACTACAGTCAAGTTGTAGTCATAATACAGACCAAGAAAACTGCAATAAATGTCAGGGGTAATATTACCAATATTCAAAAAGTCCTTAGAAATCAGTAAGAATAATAATTTCCTTCCATGTGTGAAATGAAACACAAAAGGAGCATGAAACTGTCTAGATTTACGAGATGGACACTCACAGTAAAAGCTAAGACACAAACCAAAGTGAGCCACCTGCTTCCATGCGCAGGTTGACAAGGACGGGAGATGAACGCAGCTGTGGTAATCTACAGACTGACAAGGCTGGAAAAATGCACTGTCCCTACTGTGAATGTGAACTGGCACAATGCTTTACAGGGTAGTGCAGCTACATCAGTGCATTTTTAAATACACATTACCTTTGACCAGTAATTTATGCCAGTATACCCATTTTATGAACCTAAGGGCACAAGTATTTAAATATATACTTATTTGTAAGTATATTTAATTTATATATTAAATATATGATAAGTCACTACAGCTTAATAGAACAACTCAAAACAATATAAATGTCTAAAGATAATAAACTGTCTAGTTACTGACATTATTTGAGACTTTTATGCAATCCTCAGTAAACAGCCATGCTTACTAAAAGTTAGCACAGTGCTGCCAAGGAGAAATTTCTACAGTGCTACACAGTATAGTAAGAAGACCCCATTTGCTAACAAAACTGCTAACAAGTATATCCTTCTGTTGCTTCCAAAAGGACTGTCTTATCATTTTATTGATGAAGCTTACTTCTTTCAATTGTGGCTATTACCAAGATCTGGAAAGATGAAAATGCCATTGAATCCTCCCTGTAATATAAACAGCTGGGAGGTGCCAGTATACTAAAAAAACAAAGAAAAAAACTAAAAAGCCAAAACATTATTTCTAAAATTCAGAATAAACTAGATTAAGACACAAAAACTAAGCCAGGTGTGGTAAGCACATGTCCTAGAACTTGGAAAGCAGAAGCAGAGGGATTTAGCAATTTCAAGGCAGATAGGCTACATTGTGAGTTTAAAGCTATCCTGAACTATATAAGAAGACCCTATGTTAATGCCCATCACCCCAAAATAAGACACAAAACCCGTTTCAAGAATCTGGCTCAGTGGGAGAGCCCTTGGTTAGCATGTAGGAGACTCTGGGTCCAATTGCTAAAAAAATAACACGAGAATATACACACCGATTAGCACATCTTTTTCTGTCTGTCCATCTGTTTACTTTTTTCTGCACAGCCTCTGAGCCTACTAAGCATAGTTTATGACTAAGCCACCTCCCCAACCTGTCACATCTTTCTAAAAACTAAGATCCAATAAAAAATCACCAATAGAAATCTTGCAGACCAGTAACAGAAATAGCCAATTAAAATACTTTTAGGAAGGAAAAGAGTAGAAACTGAATACTATACTATCACAGAACACATACACAATTAATATTTTGCAAGTAGCTCTAACATTAACCCAAATCCTTCAGTAATTTACATAATTTGGTCAAGGTAGGGAAGCTGCAGCTGAGTGCTGACCCTTGGACATCTAGGGAAAAGGTCGGGATATACTGGTGGCAGCTTAATGCTTATTATTATTTCAGAGTAATTGCAAGGTTTAAAATGACACAGACCAACAAACACAGAGGTTTTCCCATACAGGGAATGCACAGGTGTTTCTAAGGAGCAGCATCCACTTTTATGCAACTCTAAAGTACACTTCATTTACTCACCATCTAGGCTACAGAGCTGCAGCTCCAGACAACCAAGAGGCTTACCATCTGAAGCATTAAAACGCTTTCTATAAATAGCTGGGAAAATTTCCTTAATACATGCTACAAGCTCTGAGATGACTGGAAGATGACAACTTTAGATAAGAAGCCATACTTCTTATTTATAATGGACATGATTTTATACCTAGGTTCCACTCATGTTACAGGTCCGAAGAGCTGATGCTCCACACCACGCTGCTGAATGGTGCTATGGTTTACAAACAATGCTGTCTATCCAGGTGGAGCCAACTGTACTAACACCAGGTGGCCCTGCCAATCCCTCTGCTATAAAGGAACCTGCCTGTTTCTTGCAATGCTCACTCTGTGCTCCTTTAAATACTGTGAGGCAGGAACATCAAGACTGTAACACCCCAAATAAGTGTTAAGTCTAGTAACAAATGCCCCAAGACTCTTGTAAAATCAAAGGCCTTCACAAATTCACCTTCCCCCACCCCGCCCCCCGTGGCTGCCAGGGCCTTCTCCAGTACTAAATCGTGTTCTAGGTAAGGACTGCTGGGTTCAGTTACCGCCTGTCTGGTTCCTGTTACACAGCTCCACGGCGCCTGAAATCTCATACAGTGCTTGCCTAGCAAATCTTTTCTTTAATGTGAATAGGAACTTCTACTCATCCCAAAGTGACTTACCAAGATTATAAATCTTAGAAGACAGTTTTTAAAGACAAAAATCCTGAAAGTATATCTTAAGTTTGAACAATGCCCTGAGAAGTTGGTAAAAGAATAAATAGTTCTATTAAGGCACAACACCTAAATGGGTGAACTTATTCCTACGTGTGCATCCTCAACTCCCAGTAAGTACAGAAGAATCTTAGGCACCGAGCAAATTTCTTCTACCTGAGCGTGAGCAGGTAGCACAGCCACTCTAGACCACACTGAGCCGACCTACTTAACAGAGGCTCCAGGCACTGCTAAAGTCCAGGAACTTCCCAGTCAGTTTACCAAGAGCCTGTAAGCCTGTATGCTTTTGCTGCTGAGCCCCTCTGGGCTAGGCCATAAACTCCATCTGACCAGAGGGAGGAACAGAGGATCCACTTGTTTGAACACGCCACGGAGTGCTCTCGCTCACGTTCTGCCAAGTGTTTAGTATGCACCCAGCATTTTGCTGGGTGCTCCATTCCTACCCAGCCACAGTCCTGCCCACTCAGGTCACATGGACTTCTAGGGCTAGCAGTCATTCAACAAAGGAGTCAAATTTAAAATCTCAACAATATCAATCGTGACACTAAGACACAAAAGCCAGACAGAGCAAGTGAAAAGCTTTCCTAAGAAAGGGACAATGGACTAAGATTTCAACAATGAAGCCACCTCAAGAACTGAGAGAAGAGTGAAGACAGAGGGAACATGAAAAGCACAAGCCCCCAGCAGGAGGCAGTATGTGGAGTGTAAGGAAATGAAGGAGGGAGCCTAGGGACTAGGGTGAGCCAGGATGGGTCTGAGAGGCAGTGAACCAGCCAGGCAGGGACTCCTGAGGGAATGCTATGAATTCATTTGTTCTTTATTCCAATGAAAAGGGTTTGAAAGGTTCCAGACTTAACAGAATTGTTTTTCTGGAGGGAGGATGCGAAGGCTAGGTTTACATTTAAATGGTCACTCAGGTGTGTGTCGTGGAAAGCGGACTGAAGGGCAAGAGTGGGAAACAGGGTGCCCAAGAGTCTGATCTGCAGTCTATGAGAGATGGTGGATGCCTCACTAGGGAGGAGGCAACAGGTCAAACTGCCAGGCACCTGAGAGTCAGCAGCTGAGGGAGAGGGAGGCCGGTGCCAAGGAGGATTCCTAGGTCCTAAGTCTGCACGCAGTGAGCGGTCATGGCCAGGAAAAAAAACTCCAGACTTCTGAATGGTCAGTGTAAGGAAACAGAAGAGAGAAGGCTCAGGTCACCCTGAGGACTTAAGCCTAAAGTCTCCAAGGAAGAACTGCTAAATTATTTTATACTTACACTTAGGTTATTGAAATAAGCTAATAGTCACAGCTTTGACACTCTATTTGTGGCATTTTCGATGACTGCTCACTATATACCAGCAAGGTACAACACATTAAACACTGATTCTGGGAAAAGGGATGAAGAACACAGTCCTGCTAGGATATTTAGGGTTCAGAATGCTGCACAACCTGCTTAAGATGATTCGATAACATATCAGTTAATGGTACTTGAGCCATCCAGGAAGCCAAGCTCCCACCTGCTGTCTAGTATCTACCCCCTCCTACTCCACACATGCCCCGGACAGACAGGCATACATGTGACAAACATACTTTTTTCACTAACTACAGCACAGTGCATACTGCCCCATGTGGCTCCGGAGACTTCCTCTTGAGTCTTCAAGAGGTCCAATGGCCACGGTAAGAATTTATATGTGTACCTAGCTAGGACTTAAAATTTCTGCTTAGCTTCCGTAACATCTCAGTCTATAACATCAAGGTATCAAGCCAACGACCCAAATACTGGCAGTACAGAACTGCCTTCCACACAAACATGCCCGAATCAAGTGGGATGCACTACCGGACAGCAGGGGAGACAAGGCGGTGGTGGTCATCTTACGCCCTATAGCACGTTCTGCGGTTCCCTGCATTGTTTTCTAACCAGAGCTGCTTTTACTAATAATAAGGACTGAGTTTTAAAACCAGTGTTGGCAGATATTGAATTTCCTGCTCCCATACGCTCATTTTAATTTTCTCTTTGAACAGGAAAAAAAAGATCATGCCTGAACTTGCAGCTTTGTCGACATCCATCAGAGCAGGCACAGAATGTGAACCAAGTCTGCGACTATTTACCAGTGCTGCACCCAAACCTACAGCACCGCTGCTCTCCTGAGAGAAAGAAACCGGAAGAAAGGAGCAAGCCCAGCAAACCCACCTTTCCTAGCTACTGACTTGCAAGGCTGGGCAGCTACTAACTGGCCTCAGGGAGTTAGGAAGGTGTGGCTATATTCACCTAATGGTGTGGGTGAGGTCCAGTGTGCTGGTTTTAGTCTGTCTGTCTCTGTCTCTCCGCACTGAACGTAGTATGAAGAAACATGCCGCTCTACCAGCCATCCACAAGCTGAAACACAGGCTCTGCACTGGCAACCTTTCTGTCAACCAGACCACTGTCTTGCAAAGTTCATCGACACTGAATGAATGAAATCTAACACTATCCAGCTTCTTTGTCTCCTTTCACTTACGATTTAATGCTGCACGAATCTAGGAAACATTCAACACTCATCATTTATTCTCTTTTCCGAAGTGTTGGGTGAGGCATAAATAGCACTGACTTGTAAAATACTTGTCCTAGGCAAGGCTGGGTTACAGAAATGTGTCATAGCTGTACAAGCAGGGGAAGAGTCCAAGCCAGTCCTCTCATGACTCCTACTCAACAACTCCCTTTTTAAAGTTCATCAATTAATTTAATAATTAACTTGAAAACAAAAATGGAAACAGCAGAAACTAATGAGAGGAATTGGGCAATAGAGGCAGGGTGACTTGGGTTGAATCCTATCTCGTCTGCTAGCTGAGTGATCACGGGGTTTTTATATCTCCAATTAATTTTTTACCTCCCCAAACAGCAATCCTCATGCCTGAGAGGGCTGTAGTGGCCTGCATGACCTGCTGCCACACAGAAGGCGAGAAAGGTGACTGCATTAAAGCATGCCCGTCTATCTACAAATGGTTTTAAGCCACAGGGAAAATCCTTACATTCAGCAATCTGCAGAGTACCAGACTACCTTCCCACTTGCGGTGAGTCATTTATTTTAACTCTGGCCCTCACTTCTTTCATAATTAATAATGTTCTCAAATCGTTTCTTAAAGACGACTTTGTTATTTTTAATATTGCACATGCCAGCAATCAAACCCCGGGCCTTGGTCATCACGCTAGGACACACTCTACGTCTGAGCTCGGACACAAGGTTCTTTCACATTCTTAAGCAACTCTAACTTTGAACTAAAAGGACAGAAAGGCCAGGACTTAGGAAGACAAGCAGTCTGAAGGACACACATGGCACGTGACACAAACAAAGCACTCCATGACACGGGGCTCTGGAGCATCCTCCGTGGACTAAGGCTTTCCCCATGCAGTGTTTTCCCAATTTCTTCCGTACACATTACCTACCCCTCAGCCCAAGCAAGCACCTGGAGCACAGAATGCAAAGGCAGTACTAATTCGGCACTGGGGAACGCCCCTCGCTTTTCCTCAGGATAACCCAGTCCCCCCTACCCGTCCCTCGTCATACCCTTCTTCCTTTGGAACTGGCTATCAGGGTGGAGACCAGAGCAGCAGACTCAGCCTAGGCAAACTGCAGCTGGTTTTTTTACTCTTGTTGAGAGCAACAGAACATCCCTTTTGCACATTTTGAACTCTTTGGGGCCACAGTTCAGTGACCATTTCCAAAACATGCAACACATCATGCTTGAAGAGCTACAGAAGTGAGTCCTAGCTAACAAAATGGAGTCATTATAGTGTATTGGAAACCATATAGTAAGGAATGCTGGTTAACCAGTCACCCTTGCCAAGATCAGATATGAAGAGAAAACAAAAGCTGGCAACCACTCTCGCTCTGATATTTCTCTTCCAGAATCCTATTTAATAAGGTTAATCTTTTAAAAATACAGTAACTTCCTTCACTGGTTTGAAACAAAACCTGGAGAGAATTCCTGAGTACAAAACCCAAGGAATTTATGCGAGACTAACTTCTGGGGCCGCCTCTACGATTTTAGACAATCATCCACTCAAAGTTTGAAGAGACTTAGTTTTAGGTTTATTATTAGTGTTCTTATACCTCCCTTCTAGCAATGGGTCAGGTTCTATTTTTAGCAACAGCTTCTAAAGGAAGTGAAACTGAGGCCTATGAGGACCAGGCGGCTTATGAAATAGCTTTAGTTCTAAGCAACGCTAACATTAACAAGCACAGCACATCTTGCTCTTTCACAGGGTGGCAAATTGATAGCTTGGTAGAAGCTACAAAAATAGGATGGAGTAATTATATCTGCCAAACTCACAACAGCCTGTTCAATGGAGAGTGACGCTGTAATTTTTCTTCAAAGGCAGTAAATAGGAAGGAGAAGCCCCTCATTCCCTAGTATAAAGAAAAATCCCCAGCCCTTGGGCGCCACTTACAGGCACAAACTTTCACTGATTTCAGTTACTTCTCTGAAGGAGAGAGGGCAGACAATCTTTGATTTTAATAAATTTCCCATAAGTTATCTTTTACAAATGTGTATTTTCTACACTTTGAATTTTTAGACTCAAATTTGGAAACTGGTTTTTAAAAAAACAGCAAAATGACGCAATAGGTCTTTAGACACAAAGAAAGGGTCGTCAGTCCTTCACTACCACTGAAAATAAACCCGCGAGATATTAGTACTAAATTTTCCTCTTTAACGCATGTGCATGACCTTCCTGAAAAGGGGAACACTGTTCAGCTGGGATTTGATCTGATTGCTTTACAATCATTTCCCCAAGACTTTAAGTGATAAAACAATAAAGCATTGCAACAGGAAACACAAACACATGGCAATAATTGTGAATACCTCTTCTTTGTGATGTAAGCTTTATACCAGCAAACAAAATGAATTTCAACCTAGTATTACAACACGGGGGCAGGGGTCACTATTATCTAGAAAGGATAGAGAATCAATATTACTGCAAATGAAGCTTTTCCCATATGACATGTGAGACGTACCACCAGCATCCTAGCTAACAGTTCTTACTTTGAAGGCTGCCTGTACAATTAATTACAAGCCACTCCTCAAAGAGAGAGAGAAAAAAGAAAATGCGAAAATTAATCCCAGATTACTCAGTCAAGTCAGTTCTACCTGCCTTCACCTTGTCCTGATTCGTGTCCAGAGGCAACACTAAAGCTCTACAGACATTTTCGTAGCTCTTCTTATATTTCACTCAGGTCATTATACTGACTACAATGCTTAAGTGTGGCAAACTGTATTATCACATAGAAAAAAAAAAGGTCTCATAAGACCAGAGAAAATTAATTCCTCCAAGTTGGAGTTAGCTTTTTCTTCTTCTTTCACCTCCAGATGATCTATAGTAACAGTTGCCACCTAAGATTTATTCTGGTTTTCTAATCCTCACAGGAACAGGAAATCCTAAAGGAAAGTATCTGCTGTGAGAAACGTGTCCGAGTGCACACAGAGAGCTGCAGCAGGGCCACTACCTACCTTCTTCCCCACACTGCCAGAGAACAGGCAGGGCTCAGCACACTTTTTACCACTGGGGGCGGGGGTTGGGGAGGGAAACCACCTCCGAGTAATAAACTGATCGTGATTTTAAACAATCCAGGGCACAAAAAACGGGTCAATTTACTTTGATAAGTAACCGAAACCAAGGATTCCTACTGTCAGATTCGACACACAAACACTCTCCACTCATGGCAAATGTCAAGAAATCCTACGGGGCCACCAGGCGACTATCACAAAAACCTATCTAGCAACTTCACACATTCGTCAAGATTCTGCCTCCGTACAGCTGAATCAGAATTTTTGAAGTTTCATATACTTCAAAGAATTTCCCTTAACAGAAAAGTTTCCAGTAGCCAAAAAAGGGCGAGGCCAAAAGGCCGTTGGTGTAAACTATCTTACGCACGTCCTACTTCTGGTGCACCGGAAGACCCCTGCGAGCGAAGCCCGCAGCCCCGCACGGTCCCCGTCCCCGCCACGCAGCGGAGCTGCGGGGCGCAGTCCCCACTGCCTTGAAACTGAATGGCTGACACATCCGGTCCTGAATCCTGCAGCACTCCGCCAAATGCGAACTTCAAAGGCGGATTCAAACTCCCAGCACCAGGCGCTGTATCCTCAGAGGTGCAGGAGGAATCCCCAAGGACACGCAGTGAGGGGAGCCACGAGACCCCGCAGACCCGGCCGCCCCGCCAGCCCGGAGCGACCGACCGCGTCCATTTGACAGGCGTTCTCCCGCAGTCCCCGGAATCCCCCGGCAGTGGCCCGCGGGCGCTGCCGCCCAAGCCCGGCCCGGTACCTGGCCGCGGGCGCGCGTCCCCGTGGGGGCTGAGGGGCTCTTTCCTGTCACCGCGCGCGGACCCACCGCCGTCACCTTCGCGCTCCGCGTCCCCCACTGCCCGCGCGCCGTGGGGGCTCGGCACGACCCTCGGTCCGGCCCCGGGAGCCCCGCACCTCCGCGGTTCGCACGCCTGTCACATGTCCGCAAACAATAACAAACTCTCCCGCACGTTCCCGTCCCGTCCCGGGCGCCGCCCGACCTTCAGGGCTCGGGGACGCGGGCCCCCACGAGCGGAGACCCGGAAGCCGCGCTCCGTGCTCGCTTCATTCATTGCCCGCCCGCCCGGCCCGGCCCGCCGCTCACCCGGAGGGGGCCGCTGCAGCGGGAGGCTCGGTCCCCGCGGGGCTCCGGGCGCCGCTGTCCCGCGCGGCAGCCAGCTCGGCAGGGTGGGCGCCGCCGCAGCGACTCGCCGCTCCGGGGGGCGGCGGTCCCGCCGCGGGCTGGAAGGCGCTCGCTCCCGCCGCCGCCACCGCCGCTGCGTCCGCTGGCTCCGGCGACGGGGAAGTGGATGGGCAGGGCGGCGAGGCGGTGAGGAAGAGCGGCGGCTCGGGCAGCTGGTCCAGCTCCACACTCCGCACTTTGCGCAGCTGCCGCCGCCGCCAGTCCGCGCGCTCGCGGCCCACGCTGCCCGTCTCCCGCAGCAGCCCCGCGCCCGCCGTGGACGCGCCGCTTCCCTGGAGAGCTCCGCCGCTGCTGCCCGCCTCGGGGCTCGCCGCCGCGGCGCCCGGGAATCCCGACGACGAGGCGCGATCGCCCGCCGCCGCCGCCATTTTCTCTCGCGGGCTACATTCGCTCGTGCCTGCGGGGGAGGGAGGGGGCGGGGAGAGCGCGGGGGGCGGGCGGAACGGCCGGCGGGCGGGCGGGCGGGCGGGCGGGCGGGCGCGCGCTGGGGCCGAACGCGCGGGCGCGAGCAGGCCGCGCCGCCTGGCCCGGGAGCGCGGAGCGGGCGGGCGCGCGGCGCAGGTGGGAGGGCGGAGGGGCTGCACGGAGGCCGCGCGGGGCGCTGTGTGCCGCGAGCCCTCGGCGGCCAGGTAGTGTGGGGCGGGGTCGCGGCTCGGCGGGAGCTCTTCCACCCTTGTGCTGGCCGTCACTGGGGATTGAGTCGGTGGCGCTGGCAGGGGACGCGAGCGGGAGGACTCACAGTCGGTCACTGCACGCGCTTCGTAGCGAGCGGGTGGTCCCGCCCGCTCGCACCGGTCCGGCCCGCGCCCGACGCGCAGGTGGCGCCCAGGACAGTCGCCTGCCGCAGACTAAAGGCCGTCGTTCAACCGGAGGGACACGAAAAGTCTTCTGTTAGCAAAGCAGACCTCTTGTCCCGCCCTCGTGCCACAAATAACACAACTTAAGGTTTCCTGTGCTACCTTGTGCACAGCCGAAACCGCTGGTTTGAGACACCCTTCCCCCTCCCACCGGCTACGCAGAGGGACCAACCCGGTTCTCTGCCCGGGGTTACTCCCCAGTCTTGGAAAGGCAGGCTCCAACCGAAAGCGGGAGAGCACGTCTGGGGAAGGAGCCAGCGCTGTGCCAGGAAGCGCTGGATCTTGCCATCTTCCACCAGCGTGTCGTGCCCCCCCCCCCCGCCACCCTCGATGCTCCCCGCTGCACGTCCGTCTTCCTGGCAGTCAGGTGACAGACCGGGTTCCCGGGTCCCCCACCCCCCGCCGCTCCCAGGTTATCCTAAGCGGTGTCCTTCGCCTTTTCACTGCCCGAGAGTCTTTCCAGAGAAGGTGCTGGGGATAAAAAACAAACAAAAAACAGTGTGTACGTGATAGTGATTTTTTTCCGACTACTTTTCTACGGGGTAGAGCTGCTATCTCTCTTTCTCTCTCTCCTCCCCTTGTTTTTCTCTACTTTGTCTAGAAGGGGCAATCTCTCAGAACTCATGTCTCCAGATTTATTTTGTGAAGCATTAAGATATGAGGCGTGGGGGAGGGGTAAGAAGGGTTTCTCTCGCAAAGAAAGGAGAAAGCTCTCCTGCCTTTAGACAAAAGCCTGAGCTATCTCTAAAATAATTCTTTAACTTCTCTAAAATATGAAGTCTCCCCACCCGCTTGAGTGCGTGAGGCTAGCTGCAGAGCAAGGTGACACAAAAGGGCTTTTTAAAGGGTCCTGACTTTGGCTTATGCTCAATGTTTTGGACAGTACTATAACATCTGGTATACTGTAGTTTTCAGTGTACAAGTTTTGAAAGTTTATATTAGTCTGTTCAAGATCCAGGTCTACATTGAGGCTATAATTATATGCTCTTTTAATGGTAGACAAGCATAACATCCAAACCAAGCAGTAGTTATTTCCCAGGTCTTCCTAGATGGCCACACCCACCAAATCCTACATTGAAAAGGATTAGCTTTCCCGGTTTCTACTGAGATCTAAAATAAACTTTAAATTGGCACACTCATAGTTAGGTACTTGTAAGTGAGAAAAGTCAGTGCAGGCCTTTAGCCTTTGTGTAGTGATATTTTGTTTATGTTTTAACAAATAAAGTTTGCCTGAAGATCAGAGTGCAGAGCTAAGCCACAAGAGGCCAGGCTGTGGTGGCACACACCTTTAATCCATCTTTGGACCAGTTTTGAAAATTTGCCCCGAGTAGCAAAGTAAAACAACAGGAAAAGGTCACCTTTTCCTCTGAATTTTTTAAAAAAAATAACTTATTTATTTTATTTCATGTGCATTGGTGTTTTGCCTGCATTTATGTATGTCTGAGGGTGTCAGGTGCCTTGGAACTGGAGTTACAGACAGTTGTGAGCTGCCATGTGGATGCTGGGAATTGAACCCAGGTCCTCTGGAAGAGCAGCCCATTCTCTTAACTGATGAGCCATCTCTCCGGCCCCTACCTCTTTATTTGTACAATGTGCTTGAACTGTGCGAAAATAAGGGGCATCAAATGAAGCCCGATGGATTAATTACAGTTCTCTGACCTCCACATACCACGTAACTTGATGGAGAAATTGAAGTGCTGTTTTCCCCACTGTTCCTGGTGTTTTGAATCCCATTTCCTTTGGTCTTTCATTGACATAATCTGGCTGCCATACGCATCTACGAATGGACTCACAGATTTCCTTCAGAGATAAATAGTGAAGAGACCAGATTGACTAAGGAAGTATTACCCCTACTATATGTTAATTTAAAAGTCTTCTTTGAAAGTAGTTAAGTGGATAGGTTCCTACCCAACTGTATGAGTCTTAAGCGTGATCAAGTGTGTCCCCCCCCCAACCGCCACACACACAGACTATCCCCACCTCTACCCTGGTCTTTGGAGCTGTTTGGACCCTTTCATGTGTTCCTGCACAGAGGCATGTTGGATGGCAGGCTGCTGCAGGCCTTCCATTGCATTAATTTGATTCCCAGCTATGGTTTCCAACCTCTCGATTTCCAGTCTCACTTGGACTTAAACTTCGCAGTGATTTCCTGTACACTGACAGTTTCAATAACTTTTACACCAAACTTTCCAGGTCACCGCTCCCACAGAGTGCTGCCGGGAATGGCCCAAGTCACTCTCGAGTTGCCACGCCAAGTTCATCTGGAGGATAAGCAAGGGGCATTTCCTCATTGCGCGTAAATATCAGGGCATGAAAATGAAAAGCTGTGTGTACTCGCAGACTAGTTCCGCTGGTCTGCCATTCCGCTTGTATTTACTCAGCACCTCTTTTGCACAAGCAAGACTTTTTATACCTCTCAGGGGGCAGCATTGATTGTTTTAACAGAATAAAATGTTTTCATCCACAAATGTTTTTATTGGTGGGTAGCTGTCAAGCTGACTGGCATGTTTTCAGACCCATGGGTATGTAAACACTCTCACATCAGAGCTCCATATGTGAAGATAGTGTAGAGTAAAAATGAGCAGCCGGAAGATGGCTCCTGCTAAATAAGGTGCTTGCTGTTCTCCCAGAAGCCCTGAGCTTGGTTCCCAGCACCCAGTTCACAACCGCTATCACTCCAGCTCTGGGAGATCGGACACCCTCTCTAGCTTTCTTGAGCACCAGTACACACAACATACACACGCGCATGTGCGCATGGACACAAATTAAAATAAGATTTTTTTTTTTAAAAAAAGAATGCAACCTTGAGAATTAGATGGAAGCTGGCATTTTGTCATGCTAAAAGTATTTATTTGGGATACTTGCTAGAGAAGAGAAGCTGGATCTTGTTTTCTTCGTGCTTCTATTCCCCAGACACTATTACCTACCCATGTGATTCCAGATGATTTAAGACATGTATGGACACTGTAGATGAGATTACAGTAGCAAATCTCCTAACCAGTGTCCACACGATAGTGCACACGCTAGCTGCCCCTGGTGTGGTGGTGTGCCATGCAGCACGCTGAGGGAGATGACAGTGCAGTAAATACTCATGGCCCGTGCTGGAAGTGTCCTTGCACACTTCTGCTCACAGTAGGTGAGATACAGGGCCCAGGGGAACCCAGTGAGGTTGTCGAACCTGACTATGCCTATTACGACCGCTCTTGTGAAATTTGATGAGATGTTATCCAATTGATTATTAGAGTGATAAAATATGAGTATGAAGGGAAAATGAAAACTGCCAATGAAAGTTGAACTAATAAGTGCTTCAAAGGACGAATGTGGGCAAGGCATGAAAAACGTCTGTCAAATCAATTTTGATGATTGTCATAAAATATGGGGAAGAGAGGATTCCCATTTAGAAGAATTTACTTTGCAAGTATCTATGCATACCAGCATCCTTCAGAGGTAATGTATGAATCAACAGTAAATGCATTATTCTTGAGGCTCCTGCCCGGACAGAATATTTTTTATAAATACAAAATTGAACTGTGTGTGCAACTTTAGGTTTGATACGACTGGTGTCTTATTTCTGTGGCTATGAAGAGACACTATGAGGCAACTTTTATAAAGGAAACATTTAATTGAGGTGGCTCACAGTTTCAGAGGCTTAATCCATGATCATCATGGCAGGGAGCAGGCAGATGTGGGGCTGGAGGAACTGCTGAGAGTCCTACATCATGCAGGCAACAGGAAGTGGTGTGATAACACTAGGCGGTATCTTGAGCATGTATGAGACCTCAAAGCCCCGCCCTACAGTGACACACTTCCTCCAAGAAAACCACACCTACTCCAAGAAGTTCACACCTCCTACCAGTGGCCCTCCCTGTGAGATTATGTGAACCAATTACATTCAAACCACTTTGGCGTGACAAAGCACCAGAGATGATTGTATTTAGCGGCATATGCCTGGGTTTTCCATTGACAGGGCGGATAGAGGAGTAGAGTCATACATAAGTTTAGAACTTTTAAGATGAAAATCGTTTAGCTTTCTGAGGCAGAGTTTTGCTATAGAGCCATAGCTGATCTCTAACTCACTACTATGTAGGCCAGGATATTCTCAAACTTGTGGCAATCTTCTTTCTGCCTCCCTAGTGCTTAGAGGCATTACACGGTCATGCCACCCTGCCCAGTTTTCTGTAATGATGGTGAAGCTTTTATTTTTAAAAATTCTAATTACATTTCACATAACTTATGGTAAATCCATTAAAACAATTCAATGAAGTATTAGTCTTATTTTAAAATTTAATTTAAATTAACTTTAGTATATTATTTTTAAAAGGCAAAAATAAGTTTAAAATACAAAGTTCATGCATAGTAACAATTCGAATAATAATTATTTAAATTAGCTGGTACTAAAACTTCTTGAAAATTGAATGCTATTAAATATTTTATTAGAATATAACTGTAATTCCACCAATTCATAGTCACATAGTTAACAATGTATAGAATAGCAACAAACTTCATGTTTTGTTCTAGTTGTGCAAATATACGTGTATATATGTGTATATATTATAAAATTATCTTTAACATCTTTTAAAAGATATATTTGTATTTTATGTGTATGGGCGTTTTGACTGTACGTGTGTATATGCACCACATGTGTGCAATGCTTGTGGAAACCAGAAGAGGGCAGTAGATCTCCGAGAACTGGAATTATAGATGGTTGTAAGCAGCCTTGTGGCAGGTACAGGGAATTGAGCCCAAATCTTCTGCAGGAAACCCCCACGCCCTCATCCCCCTGCCATCTCTCAAACTCTATTCTTTAGCATTTCTGTACAGATGTGAATATTGCTGATGTGTGACTAGTTTGGGGGAACTCACTGAATGAGCTACAGAGAGAAGCAAGAGTTCAGATCCTCAAGTGACTAGGATGTCCCATGCTGTTATTGCAGAATCCACCAGTTTTTTGTTTTTGTTTTTTTGGGTTGGGTTTTTTTTTTTTTTGCTATTTTAAGAGATGGATTTGGCAAGTTAATACCTTATTCATTTATTTTCCTACTAAACACTGCAACCAGTGCCCCCCCCCCCCCCACCTGATAGATTACAGCTGATGTTCTTCAGCATCGGCAGCAGAGCATCTGCGAGCCTTGGTTTCTTCATGCCATAGGCAAGCATGTGAAGGGACATTTCCCTGGGGTTTATGGGGGAATATGCTTAGGGTGCTGGGTTATGCTGACCACCACCATGTGACATCACCAAGTGACCAGGTGGCCTTTAATAAATTTGCTTTTCCAAATTTACCACACACAGCACCCTGTAGAGCAGGTCAAGTGTAGAGAGTTCCCCTGGGGTCTGAGGAAGGCACTGCTGGGCACCTGCTAGGGGCTGGGCACTCTTCTAGGAGGAGGGAAAATGAGATGGTGCTTGTTGCCTGGGGCAACTTACAAAATCTCCTTGTTTTAGGGCCACTGTGTACAGGTACACATTTCCAGCTGCTATTGGCCATAACTGGGAGGCCTTTCCTCTTCACCACTGCCGCTCACCTCCCCTGGTTTCTAGCTAGCAGATACTCACTCAGTAAATAGGAGCTGATTTCAGTGGTTACAGAACACTGTCTAAAAGTTCTTAGGATATGCCTTTCAACTCTGCCCCCACCCCCAGCCCCAGACAAACATGAAATTTCCTTGTAATATTGCTTCATTTGCAAATTTGTGAATTCAGTTTAGAAACAAGTCAGGATTTGTTTATATATAATCTAATTGTCTTTTCTGTGTGTGTCTCACATCCATGTGGGGGGCGGGCATGTATCTGTGGACACGTGGGCGTGTGTCTGTGGACACATGGGCGTGCATCTGTGGACACACGAGCGTGCGTCTGTGGACACGAGGGCGTGTGTCTGTGGATACGTGGGCATGCATCTGTGGACACATGGGCATGCATCTGTGGACACACGAGCGTGCGTCTGTGGACACGAGAGCGTGTGTCTGTGGATACGTGGGCATGAGTCTGTGGACACATGGGCATGCATCTGTGGACACGCGAGCGTGCGTCTGTGGACACGAGGGCGTGTGTCTGTGGACACATGGACACGCATCTACGGACACGCGGGCGTGTGTCTGTGGACACGTGGGCGAACATCTGGACATGCGGGCGTGCGTCTGTGAGCACCCAGGCACGTGCTTCTGTGAACATGTGGTTATGCATCTGTGGACAAGCAGGGGCGTGCATCTGTGGACACGCAGGGGCGTGGGTCTGTGGACACGTGGGCGTGCGTCTGTGGACACGCGGGCGTGCGTCTGTGGACACGTAGGTGCGTGTTTCTGTGAATACATGGGCATGCATCTGTGGACACGCAGGGGCATGCATCTGTGGACGCGGGGGCCTGTATCTGTGGGACACGTGGGCGTGTGTCTGTGAACACCCAGGCACGTGCTTCTGTGAACATGTGGTTATGCTTCTGTGGACACGTAGGTGCGTGTTTCTGTGAATGCATGGGCATGCATCTGTGGATGCGGGGGCCTGTATCTGTGGACACGGGGGCGTGTGTCTGTGAGCATGTGCGCAGGTGTGTGCAATAGGCCAGAGTGGATATATGGATATAGTTGTCTTCCTCTACTGCTTTCCATCTTATTTATGGAGACAGGGTCACTGCACCTCGTGGTTATTGATACGACTAGCCTAGCTGGCCAATGAGCTCCAGGGATCTCCTGCCTCCACCCCTCCCCACCCTCCCGGTGCTGGAGTTACAGCCATGCCTGACTTGTACTTGGGTGCTTGGGATCAAACTCAGGCCTTCCTATTTGCTTAACAGGCAATCTCCCCAGCCCTCCTAATGGTCTCTTTTGGGGATAACTGGTGGCGAGGACAGATGAAGGGCAGAGGAGGAGCGGAAAGTTTTGCAGCGAGTCCCCGGGCAAGCTTAAGGAAGATAAAGGGGGGTGAACTCAGGCCTTAAAACTGTGCTTCTGGAGTCCCTGGGACTGTTGGTGGAGGAGGCAGGGGGAGAACACCACCCATATCCGTGAAATTCATTCTGCACAATAAAGATGGGAGAGACGCCTCTGGGGCCAGGAGCTCATAGCCCCTGCCCCTCAGTGAGGACAAGGGGAGTTACCACAGGAAGTAGAGCCTTGAAAAGTGGCTTGGGCGGCAGGCGGTTCTGTGGTTCATAAAGATGAAAGGCAGTAGGCATATGGAATAGAAACCTAGGGAGGAAAATTGTCTCTATAACACAAACACATTTCAAATAATAGAGGAAGAAAATTCTAAAAGTTTCTAGAGAGCAGGTGATAAATACTACTAAAGATAATTATAAATATTTATTGAGTAAGCACATCATATTATTAACATTTAATCTACATAATAGCCCTATAACGTAGGTATTGCAATCACATCCATTTGACAGACGTAGGTGAAACACAGAGAGGGTTAATAACTCAGCCAAGGATGTTCAGTTAGCAACTAGAAGACGTAAGATTTGAACTTGGACAGTCTGTTTTCACATTCTTTTAACCTCAGAGCTGCTTTGATGTCCTTTCTGAAGTTGGTAGCTATTGTTTCCTTAATAGACATAAGCACATTCATAAGACCTTTCAAAGGCCTTGTCTTGGTCTAGATATAATTCCCTAGTGGCTTCTTAAACGTCTCAAGTAAAAGTTATATCAAGAGGCTCTTTACCAAAAACCCTTTTGAATGGGGAACAGGATACTACACTTTATGTTTTGTTTTGTTTTTAACCGAAATTCAAAGTTGAATCAAACCTCCTTTTTGAAACACAAAACTCTGACCGAACACAAACTTCAAAGATAAAACTTCCAAATCACTATGGATCTTAAAATTCCTTATAAAAAGAAATGGAAGATATTATCTTAGCATAAATGGTCTATGAGAAAGTATGGTAGAGACAGCTGCTCGTAAAATTCTCTCTCCGTCCATGACCAGGCACAACTAGGAAGCAATTAATTGCCTTAACAGGGCCTGTGTATCCCAGAATGCCTTGCAGCTGAGTATGTGAGCTGTGGGTTAGAGAAACAGCACATCTGGACGCAGATGACGACAAAAAAAAAATGCATAAGCAAAGCCCTCTACAAACGTTAGCTTTTCTCAGTGACCAAACAGACGATCAATTGCCACTGCAATATAATAGCCAGTTAACCAGACATCAAAATGTACATTTAAATCTCAGGTGTTCTAAATATGGGGATTGCCTTCAATGGCTTCTAATTTTCATTATCTCAACTAGTTTCATGATTGTTAAAACAAAAGTCTCTGTCGCGTCCAAGCAGATGACATTAACTCCAGAACAACGCTCTCCGGGAAGATGCCAATCTCCATGTGTTGTTTGGTGGGGCATGAGGCTTCTAAAAAGCTTTAAGGTCTCTGGTGTCCTTTGCTTTTTGGTCCTGGTCTGTGTCAACAACTCTTGGTTTGTTATTTATTTTAGATACTGTGTTGATCTTATATTTTGTCATGTTTGTAAAGTGACATGTGCCAGGATCTCAGTGTTGCAGTAAAAGCGACAGATTCCTTAGAAAGCCCTACCACAAACCTGTCATTGCAAAAATACTCACAAAGATAGAACATGGTGAGATGGATTTTTCTATAAAAAGTGGTTCCTTATGATACCTTTGTGGTGACCTTGTTGTATTTAATAGTAAGTGATAGCCACTATTATTTGGGTCTTTACAGTATTATATGTTACAGGCATGGTCCCCAGCCTGTCTGTACTTCTCCTGGGAGAGGGATCCTTTAAGAGGTAGGTAACTCCACCAGAAGGAAGTTAGGTCATTGGGGAGATATTGGGAAATATTATCCTTTAGGGGGCATTGGGGTTCTTCTTCCCTTTCTGTCTTTGCTTCCTGTCACTATAAGGTGAACAGGCCTCCTTTGTCACATAGTTGCCAAGGGCTTGAAGTGATGGTGTAGTATCCATGAGCAGAAACCTCTGGAAATCCAAGCCGAAACAAACCTTCTCAGGTACTAGCCTGAGTAGCTCGGGTATTTCATCACAAGCATTGGAAAGGTGGCCAATACCAGGTCTAACCAGCTACCAGCAGTGAAGATGAAGGAACACTGATAATCAGCTGGAAAGACAGGGCAGGAAAAACCCTCAGCAAGACTCAGCACATAGCAGCCGGGGCCACCAGGGTGGTGCTGGATCTGTTCTCACGACACTTTCCAAAGTGTAGGTACTGAGGTAGAGGTGTACATTCCTTGCAGCTGTCATTTTAGGGAAGCGTATCCAACATGGACAACGGCACAAATTTTAATTACAGAGTCACGACTTGCTCATCCTAGCTGAATCTTTTAGGGGCCGGAAGCAGGAGGAGAAGACATCTGGTCCCCCTATTTCCCTGCTTTCTTCGCTCTTGAAAAAAATCAGAAAAGAGGGCTTTCATCCAAGAACCAAAAGAAGCAACAAAGTATTCCAGGGCGTTCATCATAAGAAGAATGCCTAATTTGATTTGATTTTGAAACATAGTCTCATGTAACTCAGACTGGTCCCAAACTTGGTAGGTAGCCAAATTTGACCTTGACTTCTTAATCTGTCTGGGATGGCAGGAGTGAGTCACTAACTCAGCCTTTTCTTTCTTTAAGTTTAATTTTTTAGAATTGCATTTAATATGTGTGAGTGTCGTGTGTGTGCACGCATGTGTGCCTGAGTGCCTATGTGATGGTGTGTGTGTGCAGGAGAGAGGACAACATTCAGGGCTCAGTTCTCTTCTTCCACCAAGTGTGTTCCAAGGATTGAGTTGAAGTGATCAGACTTTGCCGGCAAACTCCATTACCTACTGAACATATAGCTAGTCCCACACCCAGCTTTTTAGACCAATTATTTGTTTGTGTGTATGTAAGTGGGGGGGGTTACATGTGTGTATGCAAGTCCATGAGCACACGAGGCCAGAGGAAGGTAACTTGTGTCCTGCCATTGCCTTCTACTTATTCTTGAGACAAGGTCTCTTGCTGAACCTAGAGTTAGGCTGGTGACCGGTAAGACCTCGCAATCCTCCTGTCTCAGCTCCCTTACCCCAGCATGGGAGTTAGAGTTGCCTGGATGACCATACCCAGATTTTTATGTGGGTTCTAGGGACTTGAATTTGGGTCCTTGTGCATATACAGCAAGTGTTCTTCTTACCCATCGAGTCATCTCCCCAGCCCCTTCTCTGACATTTTTAGAAGCAAAGTCTTACTCTGGAGCCTGGTGGGCTGCCCAAGAGCTCATAGCATCCTCTCACCTCAGTCAGCTGCGTGCTGGGATCACAGGTGCGGACCACCACACCTGAACAAAAGAAATAATTCCAAGATGGATAGTAAGCCAGTCACTGAAATAGAGACTCTAAAGAGCAAGTTCTCTCTGCAGAATCCTCTCCCCGCTTCACAAACACCTCTTGGCACTCAGGAATACAGCTGTTGTATTAGCTGACGTAGTGGGCAGAAGATCTACTGGGCTATGCTGTAATAGAATACGACACGGTGTCTTACTAGTGAACTCCGTGTCCAATGGAGAGAACTTCCCTCAGTGAATGAAGTGGAAAGTGATCAAGGAAGGCACCCACAGGCATGTGTTGGGCTTTCACATGCATGTGTACCCATGTACATATACCTCACACACATGCCCACACACGTAGAAACATCCACACACACACACACACACACACACACACACACACACACAAAATGGCATACAAATAAACAACCCAAACATCAGACTCTTGGAGATTTCTTTCTTTCTTTTTTTCTTTCTTCTTTTTTCCTTCTTTCTTTTTCTTCTTTTCTTTTTTGTTTTGTTTTCCAAGACAGTGTTTCTCTGTGTAGCCTTGGCTGTCTTGGAACTCAATCTGTAGACCAGGCTGGTCTTGAACTCACAAAGATCTATCTGCTTCTGTATTGCACTTAAACTGGAAAAGATTCAGGTTTTATTTAATTTTTTAATGTTCAAGGATAAAAGATGCATAAATATATCACTAGGAATGAAAACTTGCTGAAATATAAGAACAACAGCCTTTACCTGCTGAGACATCTCTCCAGTCCCATCTCAGATAGTAGGTTTTTTAAAACCATCATCTATTCTAAAGTAATTTTTCTCTTTTGTATTACCTGTATTTTGTATTATCAATCAACTGGTCTTGGGCTCCTTCTGAATGATGACAGAGGATCCCCAGGACATCTATGCTTTTGATCCTGCAACTTCTCTGCAGTCCCCCAGACAGATGAGAATTCCTTGGTGTGGTTTTAGGCATAGCCCCAGTTCCTCTGTTCACCTGTCCGTCACCCTGGAAGGAAGGAAGTGAAGGCTTCAGATGGTCTGGCTACTCCCATCTGGATCAGACAGACTCCTGGCAACCAAGCAGCTGTCTAGAGCGGCCGTTTCTACCTCGGCTGCCTTAGGCTCTTTCACTTGTATTTCTTCTTTCTTCCTTGGATGCTGTTTTCATTTGACTTGAAGAATCTCAGTCTTGGTCATAACTTTCCCTGGGTCCCTAGGCAAGGATGATGATGATGATGATGATGACTATGTTGATGATGATGTTAGCCTTGGGATGGAGCTGTCAAGGCCATACTTTGTGAGAGAACGGCACAGCAGTGTCATCCACGGCATCCTCAGTGGAAGCCCAGGATTGCCCTTCCCTGGGAGTCTCTGTGTTTCCCACATCTATGCGGGAGCCTGGGCCACTCTGTTCGGTGATACTGGTGTCCTACAGAAGACTTTAATCCTTTTATAGGATTGTTGTGATTTTTAATTTTCTCTTCATTTTTTAATTTACTTCTGTGATTTGTCAAACGTGTAGATTGCTTCAAAGAGAGGACTAGATAATCGAGAGAACAAGACAAAGGTATCATGATTACTGATGGGAAAACCAGGGGGCAACCTCTCCTGGCTGAGGAAGCGTTTATTAAGGGGATGCTGTGGATGGCAGTTTTGCATAGCAGCTTCTTTTTTTGTTTTGTTTGTTTGTTTTTTGGGATATGGTTTCTCTATGTAGCTATCCGGGCTATCCTGGAACTCTTTCTGTAGACCAGGCTTGCCTCAAACTCCCATCACCTCCTGGTGGGCCCCTGGCAAATGAAATGATACTAGTATTCAAATATTTTCTTTGCTTTGTAAACTGAATACTTCACATTCACCTTTTTAGCAAACTAGTTTCAGAAATTCAGCCCTTCCTCCCTCTAAAACAGGAATTCTCAACCTTCCCAATGCTGCAGCCCTGTAGTCCAGTTCCTCATATTGTGCTGATCCCCCCCCCAACAATAAAATTATTTTTGTTGCTACTCCACAGCTGTCATTTTGCTACTGTTATGAATGTAATGTAAATATCTGTGTTTTCTGATGGTCTTAGGAGATCCCTGTGAGAGGGGTCGCAACCCACACGTTGAGAACCAGTGCTATAAAGATACTTGCATGCTTATGTAAGAAAGGAATTGGAAAATGGTGCCAAGAAAACTCTTTGCTTTCTGAAGGCCTTGACACCGAATTTTGGCCTAACTAACATGGACAGCGCCAGCAAGGGATGCGATCCCAGGGGTTGTGAATATCTGCAAACAGAGAGTGTCTTACTTATTCTTCACGTTCAATGCTAAACTCTGCTGTTAACATCTAGCAGGACTCACACAAGTCCATTGGAGGGGGAAGAATGGAGGTATTCAAAACTGAATAGTACAGGAACAAAGTGAGCTCAAGACAAAGCGTCTCATCCTGGGTGAGCAGGCACAGGTGAGATTTGTCATTGCGCATCGATGCTTAACTTTAGAGAAGTCTGTGGGTCAAAGCCACACCCCTTTCTGAATCACTTTCCTTCAAATGTAACTGAACTCGAAATGGTAGAAGAGCCCCAAGAATTGTGCTTGAAGCATAGTCAGGGGCCAGTTTGTTTACATGCAGGGTGGAGTGAAGAGACTTTATATTGCTGTTCTGCTTTTAATCTCTCCTCTTGTATGCACGTTGCTGAGTTAGAAATAATATCATAAAATAGTCACTTTAGCCAAATGAGTTGAAGGACCAATCAGTCTCATTTTACTTGAAAAACAATGAACCAACTTGAGTGAACTTGAAAATCTGTCCTAAGAATCCATGCCATGCCCAGCTGTTTTTCGCTGGCAATTATGAGCAGATTACTTAACCAGCCGTCCGTGCCCTGACTTCCCCATGTATAAAATATACAGCTGAAGGGTTATAGTGGCACCTGCCTATGGAGTCAGTGGGAGGGGTGAATGACTGAAGCACACAAGCCACACAGAAGACACTACAAAGTATGCACCGTTAGTTACACTTCTCTACGGCATAACTTGAGAAACAACAGGTTGGCTTTTTGTTCAACTCCTTAGTTATCAACATCAAAGTCTGCACTTTCTCCGAAGACACTCCATCACCCTAGGTCGTTTACAGAGACTCTGCTGTGTCTCTGGCTAGGTGGGGCCAGATGATCTTAGGATAGTAGAGTTGAAACAATATGGACATGAGTAGTATAGAAATTACAGCCCTGTGTATATCAAGGGCTCCATTCCCAGCCCCATCATTTGAAAAAGCAGAGTCTATAGCAGTGCTTCTCAACCTTCCTAATGCTGCGACCCTTTAATACAGTTCCTCGAGCTATGGTGACCCTCAACCACATAATTATTTTTATTGCTACTTCGTAACTGTACTTTTGCTACTGTCATGAATTGTAATGTAATATCTGTGTTTTCCAATGGTCTTAGGTGACCCCTGTGGAAGGGTTGTTTGACCCCTGCCAAAGGGGTCTCGACCCCCAGGTTGAGAACCTCTGGTCTATAGGAACTGCTCATTGCTTGAGGTGGGTGATATGACATTCATTTATTCTCTTGAGTAGATCCCACTTACCCAGCGGATTGGCTTGAGATTTGAGCATCTCAGTATCTTTTGTCCTGGTGCAGGTACCGAATATTCTCTGTTTTCTAGACAGTCTTCACTTCTCTGCTCCGGTCTCCCCATTTCCACCATTTCTGGCCGAGTTCGGTTGCTCTTGAACTATTGTGATGGCTGAGTAATGGATGTCCCAGCTCTAAGCTCTCATCACCTCCTCTTCCTTTTTAAGTTGTACCAATAAAAACAACATAGGGACTCAGTCAGTTCTGAGAGTTTTGTTGTGAAAAAGACTGGTTCCTTGATCCCGTTCTCACGTTCCCCTCTCTCAGAAAGCTTTGGCCACTACTCAGCTGCTGATTTTGTCTTGTCTTTTTGTGTTTTGAAAATGTGGTGTTGTTGCTTCTTGGTTATTTCAACCTGGGTGTACTTTTCCTTCTTACCCTAAGAGAAGAGGAGGGTTTAGTCCCCTCCCTTGCCGCTATTCGTATCATACACTCCTCACCCATGTCTACAATTGAGCTTTAATTTGAGTTTTGTAGGAACTTGGTGTTTTCATGACAGCAGCTACTACTCATAGTTAACCTATGAAAAATAATTATTATTTTTCCTGAAGTTACTGTTAACTACTATTGTTCCCATGTTTTAATTTCTGCTCCTCAGGATGGTCAGGGAAGTCCTGGGTTACTCCTAACCCCCACATCCATAGCACAATGCTCCTAGTATCTGTATCATCAAAGTATTATAATATTACCTGACAGATGTTAAAGTCTGAGGCCTTGCACTCTCCCCAAGGGCCAAGGGAGGAAATAGCTTCAGTTGTGCACACTCAGAATTCCCAGATGGGCTCTATCTCAATTGTCTTCCCTTGTCCATAGTCAAAGACCATGAGTACTCGTAATTCAGGCTTAATGGTGACCCTGCCATAAAGAACCCCATGGAACCTGCTCACGCTGGTCTGTAAATCCCTTTCTGCTTGCTAGCAACAAGTTTGTTTAGTTAGCTTCCTGCTTCTGTTTTTAAAACACCTGGCATAATTAGCTTATAAAGAGAAAAGGTTTATATGTGGACACATTGCTTTTATGCTTGAGAAAGTATGCCTGAGGGCAATGGTAGGGAAAGAAAGTATGGCAGAGGAAACTGCTGACCTCTTGACCTGGAAGCAAAAGAAGAGGAAGGAACCAGGCTCTCACAGTGCCCTCCAAGGCAGTCCTGCTGTGATCTAAGGACACTCTACTGAGCTCCAGCCAGAGGTTGTACCATCCGTTGATAGCACCACCCTGCAGCCAGAGCCTTTGGTGTGTGGGCCTTTGGGAACATTTAACATCCCAGCTCTGACAAGCTACGTCCTCAGACTTGCCATAGTGACTGCCTTCTCACAGCCCCAGGCAGTGCTGAGAATTGATTGAAAACCGGGTTTGCTGCCCACAAAACAGCCTGCTGCCTGTTTATATTATTTTTTCTTGCTTATTGTTAACTTATGGGGAGGTCTTTCTTGATATTTTTTAGAACAGTATCTTAAGATATATATCGGGCAACTTAAAGGTTTGAAAAAAAATCAAGTCTCTTTTGCCAGAGAGTCTTCCTCGCCGCACGAAAAGACTTATTAAAATTTTAACTAAATGTCACTCCTCTCAGAGTTTCTTAAAGGCCAGTGTGATGGCACTGAGGGATTTGTGTCCTTCATGACACAAAAAGAATTGGCATAGATACCCTAAGGCCCGAGGAGGGACAGAGGGACAGCTTCTTTTGTTAGTTTGAATTAAAATGTATACTCTGTGGGGGACTAATAGTCAATTGGAAAAGAAGTCCTATGTAGAAGCTTACAAGTAAAAATAGGTATCTATGTGCGTATGTGTCTCTATAGCTGTCAACATAATTTTCTAAAACTGTATATAGATATATACCTTTACCACTATGAATTATGCTTGTCTCTGTATGTATGCCTTATTGACACACATTGAAGACTATTCCAAAGAATCTGTTACTAAGGAATGCACTCAGTCCAAGTTGGAACAATTCACCTGTAATAATCATAGATAGAATAATTATCTTAAGGGCCTCAAGAGTTTAAAACATCTGGAAACAGAAGAAACTCTGATAAAGGACTTGGATTTATATAGTTTAATAGTAAAGAAAAGTTCAATTTAAAAGCTTTAGAGCAGAGGATTAAAATGGACATTTCTCCAAAGAAACCATCTTAGTTCGGGTTTCTACTGCCGTGAAGAGACACCATGACCACAGCAACTCTTATAAAGTAAAACATTTAATTGAGGTGGGGGCTTACAGTTTCAGAGGTTCAATGTATTATCACCATGGAGGGGAGCATGGTGGCTGCGCCCCAGGGAGTGGAGGGATGGAGGGGAGTGTGGGGGTGTTTCAGGATTTCTTGGGCTCCCCACAGCCTGCAGTGCTGGGAACCTGATTGCACATTCCTGTGTGGGCCCGACTGCGGACTGGAGTCAGGCTTTTGTTTTTCACTCTGTGTCTGAGGAAAAGAGCAGCTCCCTGGAGGGACAGAGGCTCTGCAAGCTCTCCTTTTCCTGAGGGCCCTTGATTTTACAGACCAGGCAAATCTGAGTTCACACCTCACTTGCCCAGGCCACATTTCTTTTCCACTAAGAGGATTAAACTCCACCCCGGGGGACACTCGGCTGACCGCAATTGTTTTTGCCAGTGGCTTTCTGTATTTGAAATTTCTTCTTAATTTTTTGGAACTAGGTTTCCCTCTCTTGCTCTCTTCCATCCCCCCACCCCCCACCCCAGAGACAGGGTTTCTCTGTGTAGCCTTGGCTGTCTTACACCCTGTAGACCAGGCTGGCCTGGCTCTTTCTTCCTTTTCTTTTCCTTCCCCTTTCCCCTCCCTTCCTACCTTCTTTCCTTTTTTTCTTGAGAGAGAGTCTCACTCTGTAACCCAGACTGGTTCAGAACTTGGGGTTATTCTCCTGCTGAGTTTACATGGCTGGGTTTATTCTGTTTTTATACTATTAAAAAATCCCTAGGGTGTGGAGACGGCTCCGTCAGTAAAGTAATTATCCCAGGATCATGAGGACCTGGGTGTGGATCCCCACAGGCTCACACCCAGGCATGGCAGCACACACTTAAAGTCCCAGCACTGTGGAAACAAAGACAAGAGAAGCTCTGGGGCTTGCTGGTCAACCAGGCTAGCCAATCAGTGGGCTCCAACTGCCGTGAGAGAATTTGTCTCAAAAAATAAGGTGAAGAAGTCATTGAGGGAGATACCAAATGTCAACTCTGGTCCCCACACAGGTGCACACGCACACTCACATACACCTCACCTCTCCCATGCACCCCCCCACACACATATACACAAATCCTGGCAACCACATCCCTTCATCTGAAAGCCCTTTAGCTTCTGGGAAAATGATGTGATAATTCTAGAGGACTATAGAGAGATTTTTCACATTTTAGCATGAGAATGTATTAAAAAGCAGATTTGTTGGTCCTTGTTGAAGCTTTTGACCTGTAGAGATAGGGTTGGATCTGAGACTGAAAGACCCTTGACGAGGACCTTTTTCGGGAGGAGACCTCCCCAACGCCAAGGAGCAGGCCTTGGCAGGCCGAGATGGCACGGATGCAAATCGCAAGAGGTTTATTGAGTAGACACAGGTACCTGCGGGCGGCAAGATCTTTCGGAAGACTTGCACACCTGTCAACTGGAGGGCGGACTTCTTATAGGGGAGAGCAAAAGCAAGTTTACAGAAGCAAAAGCGTGGTTATCGGTCGACCGGAATGAGGCAGGGGCATGAATGGTTTCCTCTCTCAGCATGGGTGTCAGCAAAAAGCAAGTTTACAGAAGCAAAAGCATGGTTATCAGAATGAGGCGGGGGCATGAATGGTTTCCTCTCTCAGCATGGATGCCTGGCAACAGTCATCCTGCTCCTATCTTATAGCTAACCTGCTTTGTTGACATCCTATCTTATTGACATCTTGCCTTGCAGTCTTCCTATCTCTATCTCATAGATCTCCTGCTCTCTCAAGCACATGGGATGTTCTTACGGGAGCAGGCTGGCTGCTGATCCGGAGAATTTTTTTAAAAGCAAACAGGACGTTTCCCCGGGAGCATGCTAGCTGCGGGTTTTGAGGAGGGGGCCTGTAGGGTCTTTCAAGACTTCATTTCTCTGAGACATTCCAGGGGTAGTGCCGTACTGTGGAATAACGCTCTTGTACACTGTAAAGATTTGTCGCTCATATTGGTTTTTGTTGTTGTTGTTTGGTTTTTCGAGACAGGGTTTCTCTGTGTAGCTTTGGAGCCTGTCCTGGAGCTTGCTCTGTAGACCAGGCTGGACTTGAACTCACAGAGATTGCCTGTCTTTGTTTCCCAAGAGCTGGGATTAAAGGTGTGCGCCATCACCACATGGCTTCATATTGGTTTAATAAAACACTGATTGGCCAGTAACTAGGCAGGAAGTATAGGCAGGGAAACTAGACTAGGAGAATTCTGGGAAGAGAAAAGGCAGAGAGTCAGTTGCAACCCAGACACAGAGGAAGCAAGATGAGAAATCCTCACTGAGAAAAGGTACCAGGTAACATGGATAACACAAATAAGAATTATGGGTTAATTTAAGTTGTAAGAACTAGTTAGTAATAAACCTGAACAATAGTCCAACCAGCTTATAATTAATATAAGCCTCTATGTGTTTATTTGGGACTGAATGACTACGGGACTGGGCAGGACAGAAACTTCTGTCTACAGTACTGTTTATCCTGGGACCACACTTGGAAGACTTGGATATAGAGCAGTGGTTCTCAACCTGTGGGTCACAACCCCTTTGACAAACTTTATCAACAAAAATGTTTACACTATGATTCATAACCATAGCAAGATTACAGTTATGAAGTAGCAACAAAAATAATGTTATAGTTGGGGGTCACCACAGCATGAGTAACTGTACTAAAGGGTCACAGCATTAGGGAGGTTGGGAACCACTGACAGAGAGAAACGAGTAGATTTTTTGTTTGTGGTGTGGCCCACCATTTATTGATCAAGTTTTTGTTTGTTTTTTATTTTTTAATGAGCACACCAAGGAGTAAGTTTCATTTTGACGTTTGATATCAAATTTGTCGTTCTTCCTTCCCCGCTTGTCTCCTTCCCCCTCACCCCCAGGGGTCCCTTTCTGTTTTCACATCACTCACGGAGCCAATCTAATTTGTTAGGCCCTTTGGTAACCTCTCCTCTTAGGAAATTGTTTTTGTGCTTAAGTGGTCAATGAGGAAGCTGGTGAGGGAATCAGTTTGATCATTGCTCAGGCTGGTGGAGAGTTCTGGAATATTTTTATTTGGTTTCAGTAGCATTTAACATACTAGATTATGAAAGATATAAAACACTTTAACACAGGCAAGCCCTTTTTTTCTACTTGAGAATGACAACTTTGATTCTGTCTCTCCTAAAAATAACTATTTCAGATGGCATTTGACTGGTCTTAGTGGTATCAACTAATAGGAAGTGTAAGCCGGATAGACGGGCCAAATGTCAGCACTATCAGATAACTAGTTGAGGTACTACCTGTGTTAAACACAGTGCGATAACCAAGAAAAAAATAGCACGATCTTTTTAAGTGGAATAACTTCACTGTAAAGGGCTATCACAGGCGATAGGCTAAGCAAATCCTTGTGCACCCACAGCTGACTTTTCCAGGTAAATTCTGGAAAGCAGAGGACCTTGAAGGTGTGGATTCATCACCAGCCTCCTTGTTTCAGACTGAGGAGCTGATTAAGCCCTTATGAGAGAGGTAGGAGCTGCAGAGACTTGGCCCCTTCACAGCCCACTGAATCAAAATCTCCTTTTTAATCTACCTGCTTCAAGCATGCTAAGAGCCAGAAGTTGCGGGATTCTACTTCTGAAGATGCTGTTGGGGGAGGCTGGGGATCCTTGGAGATGTCATTTCTCCACTCCCTAAGTAGAAGAGCTCTTCTGACTTCTCTATTCCTTAAGATGAATGTCTTTGGGACCAAAGAGATGCTTTATACCATTGGCTCTCAACCTTGCTAATACTGCGACCCTTTCAGACATTTCCTTATGCTGTGGTGACCCCTGAAGAATAAAATAGTTCTTGTTGCTATGACATAACTGCAATTCTGTTACTGTTATGAACTGTAACATGAGTATCTGATGTTTTCAATGGACTTAGGCGATCTAAAGGGGTCACAACCCACAGGTTGTGAACCACTGGCTTAGTGGTTAGAGTGCTTGAATACTCTTCCAGAGGTTTGATCTCAGCACCCATACAGCAGCTTACAGCTGCCTGTAAGTCCAGCCATAGAGAACCCAATGCCCTCTTCTAGGCTTGAACACTGCATGAATATGGTGCACAGATATACACGCAGACAAAACACTAGTCTACATAAAATAAAAATAAGGGTGAAAAAGAAAGAGATGAATGTCTTTGAATCAACCTAGCTTTGCCTAAATAGTTCAATCATGATACAACTCAGTAACACCTTACAGTCACTACAGTGGCTGTCACTGTGGAGAACAGAAAATAAAGACAAACAAGAAAATAAAGACAGTCACAGCTCTCAAAGTGACATAATTGGATAGACATTATTATAGAACAATTGCTAAAAGAAAGTCACAAAGAGTGACATTCACCAGTAAATGGTCAAATAAATTACAAGATGGGAGGTCAGAATTCAACCTTTATAAAACTGTCTTTAATTTGAAATAATGTAAGGCAATGGAAAACGGATGCAATTATTTATATGGAATTCATCCTGCTACATTAAGCAGTAATTTATTAAAGCAGTTGCACAGTCACTGTGTTCATTGGGGAGCTCTGTTTATTAAGCTTTGGGTGCAAATGGTTAGTGTAGAAAGATACACACATTTTATGAGACTTCGTGTTTTAATCAATGTGTCCTGGAGTTTGTCTAGCTGCAAATATTGGAAGAGACTTTTCAAGGTTTGGGCCTCATATCCCAGTATCAAACTGTGCTATTCAAAAGGATGAAAGCACACTGCCCTTCCTGGTTTGGGGTAAACTGTCACATGATTTTGCAGCCTGGGTAACTCGACAAAACAACCATCAAGGAGGCAAAAGCGTACATCCGTGTGAACGCCATATTAACCAGGTTTATACAAAGGAAGCCCGTCACTTGTCAATCACCCATGTTTCTTTTTAAAATTTTAATTACTATTTAAAAAAAAAACAGGTACACAGGCTACAGTTGCAATGAGATATAGTTCCTGCTGTCTCCAGAGCTCAAGCACAGATTTTCTTCAACTCTTCTGAGGAGACAAGAATAGGGCCCCACAAGCCCTATCTTATCTCTCTTCTTTCATCTTTTCTCTTTGTTCCCTAAGCTCAAGGGTCTGGAGATCATGAATGGCCAGTATCCACGCTTGGAGCTTGATGAGATCCATGTCCATCTCCCCTAGGTGTTGGCTTAACAATAGACTGATTTTTTAGTTAAAAAAAAAAAGTCTGAGTATTTCTGTTAATAGGTGAGAGTTCCAGTCCTAGTTCAAGCAGTGATTTGGGTTGATAGTGATTTGGGTTAAGTCCTTCCATGTACCCAGTTTTTGAAATGTTTTTATTTCTCCCTCTGGGGTTTTGAGAGCAGACTTGGTGGTTAAGAATGCTTGCTACTCTTGTAGAGTACCAGAGCTCAGTTTTCATAACCAGCAGGGTAGCTCACAACTGCCTGTAACTCTAGCTCCAGGGGATCTGACTCATCCTTCTTCTTCTCCCCCCCCCCCCCCCCCCCCGTCTGTCTGTCTGTCTCTCTCTCTCTGTCTCTGTCTCTCTCTCTCCCTCTCTCTCTTATTTTTTTTTCTTTTACCCAGCAGCCATTTAACAGCACTTACCAGGAGCACTAGTGTGTAGGTAGGTATAGGTGTTCAGTGCTGCCGTGTAAGCACACATCCCGGCTCTGCTCCAGGGGCCCTTTCAGACTTCAGAGGCACAGACACACATTTGAAGCTACAATTATTACATGGAAAGTCACTTTGTCATTCCATCACTCAGACACGGTGGGAGTCAATGCACAGGAACCCTTTCCCTTACTGGTTAGTATGGGATCATTTATCAGGCTCTCCAGGTTCAGGTTAACTGAATTCTGGCTTTCAATTGCCTGGGCTTCAAGGCTTTCCTTACTCCTTGGTAATTGTGTGGCGGCAGATAGACTGATTAAGAGACCATCTGGCCGGATGGTGGTGGCGCACGCCTTTAATCCCAGCACTCGGGAGGCAGAGGCAGGCGGATCTCTGTGAGTTGGAGGCCAGCCTGGTCTACAAGAGCTAGTTCCAGGACAGGCACCAAAAGCTACTGAGAAACCCTGTCTGGAAAAAGAGAGAGAGAGAGAGAGAGAGAGAGAGAGAGAGAGAGAGACCATTTGGACTTCAGTTTTATCACCTGAGAAAGAAACACAATAATTACACCATTACCAACATCAAACAACAACATCAAACAAATTAGTATGTTGGGAGCACCAGAATTAGTCATATTGAGCAGTATTTGCATGTACTATGCGAATATTGTTGTTATCACTCTTTATCTTCAAATAAGTTCGGTATGACTTTAGACTGAGATCTCCACCATCCCCCATTGGGGGCAGGAAGAATATACTAAAAATAGAATTCCTATGTATTTTCTTATTCTTCTGTTTTTATGTTTTTGTGTTTTAGGGTGTATCAAAGATGCTTATAGTTTTACTTATATAATTTATTTTTATCTAAAAACTTCTAAAAGTTTCTTAAATTTTATTTATTATTATTGTTATTGTTGTTGTTGGTGGTGGTGATGGTGGTGGTAGTGGTGGTGGTGGTGACGGTGGTGTGCTTGTGTTCAGGTATTCATGTGAAGGGCAAAGGACAACTTTGCGGATCTGGTTCTCTCCTTCCTTTACGTGGGTCCTGCGGGTTGAACTTAAGCCGTCAGGTTCTCCCAGCAAGCATTTTAGTCAGCTGAGCCATCTTGCCAGCCGTGGCTTCTTAATGGTTGAACCTGTATAATTTCTTAAATGGGCGAAGTACTCAAGGAAATTTAAAGATGATTGTGTTGCGGATGTGCGTGACACCCCGTCCACAGTGGAGACACACAGTTTACAATTTACAAAGCACCCCGATCGGTGGGACCTATCAGGTATGACGTGTTGGCAACTGCTTCTGGTCCTCAGGACATCCACATGCACACAAGGGCACAGAGAGGGCCTGCACCTTACCAGCATCGACACTAGCCTTCCCCTCCAGGCCTTTGCTGGGTTTTTCAGGCTCCCAGAGGAGTTGGCTCCCATGTTCTTCGTCTGTATTCTCACCCTGCCCTCTCAGCTGTGGAGTGACACATAGATATAATCCATTGCAATCTGAGGTGTCCCTATCGCTGGCCAACACTCTCTCCAGGGGGACAGTTAGTGGATGATCTTTTGTTTTTTGTTTTTTTTGTTTTTTCGAGACAGGGTTTCTCTGTGGTTTTGGAGCCTGTCCTGGAACTAGCTCTTGTAGACCAGGCTGGTCTCGAACTCACAGAGATCTGCCTGCCTCTGCCTCCCGAGTGCTGGGATAAAAGGCGTGCGCCACCACTGCCCGGCTGGGTGATCTTTTGTTGCTGACTCTTGTCGCAAACAGGAAAGCCCTCTGAGAAGCGTATGGAAACATTTATCATACAAAGCAATCTGGCCTCTCTGCCTGATTCATTTTCAGATTTTTCTCCTGTAAAAGAAGCTAACAAAACAACAGCTGCTTAGCCACAAATTACCAAAACAAGCTTCTAAGCCCGGATGGCTATTGCCGCTCTTTCTCAAGGCAATTTACAAGTTCTAGAAGGAATTCCCTTCACACATTCACACTTGGTGCAGCCTTGCTGAGAATTTGAAGATTAATTTATGTAAACAAAAAGGAGAACCAGGTTTGCAGTGAGATTCCATAAGCTCACTACATATTTAATTGGAGTTCTATAAAACCTGCTCCTTAAAAAGCAGAGGACATAGCTCAGCTCCAAGGAGAGGCTAATCATCACTTTCTCACTAAATAAGAAAATAACAGAGGGGCTGGTGGCAATTAGTGGTCTGCCGGGGTGGGAGGGCACACAAATTATTTGCTTTCTAAATTAGTTTTCGATCTTTAGCTTTTAAAAGTACGTATTCCTTCACCAAAACTCATTTTTTTTCTAAATTGAGTTAGTTTCATGATATGATTATTTTTATTAATTATTTTTTTAAAAGAAGGTCTAATGAAGCCCAGGCTGGCTACACATTTTCTATGTAGCAGAAGAGGACCTTGAATTTCTAATCCTCCTGCCTCTACCCCTGTATTATTGAGATTATAAATGTGTGCTATGCCTCATTTTTGTGGCACTAGAGACTGAATTCAGGACTATGCACGCTAGGCAAATACTACACAGAGTGAGCCATATCCCTAGCTCTGTAGCTCATTCAACTTATTCTATTTTAGAGATGGGGCCTGCCTTACTATAAAGCCTTAGTTTGTCCTGCAACTAGTTGCAGGAACCTAACCTTGAACTCAGAGTTCCACCTGTTTCTGCCTCCTGAATGCTGGGATTAAAGCCGTGGATCACCACATCTGGCAACATCTCATGATTTTCAAAGTGCAAAATTTCAGAAAAGTCGTCCTACCGCACAGCCTGCTGTGCCTTAGAAACTGACAGAAGCCTCTCTTGGGCTCATCTCTATCTTTCTTTTTCTATTTTCCAGCTACAAAGCAATTATCTGAATGCTGACCCCACAAGCTTTCTGTGTTGCTGAGTGAGTCCGTGAGCTGATGCCGGGGAAACATTTTTAAAGATAGATTATTAATTTTGATATACTTAGTTACATAATTTGAGACAGTTTTTTTTTTCATGGCACTAAATCTCCCGTAGGTTTCTTCTTTATATTTGTGGGTCTGTCGGTGTAATTTGGTCTTTTAATAAAAGCAAGTTCTATACCAAGCAGTATATATATGGGTGAAGCTTATCTTACCTTAATTGACAGGTTCATTCAGTACTTACACATGTGTGTAATGTGCTCAGAACAATCACTAGGTCTGACTCTTGAAGATGATTGTGGCAGCATCTTTGACTTTTGCCATTTTTGTACCTGTTTGACGACTTGCAATTTTCCTCTCCTTAAACACAATTACGACAAGACGGGCACTTGATTTGATACTTCCAGATCTAGGGAATTTTACCCTTTTGATGGGAAGGAATTTCTGTAAAGAATTCCAGAGTTTTGCAATACCCAGTCACCCCTTATTTATGTCTAATGATCAAGCATACTTACTGGGCATTTTCTATGTACTGGCTGTGTACTGGAGACAACATGTATCAGTGATTCTCAATGTCTGGTCTCAGGACCAGCAGCCTCAGCATTATCTGGGAACTTGCTAGAAAGGTAACTTCTCAGATTCTATTAACTGATGTTTTCCATCTGGCAAGGGAACAATCTCTGTTTTAAACCAACACTGAGGCCATTTGGTTGTTTAAAGTTTGAGAACCATGCTCTGGAGGACTCAAGATTGAGTGCAGCTGGTTCAGCCTCCAAACCTGTCCTTGTTGTAGCCTTTGGATTGCCACGTTCTGTCAATACACACACTCCCTAGACATGCTATTATATTATTGCGCATTCTGAGTTTAGTTTGATCATACTCTGTATGATCTCATAAGCAGATTCTGAAGCTGTCCTGAGAATGGCAGATTCTCCCACCTGAATCCACTTCTTGGATTCCCGATAAGGCCCAAGCTGTACCCGTGAACCTAAGGCCGGCACCTGGGCAGGTGGGTATATAAGGGCAGTAGATGGGGCTGCCAGCTTTGGAGAGAGGTGCGATGGGGTCTCGCTGCAGTATGGGTGGCCGCTCTTGGCTTAGCTGTGGTCTTTTTGTGCTGGGTCTTTGGTGCATAAATTTTAGCTGGGTGCAGCCATTGGAATGTTCCCCTGCCATTCTACCTTCTGGTGTCAGTGAGATCCTTTCTTCCAGACAACATGGCTTTACCATCACGTCTAAAAGTGAGTGACTACAATTTTGTTCTCTGCTGGGGAGTCAAGAATCAGGGAGCCGTGGCGTAGGATTTTATGGGGCTAGCAGGGAAACACAGACATTTGTATTTCTTAGGAGTTGAGTAGCACGGAGTAGTTGCTGGGCAGGAATACGCAGCTGTCTTCAGGTCTGTCTCCTGGTTTCAGCTCTGTGGATACCAGAGGTAGACTTAGACTTAATGGCAGGCGTCCCAATGTTTCGTAGGCAAAGATGTTCTCCTAAGGTATGGAGTGCCAACACAGGTAGTCCTGCCAGCAACTGTAGTGTGCTATGACATGTGGCAGGGCAAGTGGCTTGTCCTGGGTTATATAGCGCCAGTATATGATCATCAGCCCTGAGGCTGCCTTCTCTGGTTTAATTTCAATCATGGGGTCCTAAGTGGAGATGATGAGAAATCCACTTTTTAGTTGCCATAGAATCAAGAGCTGGCTTCATGAGTGGGTGTCCGCAGCTGGATCTGCTAAGCAACTGTTTGGCCTGCAAGTCTGGGGTGATGGGGAGTAAGGGAATGATGTCTTTCTCTGTGGGACTGTGACAGCAACCTTCTGAAGCTTCCCTCTGCTCCCACAGGCAGCCAGTTCCTACATAGTTACTGGCTTCTGCACTTTGAAGCAGCTCCCTTCTTGGGTTCTTCCCGACTACAGCTCTGGGCCTGGGTACCAGTTCCTCCTCATGCCTCTGAGCTCATTCTAGAGTTCAAGGACCACGAAAGGGACTTACAGAGGATCCTTCTGGACACTTTCCCTATTATCTTCTCATCGTATGAGTCAGAAGGAGGAGTTCTATTGGAGATCTACTGTTTGCTAGTGTATTGGATGGAGGTGGTGCCTATCCTCCTGGCAGAGAAGTCTGTGTCCACTGAAGTCCCCGGAGCCATCCTGAGGGAATGCTCTAGAACCCAAGACAAGCGAGATGCAGTGCTGCTCTTTGTATCCTCGTCCTACGCTCAACCATCCCTGTTTCACCTGCCTTATGTCCAGGAGCCCTTTATCCCCAATGTGGAACAGCTGCTCTTAAGCCCGAACCACCAGGAGGTGGACCGTGACCAGGCTCATCTCCCCACACAGAAGCTCTGTCACCTGCAGGATCAAAAGGTGAACCTCTACAGAGTTTCTTGGGGCCAGTGTATCGTGGCACCCAAGACTTTCAGCTTTCCATCCTGTCAGGGGAACTGCCTGGCCCTGAACAGTGAGCTCCTTCACTCCAATTTCGAATGCTATAAGGTACAAAACGAAGTCTTATTTTTATTTGGGGCTATATTGGAATAACACTAAATGTTTGGCTCTCTGGGTGGGTCTCCTTTTGAGCCAAAGAAGCCAGTGGAAGTGGGGCTAATGTAATCTGCACTAATGTAGTTTGTCATGCCTTTCCCTCAATGTGATCTTACTTACTATAAGTTATGTTCATAATTCACACCTCCAGTCTTTTTTATTTTGTTGCTTTGAGTCAGGGTTGGGTCTCTCTGTGTAGCTTGGGCTGTCCTAGAACTTATGTAAAACAGGTTGGTCTTGAACTCACCTGCCTCTAATTCAAGGAGTAAGCCACCGTGCTCACTTGAATGCCTCCAGTTTTTAAAAGTTCATCCCGAAGTCCTAATCTGGAGGCTTCATGTTCCCAGCCTCCCTCCCCACTTAACCTGCCATGTCTGCTGATTAGCTATGGAACCAGGACTACAGTAGACTTCACCTTTCTGTCCTTTGTTCTGCAGAGGGAGGCACCCACCTGCTCCAGGCTCTTCCAGGTCTGTAGTCCTATCAAGGTTCGTCTCTTCTCCTTGATGGTCCAGGACGACGAACACAAGATGAGCGTGCACTACATGAACACGTCCATAGTAGAGAAGTGTGGCTGCTCCTGAGATCCCCGTGGAGCTGCTTGTGGGTCTGATTACCATTTATGTCTTAGTGGTCTGTGAAAAGTCTTCTCTCCAGAGCTCTTTGGGGGTCGACAAGGGGATTTGGTTTCTGTTTTCCAAAGCACAGTCAAGATGGAGATGCAGGACTCAGCTCTCCGTATATATTTCTCTTTCTAGGCAGAATCCATGGCACTATTATTCTAAGGCATTGGTATCATTGAGAGTCTGGGCCCATTGGGTATCTGGTTGCTTGTCATGAATTGTCTGGGGAGGCCAGGTTTAACGGCCATCTTGGAGGATACTTAGACGGGGGAACAAGAACTTAAATGAGTGTTTTCCCCTCTGGGTTGGACTGAAACTTTACTGTTTAAATGAGGCCCTATTTTGGATTTTTCCAGGCTATTACTATTGTCTGAACCATAGGTTCAGGGCTGACTAGAAGCTGATCTAGCCTTGGAATGACAGTTCCTTTAGCCCAGAATTTCTGGCCTCTGGAGTAAGTGGAAACTCTGTCAAAGGGTGTTTGTGTCCCAGGCTAGCCATGAGTGGAGGGCATCATGACCCTCACTGTCTTCAGACTAGCGGGGGTAGCTCTTTTGTCTGATAGGAGGATTACGTATCACTGTTTTAAGAGACTTCCTGCCTAATAACTTTAACTTAATGGAAATTAGCTTTTTATAATTATCTTCAATAAACTGCTATCATATCAATTGAGAGTCTCTTAATTTGGATTTCCCACCTCCTTTCCTTGAGCCAGCAAGACGAGTGAGTATACGTTGGGTTTAAAGTCTCACCGTTAAGGACCCTGGAAAAAGTGCTTTTGGTGATAAATCTTTGCCTATTCTAGCATCCACTCAAGTGACTTCTGAAATAGTCAAAAATAAACATAGAGAAGGATTCCAGGATGGACTTCATGTCAAAATTACACTTTGGTTTTGGCGTAGAAGAGAAACATTTTGTACCTTCCAACATCACATGCTCTGTCCCCTCAACAGGAGGGGAAGAGGAGCACACTCGGGACATTTAGACATTTCAGAACTGCCTTATGACCCTGTCTTGTCTCTGCATCCATGAGGAAGGATGGAGTGAGGGCTGGTTTTACACTAGGCCTTGGGGTCGTGTCCTAGCTTTGCTTTTCTTGAGCTCTCTCCACAGGGGCTGGAGTTCTAAAGTAAACAGGGGTGCCAAGCTTCTGCCAGTCCTGGGTGGCTTTGGTAGTGGCTTCTAATGTTTTTTTGGGGGGTGTGTGTGGCATGTGTGTGAAGGTCTGAAGATCACTGTGGGAGTCAGTTTTCTATCATGTGAGTCATGAGGCTTGAACACAGGTTGTCTGGTAAGTGCCTTCACCTTCTGTGGGCCCTGTTTTGTCTGGTACTTCCTGCGATCCAAGTCTGGCAGACGTAAGGGTGATTTACATTTGACTTAGGTTTCAATAGCACCATCTACCAGAGGAACAACACGAAAAGCCTCCTGTTCAGATGCAGTTCTGTCTCCGGGAGACTGACTTGGGCTAGCCTTAGATCTGACTGGCCCTTTGACACTGCTTTCTTGTCTGTAACTCTTTAACAAGGTGCTGTGAGGACATTTCAAAATTATGACCCTCAAGTTTCCAGAATGATAGTATTTTGCTGTGTTAGTGTTATGCACTGATTTAAAGATCTCAACAACACATCTAATCAATGTCTTTATTGGAGACACTCAGATGGGGATTTAAAGTCCTAGGCTATTATGTTGCTCGTTGTCTTTGAACACAAACCTTACAGAAGGATTTCTAAAGCAGAAATGGTGGGCCTAGAGCTGCTAGTTAGAGTCGAGCTGGCCTAGCCCAACTTTTGAGTTTCTCTCTAAACATTGCCCATTCTACCCCCAACCCCCACCCCAACTGTGTCTTCATTTTCTCTATAGGGGAAGATATTCTGATAGGAAAACATTGTGTTTTCAGTTGCAACTTTTATTATTCATTTTTTAAAACTTTATTTAACTTTATTTCATGTACACTGATATAACGATGTCAGATTCTCTGGACCTGGAGTTAGAGACAGTTGTGAGCTGCCATGTGGGTGCTGGGAATTGAACCCGGGTCCTCTGGAAGAGCAGTCAGTGCTCTTAACCACTGAGCCATCTCGCCAGCCAAAGTTGCACCTTTTTAAAATAAGAGCTTGACTATTTCTTAAGCCTTTCTGAATTCTTTGAGGGTTTTTTTCCCCCTACTTTCTTTTTTTGGTTTTTCAAAACAGGGTTTCTCTGTAGCTTTGGAGCCTGTCCTGGAACTAGCTCTTGTAGACTAGGCTGGTCTTGAACTCACAGTCATCCACCTGTTTCTGCCTCCTGAGTGCTGGGATTAAAGGCATGGGCCATCATTGCCCGGTAGTTCATACAACTCTTAATGAGCCTTATAAGTGTGCACAAATGCTTCAGTTGGCTCTACACGGAGTTTGCAGGAATAAGTTAGTCACTCATGTTTATTGATCCCAAGTTTCTTATTTACTTAGTCTTTCCTATGAAAAGACCACAGGAGTTCTGTAGCTTGCAGCCCTCAGGTCTATGTCTTGGTTCCAGACCCTCTCCTTGCTGGAACTTGTTTCTGACTGGTGAGAGATGCTGATCTCGGGTCTAGGTAGGGATGTGAGAGCATTTGGCTGGGATTCTAGGAAGGCTTTGGTTTCAGAACCAGGGCCGAGGTTGTGCTAACAAAGAACCACACTGCTAAGGCAATTTGAGGACAACTGCAAAGAAAGCTGAATGGAGCTTGGGCTTCTCTGGCCAGGGCGGGCAAGCTTCATTTGTAAAGGGCCTGAGAGTAAATGCCTTGAGAATCTCATCGCAGCCACTCTGCCCTGAACTTCCCATATTAAAACTGTCATGTGCAAAAATGCAAACAAATGAACAGCGTTTATAAGACTTTATTTGTGGGAATTAAAATTTGAATTTAATGTTATTTTCATTTGTCTTAAAATAGTCTTTTGTTCCTGTCTTCCAAGTTACAGAATGAAGACCCTGTGCAAAAGAGCTTACTTGAACTACATAAAGATTATTTTTTGTTTGCAACTATGGTGGTTTGAATGAAATTAGCTCCCAAAGGCTCAAGGAAATGGCACTATTGAGAGGTATGGTCTTGTTGGAGGCAGTATGTCACTGTGGAGACAGGCTTTGAGGTCTCGTATGTTCAAGCTAGGCCTGTGGATCAGGATGTCGAATTCTCAGCTCCTTCTTCAGGACCTATCTGCCTGAACATTGACTGCCATGCTTCCTGCCATGAAGCCCCAGTTAAATGCTTTCCTTTATAAAGTTGCAGTGGTCATGGTGTCTCTTCATAGCAATAGAAACCCCAACTAAGATAGCAACAGAGCAAAACTAGTGATTGGCTCTCAGACGTGTCTGCTAGCCGATGATGAGTTCATGACTGAGTAGGCGGTCCAATACTAGCGATCGCTGATTTCTATCAGAAACAATCTCTTTTGGTTTTGGCCTCTGTTCTTTGGTTATTATCCTTCAAATGCATTCTTACCTGATAAAGCAAAATTGCAGTTAGTTGTAGCAATGAAAATTTATGGTTGGGGGGGTTACCACAACATGAACTCTATGGGTTCCTCGTGAATAAGGAATCATTAAGTGTCAAGACCACCTGGGAAAGGAAAATTCCAGAACCTCAGCATTCATTCTAAGAAGAGAAACAGACTTCTCCTGGTTAGGTTCAGCTGTCAACTCAACACAACCCAGAGCTCTCTGAGGAAATCTTATTCTGGGGATTGCCTTCATTAGACTGACCTGTGAGCATGTTTGTAGGGCATTAATTGATGGAGGAGGGGCCAGCCCACTATGGGCAACACTCTCCCTAGGCAGGTGTAGCTCGACTGCGTGGCTGGGCTAGGTGAGCATGAATCAGGTAGCAAGCAAGCAAGTAAAGTTCCTCCATGGTTTCTGCCTTGAGTTCCTGCTCTAACTTTCCTCAAAAGGAGCTGGAAGTGTGCCATAGTTGGCTTTTCTCAACCTGAGGCAAACCTATCATATGAGAATAGAGAATCTCAACTGAGAAATTGCCTCCATCAGATTGGCCAATGGGTGTGTTTGTGGGGGCATTTTCTTGATTGTGAATTGATATGAGAGGGCCCAGGCTACTGTGAGTTGTCCTGTCCCTGGGTGGAAGAGCCACGGATTTTTGTGTGTGTCAGACAGGTAAGTAGCTGAGCAGGGCAGTAAGCATCATTCGGCCATGGTCTTTGCTTCAGTTTCTGCCCTCAGGCTCCTGTTTCCAACCCCTTCACTGACTTAGTCAGTGATATAGACTGTAAACTGTAAACGCTGAAGAGAGAGACAGGAAGAGAAAAATGGGGGGAGCTCTGAAAGTGTAGAATTTTCTGGATATTTAAACAGAGGCCTTGGGGATATGTGAAAATTGAAGTTGTGTATTTATGTGTACTTCTGCATGTATATTATCCTTCAATAAAAAAAATTATCTGAAAGAAAAGCAATGAAAAAAAATTTAAAGTGAACTAATTTGCAACAGATAGACTATTAAGTGCTGGGAACAAGGCAAACTTCTAGAAACTCAGTTGATCTCCAGACCCAAGGAGGTGATGCTTGCCAGAAGAGGAGACTGAGGCAGGGTCACAGGTCACCTGCACATGAGCAACAGATTCTCAAGTTTGTCAGTCAGAGCCATGGGAGAATAAGCCTTTATCTCCTTAGTTAGAATGCTGTCATCTCGGGACAGAAGCATTTAAAATATTTTTTTTAAATTCATTGAGTTTTATATATCATAATTTGATCATAGTCACGCCATCCCATACCCAACTAACCTTTTGTACTCCTTGACACACTGGGTCTTGTTAGTCTTGCCTCTATGTTCTTGGGTATGTGGCTGCCCACTCAAGTGAGTTTCACAGGCAGAGGCCTCACCCTTCAAGACAACCGACTCTCGCCCTCCAGGCAGCTATCAATTCTCAGGCCCTGGCCTTAACCTTTATGTGTCTCAGTACACTTATGTCTGATAATTTAGCAGACCTATTGGCTTGAAGGATGGATACTGGCTCTGGGGGTTTAAGGCAATCATGATAAGCTTATATTTTTATAAGTGAGTTAGAATATTGGTGATGTTCTTAAAGCTTTTAATAGGTGGAGAGTCAAACAAGGAAGGCATTTGAAAAACTTCGATTGCCTCTCAACCTTGATGCATGGGAAAGAGACACATTAAAATGCACAACTATAGCATTCAATTTAGAGTTGCCTTCTTGTTCACTTATTTTTTTCTGGGCAAGGGGACACTGTCTTTTTTTCTAAAGCATTCAACATTCTGTCTTTGCGTGTCCTCTTTGTCTCTGTGTTTGGTCCCTAGGGATCCATTGTCCAGCTTGTTGGGTCTCAGCCGGCTTTGTCACAACCCTTCCACCTATCTTCAGTCTCGGCCACGTGTAGTTCTTTCTTGTTGCCCCAGGGTTGAGCAGTGTGGGTGGGATGAATTGCAGCTAGGATAGTCATGTGTCCGTAGCTGGCTGTTCTGGACCCTGTTCTCTGTCACACCTGATCAGATTCTTGAGACATCTTGCCCAAGAGACCGGGTCTGGTTAAAATTAACTGTCCAGGACATTAGTGACTATCCATGAGAAAAGTTGTGAAAGAAAAATAGAAAGAAAAAAGAGCCATTCTCAGGAAGATGAAGGAAAACAGAACAGGAAATGGACTAGAGCTGTGGCAGAGACTCCGTTCTTATCACAGCCAAATTGGGGCACATCACGCTGTATCTGAATATCTCATGACTGGCGCTTTAGAAGCTGCCTGCTGGTAACGGCCCTTTATTTCACAACCTTGAATTTATGGATGCTTGTGAGGGGAGAATACAGCATCTCTTGAGAGACTCCCCCACAGTTGTAGCCTGCACCCAGGCACGCTGACGTAGTTTACATGGAGTGCTGTGTGGATCCATCCTTCCTTACTACGGCCTGCAGACAAGCCGTTCTCCTGCCGTATGGAAACCTCTCAATTCCCTTCCTTACTGTGCCTTCGGCCAACACTCGAAAACTCTCAGACAGCTGGCTGTGTATTAAAGTCTATTTATAACAGCAGTGGACAAGTGATTGTTTGTGGAGAATTGTCATTTCTGCTTTGGAGGACAATGGGGGCATTTCTTCTGTGCCCGGTGGGTTCAGCAGCTCAATGCCGCAAACACTGCCTTTCTAAGACGCCTATATTCTGGGGACTGCTGTCCTCAGTGATGGAGATGGCCATTTCAAGTTCAGCAGAGGCCACAGACACTTACGGGGTCTTGGGGATTGCACCACAGCAGGGAGCAGTGACATTCTGTGTGCCGTGGAGAAGCGCAAGAATGCGCGTGGCATGCATACTTATGATCAACATGAAAAATAGCTACATGAAAACAGATTATTTTTGTCCTATAGATCCAGTTAAAGTATAACCATATGCTTAAAAAGTTCTATTCTAGGCTTTCAGGTATTTTTTAACTTCAGAGCTTTTTTTTTTTTAATTAGAAAAATATAATAGCTTTTGACAAAACTAAAATGTTCTGGTTATGCATAGGCAGTAAAGTAAAAACGCAAATGGAAAAAGTCTGTTTGAATTAGTAGATGTTGTACATCTATTTTTCTTTTTCAGAAGAAAATTTACTTGATGGTATGGAAAAATGTTCATATTATAATCAGTGGGAAAAAATAAGTTTTGTTATACGTTTCTGTTTAAAGAAAATGGATAGGGGAAATTATGGTGATTGGGCTTTGGGCCAATTTTCCGTTAGATCAAATTTTTCTAAACTTAATTATTACATAGGTTTGTTTTTCTTCTATTGAAAATGGATTCTTTCATACAGTATACTCTGACTATGGTTTCCCCTCCCCCAACTCCTCCCAGTTCTTCCTAGCTCCCCTCACATTCAGCTCCACACCCTGTCTCTAATTAGAAAATAAACATCTAGGGAATAACAATGAAAGAATGAATCAGAGTAGGAGAAAACAGATGGAAGAGAAAGAGCCGAAGCATAAGAAGCATAGGCAGATGTAGAAACAAACACGTTCACACACACAGGAATCCCCTAAGGACGAAGCCATAAGTCCTACTGTATACACAAAGGTTTCTTTCCTTAAAAACAAACAAGCAAAGCGCCTGGTACACATATGAGAGAAGAAGACCAAGAGCCTGAGATGTGGAGTTTGTTTTCTGATGGCCAGCTTCTGGAGGGTGGCTTGTTTATCCAGTGAGACTCCCTTGGAAAAAACTAACTTTTCCTTTGCAAGTGGTTCTTAGCTGGAGCTAGCTCCGGGTTAGGGGTGAGTGTGTGCCCACTTTTCCTCTCAGCTCTAGGACCCCATCTGGAGCTGACCGGTGCTGCTTAGTCTCTGAGTTCATGTGTACATCGTCAGTGTGTTCTTTTTGGAAGGCCTTGTTTCCTTGATGTCCTCCATCCCCTCTGGCTCATAGACAATCTTTCTGCCTAGAGAAAGATTCCCTGAGCCCTGAGGGAAGATGTTTGATGAAGATATTCCATTTAGGACGGAGTGTTCCAAGGTAGTTTTTTGTTTTTTTTTTTTAATCTAACTTAAGTGTGATGTCATCCTTTTCCCAGCTTTTTGGAAAACATAATGAAATGATATTTCATTTCAAAAGTAATATATTCAGGTTTTTAACATTAGAAAAGCCTAGGGAAAAATTAAAATGATCTGTAGCTTCCTATTCAGATACCATTTGTTATATTAAAAACCTGTCATTTGCATAAGGTTAACAAACTCAATTGAAGAACTTTAAGCTGGACTTTAAGTGAAAAGGACCAGAACCTTCTTGCACAATTGCCAGTCTAAGAAGAAGGATGAACACAGACAGAATCCATGTCCAGGGAGGAATTTTACACAGGAATACTTAGATGATGACTTTGGCTTCTCTGTGTCCCTTTCATCTGGTGAATCTCAATGTTGTCACATCTACGCCGCTGTCCTCACATCCCCATGGTATAATCAATACATTCTGGGTGACTTTTAAGAGGAATAAGTTTTGTAGCTTAAAGATTCAGATTCTCAGTCCCTTTTCTTCTTTAAACCACTGCATTGTAAAGAACCACAAATGGGAACCTCCCACATCGACGTCACGGTAGCCATTGCTCACTTTCAAACCCAGCCTCTAAAATCACAATTACATTTTTATTTGCTTATTTTGCATGTGTGTTTGTGCGAATGTGTGTGGGAGCACATGTTGGTGGGGGTTAACTTTGGGGAGTCACTCTCTTCTTCCACCACAAGGGTCCCAGGGCCGGAACTCAGGATGTCATGTTTGGTGCCCGGCAATGTTTCCTGCTGAGCCCTCTCGCTGGCCTTTGCTTGGCCTTCCAAATCATGAAGTTATTTTTTTATTTTTATTTTTTTGTATGTAGTGTGAGTGCTTAATTTAGTGACTTCTTGAAGTATGTGTATATATACATATGTATATATATATATTTTTCACATTTCCCTGTTTTAGAGGGTATATGGGAGCAAATCAAAAAAGAAGTAACCCTGTGTGCAGCTGTGGGACTGAGATCCAGAGGCAGCAGTGGTAGCCTCGGCTTGAGCTTCGGGGCCTCTTGGACCAGGCTGTGGCCTTGCGCACAATATCTATTGCACCCTCAAGAAGGAAATTAATAATGAGGGCTGAACGGGAGAGCCAGAGCCCTGGGAAGAGGACCCCTCCCAGCAGCACAGTGTTCCTGTTCTCATCCAGGGCAGAACTTGAGAAAGGCTCTGCAGAGCCTGGAATTAGCTTCAGGTTTCTCTGAGGAGATTTTCATTTTTATCCCATGTTCCCACCCACAGAGAGGAAGTAGGGCTGCTTGAAGCTTTCCTCGGGGCCATGTCATGTCAAGCTGTCAAAGATGGGAAGAGAATAGCATTAATTCATCTCCAAAGAGCCTTTCTGTGGGTTTATCAGGGAAAAGAAAGAAATATTCTACAATGATCGTTGCTCTGTGAGGGTTACCAGGGGCAATCAACAATTAAAATGCGAAGATAAAGGGTCAAAGAGGCCAAATGAAGCTAGGGATTTTGTTTCTATTCCAAAAAGTTGATTTTTTTTAAAGAATTTTATTTTAAGGTTTTCATACAGAGAAATGGATTTCATCGTGGTGTTTTATTTTCTTTTTTGGTATTAGGGATTGAACCCAGGGCCTTGCACGTCTTAGGAAAGCTTGCTCAACTAATGACCTGTATTATCAGCCCTGAGAAGGTAGTATGTTGGAAATGGTTCATTCACAGACATAGAATATACAGAAGGCCTTGGTCAGTGGAGACAACAATGAATTTAAAGCAATTAATTAATTAATTAAATCACTTTGGAGCTTGTGTGTGTGTGTGTACATGTATGAGAAAGAGAGAGGAAGCAAAAGGTTAATATCTGTTGTCTTCCTGGACTGCCCTCTAACTTGCTTTTTGTGATCGGGTCTCTCACTGAACCTGCAGCTCATTGATTGGGCTGGGCTAGCTGATCAACCAGCTGCAGGGACCAGTCTGTTTCTGTGCCCCCAGCTCTGGGGTTGCTAGTGAATGCCATCATTCCTGGCTTTTCACAAGGGTATGGGGGATCCAAACCCAAGTCCTCTGGACCATGAAGCACTCTATGCACCAAGCCATCTTCTCAGGCCCTGGAGCTCTACGTGAACAAGTCAAGTTTTCCCTTCTAGACACTTCTAGGAACTGAATTCTTAGAACAATGAAGTCAGCCAGGCAGTTGTGCGAGAAGGAGATGAGGTAGGGTGTTTCTAGGGATGATGCATGGCTGGTGAGCTGGAGAACTGTGTCTTTTTTCCCCCTAAAATTCTTTTTGTACCATGGAGAAAGAGGTTTCCCCCGTGCTCCCTGACATGATGGATTGGATGCTGCTTCCATCAACGCCTTCTAGGAAACTTAACAGGAAGATCAGTCACTCAGGAAAGAGACTCAGAGTCATCCATGAGGGGATAAGGGACAGGAGAGAGAGGACAGAAGAGCCACCCTAAGACGGGAGCTGGGCAGACAGAGTGGAAATGCCTGGCGAGGCCTTGGTCCACCACACCTAGGACGTTAGCACCTTCCTGTGTGTATTTCCAGGCTTGCCTTCTTGGTGCCAGCCCACGTGTGAGGGAAAGGATAAAGCTCAGGGGGTTGTCTGAGAAAAATAGCACCAACTTTATATCTTTTGGTATTTTTTTTTAATAAAATAGGAACAGAAGTCAGAATGCAAGAGCAACTAAAGTAGACAGCACCCTAGTCTAATTCAAAAGGCACATTTATACATGAAAATCCCCAGAGGAAGACACTCTCAAATAATCAACATGAAAATGTTAGCAGAAGTTAGCTGGATCAGGTAGACTTGGGCTGATAGATCTGATAGCTCTCCTCGGGTAGATCCTGTGCTTTCTAATTCTTCGACAACGTGCATGTAATCAATTTATGATAACAAATCTGGAATAAACACCCATCGTAGAAAACATAGGAAAATAAAAGAAGTGTAAACAAGCTAGTGGCGCTCTTCCCATCTCTACTGCCAGCTAAAGGTGCCGGTGGCATTTTTTTTTGTTAAATTATTTCTAGTCATTTATTTTTATTGCTAGTCATCTCTAAAGGTATGCATATCGTGTGATAAAGGCCACATATTATTTAAATTTAGTGCCTTCTTTTTCAAAACATTTTAACATTATAGAGCCATGTATTTTTGTTTAAATGTTAATATAGATCATATGTATAATTCTTTTTTTTGTTCCTTATTTTTAATGTTGACTTTCAACATGAAGCCAGCATGTTTGTTCATGAATCATGAACTATATTTCAGATTATGTTCTAGTGAACAATCATAATTCAGTTATCTGCTGCTACATAATAAGTTAGTATAAAATTTAGTGTCTTAACATAGTAACTTATTGTCCCCTCAGGTGGTTCTGTAGGGTGAGTGGGCTGAACTCAGGTTTTTCCCTCCTCTGGGAGTCAGAAAGAATGGGGCATTTGACATGACTGGTTCATACAAACAGGTTCTTTCCCATGGTACTCAGAGCTCCAAGAGGCAGGAAGTAGAAGCAGACAGTCCATTTATTTATTTATTTATTTATTTATTTATTTATTTATTTATTTATTTATTTATTTATTTTTTGAGACAGGGTTTCTCTGTAGCTTTTTTGGTTCCTGTCCTGGAACTAGCTCTTGTAGACCAGGCTGGCCTTGAACTCACAGAGATCCGCCTGCCTCTGCCTCCCGAGTGCTGGGATTAAAGGCGTGCGCCACCACCGCCCGGCCCAGACAGTCCTTTTAAAGACGAGGGTTTATATCTAGCACAGTGTCACTTCCGCCATATTCTACAATAGACAACAGTCTCCAACCAACCTTGATTCAAGAATGAGAAGGAGTAGAGTCCGCAAGGAAGAGTGGCATGTGCTTTTTAGAGAAGGTGACAAAGATTGGCTGCCATCTTTGGAGTCCAGATTATTTTTGAAAATGTATTGAAGTATAGTTTGGTAAAATTTTTATAGACTTTTGATGTTTCCTCTTAAAAGATTCTATAGAAGGCAATCTCGTTCATGTCTCTTGAAGGAGAAGTAGACTGTTGGGGTCGACCCGCCTCCGTAGAACCAGGGTGCTGTGAGAAGTCAGAGCTGGGATGGAGTGCTCGCAGGTCAGAGTTCTTGACTGCTGAATGACTAGTTATGCCTCAGGCAAACGCTGAACTTCCCATTCCCTGAAGTTCAACTCAGGCTGTCCCTGTCCAACAGACCTCCAGGGCCAAACCTCACCATGAGCAGAGAAGCCAGGAGGGAATATGTGGAGAACGCTGGGTCAGCCCTGAAGGGAACATGGCGGGAGATACCACTGCTGGGAACTGATTAGAGATACGGCTGAGAGGGCCGATGGGAGGAAAGAAGGAGGTGCTGGACAAGGTGACCAACTGGATACAGAAAACTCCAACCTCACCTTAAAGATACAAGGTACCTGTCGGGCTTAGCAGCACTGACTGACCATTGCTGTTTCTCCTGATCATCATCATCATCATCATCATCATCATCATCATCATCATCACCATCTAATAAAATTTAAAAACAAGGGGCTGATGTGTTCTTGTGTATAATGGGTTTCATTTGTTCAGCAGATTTTCTTGGGCAGCTGTGGAGTTCTAGGCACTGAGGCAGTTCCTGAGGATTTAATGGCAAACTGGCCAGGGCAGCCTGTTCCTCCTGGAGCTTCTTGTGTGGACAATAATCAAAGCCATACGTGTGAATCAGTCATGTCCAGTGTCTCAACATTGAGAAAGACAACAAAAACCATCTTTTCTGTAAAACTCACAACTGTTTATTATAATTCCAAGTCAAATCTCAATGAGGAGTTTCTAGTCCACTCTTTTCCCTTCCCTCTTTGGTAACCCCTATTTCTGACTAACTTGCCACCCCAACTCCCAATTTAAAATCTGAGGATGGTACTTCTGGTTGGTAGCTACATCAAAGCACCCCAGAGAAAAAGGCCTGGAACCTAAAGAGAGGGACTATGTAAGTAAGTAAATGGCACACATGGTTACGGATAAGAGGAGTCTAAGATTGTAGCGGACAAACTGGAGGGAGACTCAGAAGAACCAATGGACACAGAATAAAGTTTAACCAAATATTTGGGTACCCAGTACCCAGGTCGAATTGGAACATGCTATTTTCTATCACAGTGAACTTAGGTCAGACACCCAAGCTAGCTGCAAGAGAGGCTAGAAATGTAAGTATCTGGTTCTTTAAGTGTACACAGCAGTGGGATGTGGTTTTTTGTCTTAAGACAAGGGCTTCCTAAAATCTCCAAAAAATTAAGTTAATTTTAAAAGATCAGATATATCCTAGCTGAAGAGTGGCAACCTTTTTTTTTTTTCAGACTACAACCCTGATTACAAATCCAGGACATTCTTGGCAACACTATGGTTGCTACATTGTTGATTTTTTTTTTTAACTTTCAGAAAGCAAGCTGATCGGGTGAAAGAGCACTGAGAATTCCATTCTTCGCTGTGTATTTAATTATTTCTACACTGGAGCAAATGCCATGGACTGAAGTTTTTCATGGGAATTCAGGCCCCACTCTCTTTGGCAGTGAGTCCTAACTATTTTTGGAAGTTGGAAAAAAATGCAGAGAATCTGGTTTACTGTTGGTCATGTACAGTAATGTTATTTTTGTGTATCTAGGACAATGACATGGTCAATGTTTTTAATTGACTTTCTTGGGACATAAGGGTGGGCTTTAGGTCCAGAATAAGGCAGAAGAAACACAGTTGGCTCTGATCCTGTCCCATTGGTCTATACTCACTCACAGGAATCCCTTTTCCCTGAGTGCCTGGAATGGCTTCCCTGCAGAGCCAGGCTGCTTTCCGGCTTTCTTTCCATTTGACTATAGCTTGTTTGTTCTCTAGGACTTGCTGGGAAATGTTCACCCTAAGAATCCGTACACTAGCAACTGTGTTCTGTGTCACCTAATCACTGTGCTGTTGGGCAAGTTGTTTAGGCATTTAGAGCCTGTTTCTTTCTCTGCTTCTCTTTTGGGAAGGCAGGGTCATGTGAATCTCAGTTGTTTTATTTATGAAAGAAAATATTTGATGAAATGATTCCTGATCAGGATGCTTTGGGATGTAAACAGAATGCCCAAATAAAAATGGCTTTAAAAATAAGAAACGTGCCACACATAAAATCCAGGTCTCTGAGTTATTTTAGGGGCCAGCCCATGGTTCAAGGATCAAGAACATGGTTCTTTTGTTCCATGGTGCTGCCATCTTATTGGTGATGTCTTTCCTTGGGTCAGATGACCATCATAGTTACAGACATCAAGAATAGGTAAGAGGACATCCCAGAAGGGAAAAAGGAACTTCTTCCTTGTGAGTGCTCTTGTGAGGAAACATTCTGGGTAAGTCTGGCTTCTAGATCCCCTGCCATTGTCTCAAAGGAAGGCAAGGAAATGATGTTTATGATCTGAAACCTCTTTATGGGTGAGGGGGGATAGAGAACTGCAAAATCCTTTCACCTTCCAACATCTTATTTGTCTGTGGTTCTTGAAATCTGCATCAGTGAAGGAAAGGGTCAGGCTGAGGCTCTGGTGTTCTGGCGTTGGAACTTCTGTGACTCTGAAAAGGTAAACAACAGTAGCCTTCTCCCATGAAAGGCAATATGTAAGGGGGTAAGGATAATACTTTCTACAGCCTTCTTCATGGGGTGGGTGGTTTAATAGAAATGGTTCCCTTAGGATCATAGGGTATGACACTATTTGAAAGGAGTAGAATGTGTGTCTTTGTTGGATTGGCACGGCCTTGTTGGAGGAAGTGTGTCCCTGGGGGGTGGGCTTTGAGGTTTCAGAAGCTCAAGTCAACTCCAGTGTCTCTGAATCCTCTCTCTTCCTGTTGCCTGTCCATCTGTAGAACTCTCAGCCGCCTCTCCAGCACCGTGTCTGTCTGCTTCCCACCATGACAATAATGACTAAATCTCTGAATGTAATCCAGCCCCAATTAAATGTTTTTATTTATGAGAGTTTCCATGGTCATGGTGTCTCCTTACAGCAATACAGACCCTAGGATAATAGGGGAGAATTCAAACAGCCTGAAATGGGGGTGGGCATGATTGTACTACAATTGCTGTAGAATATTATTTTAAGGTGTGTTACTTTTGTTTATGCTATGGAATATTTGTTTTATGACTCAAAGATGTGTATGATTAAATAAAATTCACCTGTGGTCAGGAGACTGAGTCAGCAACTACTTGGTAGGAAGTTGTAGGGAGGAACCAGGTGGAGAAGGGTTTTTAAGGAGGGGCAAGGAGGAGCATGAGGGCTTCTGGAGAGACTCAAGAAGGTGAGCTAGTGAGCTGTTTGCTAATCCTCAGGCTGTGACTCTTGTGGCTGAAGTGCTGCTGGTAGCAGCAGAGCTGCAGTTGTTGGCTAGGATAGTAGCAAGCACCAGAGACACCCCGCCCCCCGTGCTGGTATTCCAAGTGTATCCATCTTAGGTTTTCCTGTGTGCACAGAAAACACTTTACTGACTGAGCCACCTCTCCACCCACAAGACTTTCCCTTGGAAACCATATTGTCATCTGGACTTGTGGGCTCCAGAGCAGTGGTTGGCAAATCTGCAGATGTTCTAATGTGAATAAGCCTCTGGTGGTGCTAGCTGCCATTGTCTTCTTTGCTGGCCACAACTGATATCCTTTTTAAAGATTCTGGTGATGGTATGGGAGTTCTGCTTTGCTGTCAGAAAAGGTCATATTTTTTTAAAAAGGCATTATAACAGTTTCATTTTATTTTGGGAATAGCATATTTACTTGAAAGAATACTTGGTAAACTGTGACTATTAAAATCTGGGTGTTTGGCAGGTATTTTCCCCAGAATAATCCAACGCTACTGTTCCAAAGAAAACAACCAGTAATGTGCTTGTCAATGTTAAAATCTGGAATTTCAAGCAAAAAATACAATTCTAATACAATATATCAGTCACCATGAGATGAAGCTTACCAAATAATTCCTAAAGAGTTTTCTGAGCTCGGTGTTATAATAGCACCTACTAAATTATTAGTGACTTATATAATTTATTGTTTGTAAATTAATGCCTCAGTGCTTGGAAGACATTCATAACCAGAGAGTTAATATTTTCTAATTGGCATAGATTACATAATACACATATAACATGGTAGTGAAGGATTCATCCAAAGTATGTGAGGCCCGTGGATTTTAGTGTACCTGAAAACTTCATGGATACTGTTTATAACCACATTACAGTTAATTTTAAAGAAACTGTTACTGAAGTTTTGTGTAGTATCAAAAAGTCATAGTCACAGTTATCTGACGAGGTTACAGAATTGCTCCTCTCAAACACAGAATGGCAAGCTCGAGTAATCTTTATCATAGGAAACCATAGTTCATAATATCCTATTACTTAGTTTATGAATAGCCAGAAGACAGGAGTTTGAAATCTCCAAACACAAAGCAAAGATAAAGAGGAAGCACCACTACCTGCCCAGATTTGATCATTACACGCTATACACATGTATACCACATTGTATCCTATAAATATGTATATTTAACTATCGTGAACAAAGATGTATTATGAACTGTATTTTCTCAATACCGAATCTTTTCCCAAACTGAGAATACTAAAGTATTTTTCCTTGGCATATAAAACAAAACGAACAAAAAACCAAAAGCAAAATAAAACCACTTGGTGTTGGTGGCACACACCTTTAATCCCAGTACTTGGGAGGCAGAGGCAGGAGAATCTCTATGAGTTTAAGGCCAGCCTGATCTACAAATGAGTTCTAGGACAGCTAGAGCTACACAGAGAAATCATGTGTTGAAAACCAAAAAAGAAAAACAAAACAAAATAAACAAAAAACCAAGTCAAACCAACAAAAAAGCCAAACCAAACCAAAAACAAGATCCCAACTATGTATGGTAGCGTATATTTAATCCTAGAACTCAGGAGGCATAGGCAGGCAGATATCTGTGAGTTTAAGACTTTCCCCTTTCTTTTCCTCCCTAGCCAGGCATGGTTTCCCCCCATTGAGTAGGCTTATAGTCCAATTATATAGCTATTGGTTACTGACAAGATGCGTATGCCACTATTGTTCCTATAGGTCATGCTGCTAATTGTGGTTGGAAAGGACTTTTGATTTCTCCCTTCCCTTGCAGGCTGCATAACACCTTCTGGATCTATGAAAGCTCTAATACAGGAAGGAGGCATCCACCATGTATAATCTTTAATAAATAAATTCATTTTTTTCGGTTTTACTTTCCAATACAGTAGCTAGTGGTAAATGTAGCCCTTTTTATAAAAACAAACAAACAAACAAAAGAACCCCAAGCTTTTAAGGGTCTTCAGTAATTTCTAAGTATGTGAGAAGGTCCCAGGACCAAAATTTGACAAGCATTATTCTATTACATAGAATAATGTACTAGTCGGGTAAGCATAAAGTCGGGACTCACTGGCAAGTTCTACGTAATCTAGCGTGAATGACTTGCACGCTATGTTACATCACCTAGGTATCCTTTGGATTGTTCCTCTCTGCCGACACAGTCCAGTGTGGAAAACTGTAACGAACACAATGCACAGATATGGAATTTGTATCTGTGATGAGAGTCTCCCGAAGATCTCCGATTCGGATTGTCACTAATACACAGAGCCTCCCCCCCACCAAATGACCAAAGGGTTCCAATTCTTTCTTATTTAAAAAAAAAAAGAATGTTTTATGTTCTCTACTTAATGGCCACCCTATAATTCTGATCCCAATCAAAAGGCATGCTTTTATTTTTGCCGTTTTCCCCTCTAAATGGGTGAGAATGAAACATGTAATTAGGAGACATCCGCTTAAGGTTTGGCTAGCTGACCACTGTGACTGGACAACACAATTGCCTTTAGGTAGGATTCGGAAAGTATTTGCTTTCAAGTTGTTCATTTTAAAAGGTCCTCTGCTCATTTTCAGTGCCCGTATGGAGCTACTTCATCTCGGTGAATCATTAGTGCCTTCAGGGCCTGATAAAAATGTTGCCCAAACCCAGAGAAATAAATAAGGCCGTGGTTTGGGAAGGACATTGTCGTAGAATTACATTTTATTGAGAAATTTTTTTTTGAAATAATATTGTTATCTTAGTGACTTTTATATGGCTGTGATAAAATACCATGACCAAGGCAACTTATAAAAAAAGCACTAATTGGGTTTACATTTTCAGTGGGTTATGGATCCATTGTGGCAGGGCTGTGTGGCAGCAAAAAGCAGCCATGTTTGCTGGAGTGGCTGAGAGCTGACATCTTGATCTACAAGTAGGAGGTGGTGGTGGTGGGGTTTTTCAACAAGGTCACACCTCCTAATCCTTCCTGTATAGTTCTAACAACTGGGGACCAAATATTCAGACATATGAGTCTGTAAGTGTTGGGCAATATTATTTTAAGGTGTGTTACATTTGTTTAGGTTGCATTTGTTTAGCTCTGGGAAGCTGTGTTACTGTGCCTGTCTAAAACATCTGATGGTCCTCATAAAGAGATGAACAGCCAATAGCAAGGCAGAAGAGAGGAATAGGCGGGGCTGGAAGGCAGAGAGAATAAATATAAGGAGAAATCTGGGAGAGGGAGATCTGAGGATCTGGGAATGAGAGAGGAAGGAGGAGGACTTCAGGGGCCAGTCACCCAACTACACAGTCAGACATGGAGTAAGAAGGAAATAAAAGATAGATAGAAATAAAGATAAAAACCCTGAGGCCAAAGATAGATGGGAATAATTTAAGAAAAGATGGCAAGAAACAAGCCAAACTAAGGCTGGGTACTTATAACTTTTTTTTTAAAAAAGGTCTCCCCGTGTGATTTATTTGGGAGCAGGGTGGCAGCCCCCACCCCCTATAAGAGTTCAAAATCCAAAGACTGAAGCATCATACAATGGTCATTCTCCTTCAGTCCACTACTGGGGTTGGATGTCTGGAACCTGAAGGAGAGAACTGATTCCTGGAGGTTGTCTACTGAGCTCCTCTCTCTCTCTCTCTCTCTCTCTCTCTCTCTCTCTCTCTCTCTCTCTCTCTCTCTCTCTCTCACACACACACACACACACACACACACAAACGCACACATACACACACAATAAGGAGTAAAAGGAGGGATTTCAGCAAATTCCTAGATTGCGTTTACCCTGCTTTAAGCTGCTAAGTGGCCATTATAGAAGGAACTGAAGCATTTAACAGACACACCAGTGATCCTCTGGTTAAACAGTGCAGGTTCTCTGCCACAAGGAAGGACTTTTTCCCATGGCAGTAATTAGTTAGCAGTCGGTGTGAGCCTAATAAATACTCTGAGGGAGAGTGAATGGAAGAGAATGTTTGCTAAGAAGTTGCCTTCCTGTTTGTCATCGTTCGGTGAGGCAGTTTGGAGGAGCCCAGTTTGACACCATTTATGTAGCAGTTGGCAATTGCAATTACTAGTAGAAAACCACAGTGGCTCATTCCTGCAGCCCTAGCACGTAGATTGAGCCAGGAGGATTGTCTCAAGCTGCAGACCAGCCTGGGCTCTGCAGGGTGACCATGTCATAGAGCGAGAGCAAGGGATAAAAGAAAGTAAAAATGATATCGTGGTACATAATAGGCTTCTGTGGCTTTGAATGTATTTAATTTTCTGAGATTCCCTGAACTTAGGAGTTGAAGATGATAATGTCTTTCTTTCAAGGGCTGTGGAATAACTCACACGAATTGTCTACGGAGGACTGACACAGTATTGAGGGTACCATGAAGTTTAGCTGTTTACTCTTATTATTATTAAAGCTAGTATTCTGTTTGGAAGCCCTGGTGTGCCATTGACCTAGAACACGGGTCAGATTCTTAGTTTGGATTAAAGATGGCCTGACAGGCTAAGGAAAGATTGACGAAGGCTGCGAACAGCCTTGTGCTGCCCAGATTATCATCGGAGGCAACAAAAATAGTTCAACAGCAGGATGATTACGGTTAAGATGTTCTTCCTCTTGACCACTGTGGTTACAGAGGGAACCCGCTGGGGTACTAACCAGAGATGCAGAGGGCTTGAACCTGTGTGTAAGTTAGCTGGGTGACATGTAGGCTCATTCTGGACGTCAGAGCATCTGAAAACTTTATTAGATTGGCACCCATGGCCTACGAGACAGAATAGATTCTAAACAGTTCTGGCAAGAAATCTTCTCCTACGGCTGTTTTCAATTTAGGAATTAATCAGTCATTTTATAGCAGGTGAAATTATTAGGTTCCAGCCTGGGTTTATCCTACAGTTTAAAAAAAAAATGCCAGGAAAGCTGTTCAAGGCCTATGTAATTACGTAAAGTCATCAATTGGAGTGTGTGCCATAACAATCCCTGTTGCAAAAATCAATTGTGGGAAGAGGAATTGTATAGTCCAAGCTATGCATTTGTTTTAGATTTTGGCAGCAGAGCCAGAAGTTTCCAGGCAGTAAGCTGAAGCTTGTAACATTTTCAATATGGTTTGGGTTTAATTCTAATTTGACCTTATGCTTATCTATCGAACAAATGAGCAGATGTTAGCATTTTATATGCAAGAGTCCTAATGGCTCATTCTAGCTCTTTATTATTTAGTGGTATGTAATTGACTCATTTCTATTGCTGTGATAAAACACCATGACCAAAAGCCACTTGGGAGGAAAGGGTTCATTGAGAATCGGATAATTCGCAAGTCACCCTCCATCACTGAGGGAAGTGGGGGCAGGAACCGAAGCAGAAACTACAGAGAAACACTGTGTACTAGCTTACTCCTCACGGCTTGGTAAGCTCCCCAGAGGTGCCTGGCACTGCCCACACTGGGCTAGCCCTTTTACAACAACCGTCAATCTAGAAAATGCCCCGCGGGCCAATCTGATGGGGGCATTTCCTCAGTTTAGGTTCCCTCCTGTCAGAGGGACTCGAAATTGTGTCAAGCTGCCCAAACTCGAACCAGGACAATCATTAAGACTGTTTCATGAGTGGGAGGCATCCTGGGCTACATAGTGAGTTCCAGGCCAGCCCAGATATCCCACAAGTCCTTATCTCAAAAACCAGCCCAAACCAAGCAAATAAAAGGAAAACATCAGGTTTTCTAAGTTAATCTAAGTTAGTTAATCTAACTATCATTCTTTGGATTTTTGCTACTCACAACTTGGACTTAACATCATTATCACCTGGGAATTAGAAGCGGAGACTCTCAGACCCCTTCAGACCAACTGGGTTGGCATTTTAACACAATCCCAAGGTCAATTGTTTGCACAACGAATATCGGCTCTAGGAGGCTCTGCTTTAGGCCACAGGAAGCTAATCATGTGATCAGAGCACCCAGCAGACAAGCAGAGCCCCAGATTCTTCAGAAGGAGTTTTTGGATACTTTCTTTCAAAATTGCCAACAGTTCACAATTAAGGTGAGGTGTTTTAGTGCACAGGGAAAATGCAGGAACTCGGAAACAGCACTGCCCACCGCTTGGTATAGATAGGTCTAATTTTAACTACTTGTCATTATCTGACTTATCTCTCTTTATTAAAAATACTTTTATTGAGATTATATGTATAAATACATAACAATATATATATAACAGACAATATGTATGTATAACAAAATGTATAATTCAGTCAAATAAATTCTTTTTTCTGAGAAAATTTTATTGGCCTTTTGAATACAATTTATTTGACAGGAAGGATGGTCCCCTCACACTTCGGCTGGGACCAGGGCAAGGCCTCCTCTTGACTGATTCTGTGTTTGGCCCCAATGCACCCTGTCCTGTACTTCTTGTCTGAAGTGTTGAAACCTGGCCTGCCCGGAACCACACAGAAGTCCAGGCCGTAGATCCCATTGCTTGGGTCAGATTTGATGCCCAGGTCAATGTGTTCTTGAATTCCAAAGGCTAAGTTTCCAGTATCTGAGAAGTTATTTTTCCCTAACTCATACTCCTGCACCTTCAGGCCTTTCTCCAGGAATCCTTCTGCCTTGACTCCACGGACAGGGCAGTGAGCAGCAATCTTTTCATTTCTCTTGTGCCTAAGGACCTAGAGGCGTATCTAGCTTTGGGAAATACAGGTGTCTGTTCTGTGAGCTGCTCCAACACCTTGGCTGCCCCGGGTCAATCTGTCTCCGCTCTCCCCAATACAGATACTGAGACAGAGCTTGCGGATCCAAAGTCCCCGCATGGGGTTCTGCTTTTCACCTTGATCTTGTGACATGATGGAAAGCAGGGAGAGAGACAGTCAAATAAACATGCTCACACTTGAGGCAATGCCACCTCTGTCCATCCGAGAACCTTCAATCAGCATCCCTAAGCGAAACTCTGACCCATCAACAATAGCAATTGTTCCTTCCCCTAGCCTGTGGCCACTACTATTTTACTGGGTGAATCTTCCTACTCTAGGTAACTTCACTAAGTTGGAGGCAAGTGTTCTTTTGGGTGTGGTATTTTTATTTTTCACTTATAATGCTTCCAAGGTTCGTTCATGTTGACTTGCACCAGTAATTTCCCTTTCTTTTAAAGGCAGAACCATATTCCATAGCATGTTTACATCATATCTTGTTTATCTGTGTATTCATTGTTTGGTGAACTACTGGGTGATTTCTACCATACTTTGTTGCTATGAATATTGATGTATAAATATCTTTTTCAGTCCTCTTATCAATTTATTTTTTAAACTTCCAGAAATGGAACACACAGGTCCCATAACTGCTCCGAGTTTCAGTTTTACAGTGTGGCTGTTTCTCAGAGTGACTGTGCTTCCATTCTCAAGTATCTTCAAGATGTCCTCTCTTCTGGACCTGTCTCATCTTCACGGCTGGGAAGTGGCATCTCACTAATGTGCATTCTCTAGTGACCGGTGGTAGTGAGCACCTTTTTACTAGCTATTTATTTATCTTCTTTGTGGGAATGTCGTCAAGTCCTTTAACCATTTAGTTACTTATTTATTGAGACAGGGCTATTTTAAAGTTGTGGCTTTTATATTTTTCTCTGAAAGCCTGGAAATTAACCCTTTACCAGATATATTGCCTTTGAATGCTTTCCAGCACTGGGGATGGCCTTTTTTTATTTTTATTTTTTGACTGTATTCTTTGAAGTATAAAAGTTGTAAATTTTAATGAAACTCAATTTAGATATGCTTTGTGGCTTAAACTTTTGGTTTTGCAATAAATCATTGCTGAGCCCCAAACTGTGATGCTCTCCTCCCATCCTTTCTTTTAAGCGTCTACATTTAACGCTTTGGTTCACTTTGACTTTATCTATAAATATGGAATAAATGATGGCCTAACTTTATCCTTTTAAATGTTGGTGTCCAGTTTGCTCAGTGCTATTTGCTGCAGACTTTTTCCCAGTTTGGTGCCTGTTCTCTTCCTGCAAGTCATCTGACTATGCCTTGAGGACACATTTTAGAGCCCCTTATTTTTTTTTTATTTTATTTTATTATTTTATTTGTTGATCTGCCTACTTTCATGCAAATACTGTGCTATTTTAAATATTGTAAAAAGTAAAATCATCGACAGAGTTTCTAAGAATATTGATAGAATACCTTTGCTTTACAGTTTCCATCCTTTTCTACAGGGCACCTCTGAAATTGGTGTGCATAATTCCCAGGAGTATTTTCACGCATTTATCGCATTTTTATGTATATGTAGGTAGAGTTTTCCCATCCCAGGAGCTGCTTCCAAATTACTACACAGAGATATATTAATTGTAAATGCTTGGCCAATAGCTCAGGCTTATTACTAACTAGCTTGTACATTTTAAGTTAACCCATATTCCTTATTTACTCTCTGCCACATGGCAGTACCTTTATACCTTTATATAGCATAGCACATTCATCTCTTGCTCCTGCTACATCTGGCTGGCAACCTGACTCTGTCTTCCTTCTTCCCCGTCCTTAGTTTGATTTTTCTGCCTAACCTTATCCTGTCCAGCTTTTGGCAATCAGTTTCTTTATTAAACCAGTCACAGTAACATATATTTACACAGTGTAAAGAAATATTGTGCAGCATGTATCTATTAGTTTCTAAGTTTCTATTCAAATATTAGCTTATAATCAGACCTTTTCAGTTTGTCTTTCGTTCTTTCTATTTTTACTCCACCCCCCACCCCAGAAACAGGGTTTCTCTGTGTAACAGCCCTGGAACTTGCTTTGTAGGCTTGCCTTGAGAGGTTGTGTTTCTTTATTTTGCAATACATTTTATAATCATTCTGGAATGTGCGTACTTAATTTTATTTGCTGTATAGCATTCCTCTCTATCCAAACTGACTTATAGTTTTAAATTTATTTCTCCAATAAGAGGCAACTAGGTTGTTTCTAACATTGTTTTAGCCAATGTTCTATTTCTGTGAAGAGACACTGTGGCCACTACAACTCTTTTAAAAGAAAACATTGAAGTTGGGATTTGCTTCCATTCAGAAGTTTAGTCCATTGTTGTCATGGTGGGAAATATGGCAGCACACAGGCAAATGTTTTGCTTAAGAAGTAGCTACCAGGACAGGAACCAAAAGCTACGGAGAAACCCTGTCTTGAAAAAAAGAAGAAGTAGCTAAGAGTTCTACATCTGGATCTGAAGGCAGCAGGGACCTGGACCTGGCTCGAACATTTGAGACCCAAAAGCCCATCCCCAAGTGACACACTTCCTCCAACAATGCCACATATGTGAGCCTATGGAAATCATTCCCAAACCATCACAAATGTCTTAAACCTTTTAAAACTATATTTTCTAAATGTCCATGTGTACATACATGTGCACATGAGTCAGGGGACAATTCATGGGAGTCAGTTCTCTTCTTATGTTATGTGGGTCCTGGGTACGAAGCTCAGGTTGTCAGACCTGGTGGCAAGCACCTTTCCTTTACTCACTGAGGCATCTCACTGGCCCAATGAGTACTTGACAAGGCCTGCTTTCACCTTTATTGTGGTTGTCAGCTTTCCAATACTGTAACAAACAATCTAAGACAATATGTTTATCAAGAAGAAAGCTTCGCGTTAGCTCATGGTTTCAGAGGTGTCAGTTGATCCAGCGTCAGTTGATCCTGTTACTTTGGGCATCTGGTGAGGCAGAACATCACATCATGATGGAAACTGTGTGGAAAAGCAAACTTTTCATTTCATGGTGGGGTCTTGTAAAAGAGAGAGAGGAAAGGGTGGGATTCCTACTCTCCTCCACAAGGGCGTATACTAATGACCTAAGACTACTTGCCAGGCCCCACCTCTTACATGTTCTACCATTCCCCAATAGCAGCAAGCTGTTAAGTAAACTTCTATAATACATAGGCCTTAGGGAGACAGTCCAGATCCAAACTGTAGCTTCCATTAAATGCAATCAGGTTGGAACAACTATCACATTTAACTGCACCAAACCAGTTCCAGACTAACATAAAACCCCAGGAAACCTGTCCAGTTTGAAGTACAACCTTAATTAATATTGCTTTTGGCTTTATGATTCCATTAACACAATATCAGATCTTTTATGTTGGTTGTCACCCTCCTGAGTCAGTGGCAATAGAGAATGTAGTAGTCTACGCTAACATCTTCCGGAAGCTGAGTCATGAGGTTGCCAGTGTTTGTTACTGCTCACCCCTTCACCCATCAGGCTGAATGCTTGTCATCCTGGGAGTTAAGGGACCTGCCCATGATGTACAAGACTGTTGGGGGATGTCTCCGAGGAACCAGAAAGTTGCTATGTGGGCAGGATCACCGATCCGAGTGGAAGGCCAGGACTGAGTCCCAGTTCTGTCAGTTGCTGTTGCATGGTCATGGATGAGACTCTCAGCCTGTCCACATCTTTTATTTCCCCATCTACTAAGCGGTAGTGACAAGATGATGCTTTGTTCAAAGAGCTGTCTGAGCTCTTAGTGAGATGGTATCTGTAAAAGGAACAGTAGGATCTGTAAATGGTTACACACACACACACACACACACACACACACACACACACACACTAATGGCTCCCTCTTAGTCATGAAATGAAGGCCTAAGCAATAGATTGTTTAGACTGTGTGAAGAGAAGCTGCATGGGAAAAAATAGTAAAGAGAAAGTAAAGGTTAGAACAAAGTAAAACAAATGAACTAATATGTCCGCAGCTGCCTCCAAACCCAGACTTCAGACAGGACGATTAGTGGGGTTTTCTAGACCACTGGAGAACTCTCCACTTAAAGCACAACAGAAGCCTCTTGTGACTAATATTTCATAGTCTTTGGTTTTTGCCAGGGAAATTTTGAGCTAAAAAGTCTAATATTTGTAAGCCAAATTTTTATGTATGTATATACTTATTTCACACTATGTAGTCTCCTTAAGTGGAACCCCCCCCCCCAGGAACCACCATATTTATTGTTCCCTGCTTCATAGATGACACAGAGAGTCCCTGGAAAATTGTGGACAGGAAATCTGTTTCCATGACACTCATTCCACGTAAGCATGGACGATTCTGGAAGGTGGCCTGAACAGTACACATTGATTCAGTGAGAAGCCCACAGACCCTAGTTCTCAAGAACCTTGGTGAAGTTAGAAAAAATTAATAAATAAAAGTCAAGCAGACCTCTCCAAGTTTGAGGCCAGCCTGGCCTACAGGAGGAGGGAATCCAGAAGACTACCGCTGACGATCGTGCCAACAGGTTCAGAGTAGATACTGCCTAAAATGCACGAAGAAGTGGAGGGCCAATGACAGTTTCGAGAGGGTGGCTGTCCCCAGGCTCATGCATCTGATATGTTTTGGAAGACAAGCCTTTTACCGACTGTGTTTGCCTAATAGGTTTTTTTAATTTCGCGAGAAGTTTTAGGCCCATAACAAAATTAAGGAAAAAAGTGTAGAGCTCCCAGGTGCCTCCTGCCCACTTCCCAACCTCTCTCAGCATGTCACCTGTCACCAGAGGGACACACTGTTGTGAGTGAGTATGGATGCTCGATGGTGTGATGGAGGAACCCAGGCCCACATTTTACACAGGAGACCAGCGCTCTACCACCGAGCTTCAGCCTCAGCGCTTAAATGTTGTGTTTTAATAGTAAATGTGTAAGGATCTGTTTTAATCTTCCTCTTCTTGTTTTCTATCAGATGTGTTTTTTTTGCCATCTTCTATTTTTCTAGCAATAATGTAACTTCTGACTGATGTTTAACCACTTGTTTCAGTAGAACATTCCTTAAGTTTTGAGATAAGGCCAGATAAAAATTCTCAAGTAGGGGCTGTAGAGAAGGCTCAGTGGTTAGGAGCATTTGCTACTCTTGCAGAGGACCAGGATTTGATCTCCAGCATCCAGTTTGAGCAGCTTACAACTGCTGGTAACCAGCTCCAGGGGACCCTACACCCTCTTCTGGCCCTAGGGAGGATCTGCACACACACACACACACACACACACACACACACACACACACAAGTGTGGCGTATACCCACCCAGACACATATATATGAGAATATTTTAAAAAGAAAAAGAATTTCCAGTCACCATATGAAGCTCAAATTTTGTAGTTTAGTTGAGAGTCATGCTTAGATGATAATTGGAACTGTTTGTCTCTAAATAGAGATCTTGATTCTGTCAAGCAAATACAAAAATCATATTAGTTCTAGAACTTGTTCACTGAGAATGACTGACAGCAGAGCTCCTTGAAAAACCAATATTACTGGCACCAGATGAAAAGTGAGACATAATTTCACCTTACTGCTTCAAAGAATTCAATTTTGCTAACTCTCCTCCGCTAGACTCCAATGGTCAGAAAAAAATCTGACGTTAGCCAGATTTCTGATATGCTACTGAAGCATCTATCACTCTCTCTCTCTCTCTCTCTCTCTCTTCTAGTATGTCTTTAGTTCCCCATTTGGGCCTTTCAGTCTCTTGTGAACATTTTTTGTCTGAAGCCCCCATGTAAGGCATGGTGCAGGCTATGCCTTGTGGAAGAACCTGGAATAAAATCTCAGACTCACAGGGCTTTATGGGTGCTCAAAGGAAGAAGCACACTTTTCCAACTTGTGCTTCAGGTACATCAAGGACTCACTAACCCCTGATGTCTCCTTCCTTGCCTTTCTTATCTCTCAGCCCCTACCCACTGTTTTCTCACTGTGGACATCAGGCTCCTTCTCCACCTCTTAATCCAAGCCCTTTCTCCCACTTGGTCCTCCACTTGTTCAGCCAGTTCTTACAAAGCCCTCCCCAAAGGCCTCATCTAACACTAATAGCTTTTATAGGATATAGTCAATGATATGTTTGTCTAGCGTCACTTAAGGCCCTAACGATCGCGCAGCCCTCATGAATTTGACGCATTCATTTTGACTTTCCCGAGTACAGAACAACCCAGAGATGAAAGCTAGGTTGGGTTGCAGTGTAAAACGAAGAGGCAAACAGGAAATGAATGTTTTCTCAGCCAGCTGTTTCCTACTGAGGGCTGTCTATGCAGCGCAGTCTCTGAAACGGTCACTGTTCTGCTTTAAACAGATTGAGATGAGCCACCAGGGAAGTGACACCAAACTCCAGGGCTGCGTGCAGGCAGCATTCAGAGCTGGCCCTGCACTGCTGTGGAAGGGCGGGCTGTGCAGGCCAACGTGTCTGAGCTGAAGCGGGGGCTTTGAAAGCTATCTGTTTTAACAGGATGGAGGTGAAAAGCCCAGGGGCAGGCGGGGACGGCAGCACAGAACTGCCACTCCAGTGTAGCTTCCTGTCTGCGTGGCTCTCTCTTTGCTGACAGTTATTCTTGGGCCTTCTTTAGCTTCAAAGGTTTCCTCTTTTCTATTTTTGGTACCAGAATATGGATTTGGCTCTGCCTAACCCTTCTCCACTGCTAATTGGTGCCCCGGAAAGAGCAGGACTACTGTTTTCTGTAGCGATCGCTTCTCTGTCTTTTCAGCACCTCCAAATGATTTTTAATATTAAGGACGCAGATTTATGGGCAGGAGTCAGTGAGTTTTCAAACTGATTTGTAGTGTCTTCATTTGCACATTCCTTTCTCCAGCAGGGGCATCTCAGAGATCAGTCAGCCATGGGGGCTGACTTGTTTGCTGAGAGAAAGAATCCTGGGTGATAAAATAGATGGCCCTGGACCGGCTGAGTCGGAAGCAAGCATGATTGGCCTCAGAGGAGCATGGGGTTGACAAAATCCAGTTGCCTTTTGCAAAGAAATAATGGGTGCCTGTGTAGTCTGAGATCCGCTTGATGTATATAGAGCATAGCAAAACCCTGGAGGGATAAGAACCAAAATGCTGGAGACTGTGGCTGTGAAAAAGAAAACACCTTGCCTTACATGTCAGGGAAGAGTTGGTAAAGGGTGAAGGGTATTCCAGCCCTCTAATTCTCCTTCTGAAACCACCCCTGTTTCTCCTAAATCTTATGACCACCTGACTTTACTGATTTGGTATTAGCAATAAGCTTGCACGTGTCATTTTTATTCAGACATCTCAGCAGTTATAAAAAAGAAAGATCAAGGCCCTCATCTTCCCCTGAAAATACAGGGCTGCCTTCTTGCATGTGGAGCTGGGACTCAGGAATGTCCTTAGCTCAGTCCAGCTGCCTCTGCCACATGGTCTTAATCAAGGTCTCCCTCTCGGGCTTTAAAAGGGTGACAATCTTATTCTTGAGCAGGATTACTGTGGGAATGTGTCAACAGAAGCACCGAGAGGTCTCCCTATCTTCCCAAGGTTACTCAGCAAATTCGTCTGGCAAAGCGTCTAATCTGGCCACCATAATCCCCCAGAAAAGCAACCACCATTCATCCCATAGATGCTCGACGTGCTATTGATTATATTTCATTATGCAAAGAACAAAATAGTGTATGAAAGCATAAGAGGGGTAAGACTTTGAGAATTATCTTACAAATGGATAATTGGCAAGGCAAAAAAAGCCCAACCAATTCAAGCTAGGTAGTGCAATACATTTCCAGTACCAGGAAAGCATCTTTAAATGTATTTACATAAGACTTTTACATAGTGGACAGCATCATAGGTTTGGAGGCGACCATGAGCTTAAAAGCTACAGAATAGAATTTAAAGGGAGCCCCTCCAGGACTTTTGGAGCCTGTTGATTTTTCCAGGGTTATTTTAAATGTGTCCCAGGCTGGCTAATTCAGAAAGACAGCGCTGTTCTCCCACAAGAACGATAACTTACTCTTTCTTGTTTCTTTGTTTTTTCTTTATAGTGGAGCAAAACACTCACTTTTGATTGATTTTCTGGGTTTTCTCGTGCAGAAAAAGCCATCCCTCAGAATTCCTATGTAAATATTCAAACTCCCAGGTTGGGAAAAAGTTAAAACAGAGCTGTGGGGAAAAGTCTGGAGTGGCTTTTTCTGAGACGCACTCCAACACTTGGCAGGGTGAGGTGTTCCTAGCAGGTGCTGGATTTGCTATAAATGGACAATTTATAGACAGAGCTGACAACTGGGAAAACAGAGCAGTGGGGACGCTGGCATTCCAGGGCCCGGTGGCTGATCTATCAGACGCTCCTCAGGGTGGAAGTATTGCTAGTCATGATTCTGAAAGAGAGCCAGTTGGCTGATGCTTACAAGGGCCATACCTCAATTCATGTGTGATTTGCTGCTAGATATCTTAAATAGGTCAGTGCACATCAGCTTCTTCAGGTTGGTACTCCCTTAATTAGCCAGTGAATCGCAGAGTCTTTTCCTCCTTCCTCAGCCCTACCTGTCTAGAATGAAAGAGGAATCGGGTAAGGGGAAAAGCTGTCTTAATAGACAAGAAAGCCAGGGCTGGTTGGTTGGGGGGGTGGTGGTGAGGGGTGGGAGAAGATTTAGGGAAGCTTTTAATGAACAATGCCAATACACAATCTGGCTAAGGCAAAGTCATGCATACAACCCAGTGCAGTGATTTTGGCCCTGTATCCAGGGGGTGGGGAGGGATATGGAGTGTTCCATGCTCTGAGCCCTGGGGCAGAAGTGAAATGTATAGCAGAGATATCGAATTTCCCTGCTGTTGCTTGTCAAGACCGACCAGCTACCAAGTCATTCTGAAGACCCCCCGCCCCGCCGCCAGTAATACTGTTCCAAAGTATTCCTCTGGATGCATTCCGTGACCGTTCTTACTGTTGTTTGTTGTTATTATTTGAGGCACCCCCTCCCCCATAAAGACGTTTTATGGGCCTGTGCAGAGAAATTTGGGTGACTGGCCATGGGCACATCTGTAGCCTTGTATGGGCACAGGGTGAGCAGAGTGGTCATACCTGTTTGCTCTGCAGGAGTGGTTTTTCCAGGAGACGTTTATTTGGCTGGGACTCGGCTTTTCTCCTGACCACACCCTCTTGTTTTTCTCTTCAGAGGAACAGGCTGAAGACCTGACTCTGCAAGGAACTCAGACATCCTTATGAGGAGTGAAAATTGCAGGAGCCTGAGGGTTGCGTTATGGAAACAGATGTTATAGCCCAGTGCGAAGGTTGCCCGGGATGGGATGTCTGTCTGAAGTTAAAGCAGGGCTTTGTGGGAATCCAGAGTGGAACTGTGAGGTGCCACACAGCAGCAGAACACTTTCTGATGGGAGGGGCGCTCTAGGGGCGCTCAGGCGACAAAGATGTGTGTTCTTGGTTAGAAGGCCTTGAGTACAAATGCCCAAGAATCTTCTCTGTCTCCGGAAATCTCAACTTCAGAAACTGATGAACATGGCAGAGATTTTACCAAACATCTATTCTTTGACAAGAACCCCAGTAGGCAAGGAAATAAAGGAAGGATATGGACGTCAAGCAGAAGTTTACGATGCGGCCAGAGATGTACCATATTCTTAGGAAAAGATGGTAAGTTGAGAGAAACAGAGTATGGTCAAGCCACAGGCAACAAGAGAATCTTCTAGATGTGCCCAAGAAAGTCAGGGCTGGCAGTGGTTTGGAAAAGAAGAGAAACACACGAGCGAGACAGGACCTCCAGGGTGGGTGTTTTCAGTACAGCCATTGGAAGTGTGTGAGAGAGACTGTTGCATACGGGTGATCTGTGCTGGGAACTCCAGTAAGGAGATGTCCCTGAGCTTTGGGGTCAGACAGAAGGAACGCACACATCTGATGGGCCAGTGGGACACACGGTTCATCTTATTGTACCCTTTTGGCCGGGAATGGTAGTCAAAGGAAGCAGTGGTGAGAAAGATGAAAATGCACAGTGTAGCCGTCACTGCAGGAGGCATTCAGAGAGTCTACTCTAGGTGTGACTGCGGCCCGTCAGCAGAGGGTTTTGACATATCGCTAAGGTCTGTAGCACACTGCACGGGAGGCGCCCTCCATCCTTACTGTCCGTCTTCCTTATTTACGGCCCTGTTACCATCTGTCTGAGCCAGGCAGGACTGCACCAGCTTCTGCTTGTGGGCTTTCCCTACAAACAGAGCCAACGGGTAACAAAAGCAGATTCATTTTTCAAAAGTTCACTGCTTGACTAATCCCCCAACTGTTGGATTCCCATTCCCATTGTCCTGGTTTATTTGAAGACTCACCAGACATTTGGGCTTTTGCTTATTCTCATAACTAACTCAGAGGGTCGCTTCTGAGTCCTGGGACTTAATGGACTTGACGGACTGCTGAAGCAGAAGCCGCAGGTCGGGATGGGCAGGGTGTGCGCTGTCTACGGAGCACTCATGTACCAAGAGCCCTGGGTGGAACTTTCTTTCCTGTCACAGATTCTTGTTCTCTGACACCTCAGCATATGGCCTGTGGACAAATAGTTCGGGTATGAACGGGGAGGCAGCTGAAAAGACATGGGCTTGCCTGTGTGTTTTGTAAGATTGTAGAAGAGTCATTTGTAGCTAGAGTTTTGAGAAACTGCACTTTCAGTCCAGCTGTGTGGATCACTGTGGTGCTTTCAAAACATCCCTAGACATAGCTTTCCCAGGCAGAGACCATCACGCTCTCTAAAGACAGAGCCACGGAATTGCTGTTTTTAAAGAAAACTTTCGAGATGATTCTAGGTGCAACTGGAGCTGAAAACCACTGACCTGTGCTCTTGGGAGCCCCTCTGCTTCCAAGACAAGAGACAGCCCACAGCTGGGTGAGGCGGTGCTTGTCCTCATCCAAAAGCTGGTCAGGAAGTGCCTGGCGAAAGGCAGATGTTCAGCTGTTGTAGGATTCTCCCCAAAGTGTCAAGGTGCCTGTTTGTCGAAGTTTCTCCTGGTTGTGAGTCCCTTCTGACTTTGGAGGCAGCCTTCTTTTTAGAGGTACCTCTTGCACGATGGCTATCCTCGCCCCCAATCTTCTTCGTATCAAAGGAGGGGGCACCTGGCCCTGAGGACTAGGCTTTCTATCCATCTATAGCAGGGGTGAGCTGAAGAATTCTGAGTGTTGACTCTTACATAAATGCTCACTTTGCAGAAACACAAAGGACTTTTCAAATAGGTTTCCATTACCCTCAGCCTGGGGGAGATGTAGCTGTCAAGTTTTAATCTTACATGGTTATTTCAATGCATTTTCTTTCCTCTGGGAGCTTGCCTGTTACTTCGTGCCCATTTGCTGAATCTTGAGCCCATGTCTGATTTCCCCTCAGTACTGTGAGCTCTGCTACAACATCAAGGCCCACAGAGTCAGCTCCTGAGCCAGTCCTGCTGAAGCCACATTGGTTTCTTCTTGCCTTATACTTGGCTCTCTATACTTGCAGAGCTGCCTGACCATGGCTGTGTATGTGGCCACCTTTCTCTTTATTTCTTATTACTTTTTATTCTCTAAGAATTAGATTTCAGTCCCAGCTTGCTTCTTGAGACCCCTTAAACCTCTCTAGAGAAGCCAGATGATAATTGTGCATGCCATTAATCCCAGCATTTGGGAGGCAGTGAAAGACACATCTCTGTGAGTTCAAGGCCAGCATGGTTGACAGAGTGAGTGCCAGGACAGTCAGAGCTACACAGAGAATCCTTGTCTCAAAATTTAAAACAAAAAACAAAAGCAAACAAGCAAGAAAGAAGGAAAGAAAGAAGAAAAGGAAAGAAAAAGAGTCTCTCTAGAGTCTTCTTGTATAGGCTACAGTCTTCACCCAGAACTTTCAAGAATTACTGTGCTAAGGTTTGTCTGTCCCAGGTGCTGTGGGCATTGAATTCAGGTCAACATAAACATGGATCAACATTGAACTTGATGTCACCTCATCCTTCTGCACCCTGTCCCTTTGGATAGCTGGCTACTCCATTAGAGGTTTCCATTTTACATGGTCACCTTGGCACTTCCCTCATTTGGTTTTCTCTTCTCTGCCTTTGGCTTGACATCAAAGGCTCAGGATAACTCACTGCTTCTTCTCCCAGCCAAGATTCTGCAGCATCAGCTCCTACTCATATGTAACCACTGGGCGAAGGCCATCTTGGCCATCATTGTTAACAGCTGTCACATCATCACCATCATCACCATAACCATCACCACCACCACCATCATCATCAACCACTTTACAAGAAGCCAACAGACTTGGAGATGAGCCAGGTTGTGGTGGTGAGAAGACCTCCACTTTTCCCTTTTGGTGTAGGATACCTTTCTCGATTCTTCACCATACCTTGGCAGCAAGATGATCACAAAAGAAAACTGAACAATGGAGCTGAAATCCATCACTGACACTAGGCCCAGATGGGATTTATGCTTGGCATTGCACTTGTATGCATGTGCATACATGCGCACACATACACACCCACACCCACTCACACACCCTCACACCCCCTCCCGATGTGACTGGGGTTTTTGTTAAATGAGCACTTTATTCTGGAAAGAAACACTCTTGCTCTCACTAAAGGCACATAGCGCCTTCCTAATTGTCCCCCACCCTCCAGGTTTCTGACTGCCAGTCATGATGGCTCCCTCAGGGATAACAGAACCCTGCTTTCTGGAAGCAGATTCATGAGGCAGATCAGAGGAGTTTAGATGTTGCTGTCTGTAAAAGAATTTATAATTTGTACCTTGCTGTGCCCAACTTGCTTTTGGGCATCCTTCCTTGGGTGCTTGATGTTGGTATGCCTTCTGTCCAGACAAGTATCTTCTTGGGCTATTAATTATGTAATTAAAGGTCTGAACCTTCTCATTTAAAATGATAATAAAATGTTTAAAGCTATGCTGCTTATAAACTTATTTTTTTTTGTCTTTCCTTTTATTGCCATTCATTGCCTTTTATCACGGACTGGCTGGCCGGCCAAGCCAAGCTAATTACTGCCCTATTGTTCTTGGAGGATAAGGTGACACCAAGACTCTTGGTGGGTCTATAAATTGGATCTGCTTTCCTCTTGCCCCTCTTTCTCATTAGGTATGTGGTCCTGCTTTGGTAAAATATGAGGGCATAGGAAGAGAGATGATGGCTGTCAATGTAGTAGAGAAGACTCACACACAGAAAATAGCAAAGAGAGGGCAGAGACAATGTAGTCAAAAGAGGGGGTGGTCCAGGGATAAAGACAGAACTCAAACTGAGGACTTTCATTTCATGTGAGTGGTGAGTGTGTTTGTCACCTAAGATCCACAGCAGACTTTAGCATCTGGTCAGTATTAATGTGAATACCCTCACCTGGCATTGGAGGAAACCCAGCAGTGATAATTTGCTTTGTTTATAGAAAAGGAATTAAGTATCAGATGGTCAGAGTAGGGGACTGGGTATATTTTCTCCATATTGTTAATAAGTCTAATCCATGCTTGAAGTGCAATAAAAGTCAACAAACCTTTATGTCCTGCACCCCTGATGTTTTAAGCTTTATAAAATAACTTAAAGTCTTCTTAGAGGAACTAAAACGCTTATCACATAATGGCAGTCAATAAATTATAGAGCAGATGGTTGTTGTTCTTTCAGTACAACTTTATTAACCATAAAAGCTGTGTCAGATGCATTTGCTTTACTTTTAAACTTTTAAAAAGCAGTGTATTTCTATTGCAAAAATAATGTAATAAATGCACAAAAGTAAAAAGGAAGGAAATTATTCCCAGTTCTAAAGACCTCTGCTGTTAGTGTTTTTGTGTGTTTTCTTAGAGAATTCCCTATTTTTGTTGTTGTTATTTGGTTTAGTGGGGGTAGGAATGGAATCTTAGCAATAATGTACACACCTATTTTCCAACTCTCACTTCATAAAAATTAGTTTGGTTTTGGGGACTCCTGCCACGCTTTGGAGTCCCATCGTTGATATTGACCCTAGGGATGCAGCACAATTGGGCTGGACAGAGCATCCACTGCTGACAAATTTGTTGAGATGTACAACAGTGTGATGCCTCTTCCTCGGTTGCCTTGTTTGATGGGTTTAGAACTTAATCTAAGGACTCTCATCCAAGGATCCTTCTGTGGTGCTCAAGTAAATATCTAACTGGATAGTCCCCACAGGATGGGTAACCAGAGAAAGGCTTGGGAAACCTGGAATTTCTGCTGAGTGTTATGGTGTGAGATCAGATGAACCCTTAGAAGGAGTAGCCTATGTGTGAGAGCTTGGTTATTTGCATGCCCCCCCATTCATATGTTATGATCCCAGGCCCCCAAAGTGATGATGGTACTAGGTAGTGAAGCCTTATGGATGGATGTTATTAGGTCTTGAGAGTTGAGGCCTCATGAGTGGTATTCATTATTTGTAAAAGTAGCCTAAGAAAAATGTTGCTTGTCCCATTAGGCATGTGAGGAAGACATTATCTGTGAACCAGGAAGTGGATCTTCATTTCAGGTATCATTTTTTTTTAATTACCTGAGTCAGACTTCTCAAACTTCCAGAATGAAAAATACATTTCTAGTTTCTCTCTCTCTCTCTCTCTCTCTCTCTCTCTCTCTCTCTCTCTCTCTCTCTCTCTGTGATAGAAGTTCTAGCACATGAACACTAAAAGACTTCTACTGATGACAATATGTACAGTACTGTGTTTGAGGGTTATTGTAAGCAAAAGTTTCTGTCCCACCAGCAGCTCCCAAATAAATACACAGAGGCTTAATATTAACTGTAAATGCTCTGTCGATAGCTCAGGCTTATTACTAGCTAACTCTTAAAATTAAAATTAAAATTGACCCATATTTCTTATCCAAACTTTGCCACATGGCTTGGTGCCTTTTCTTGGCATGGAATGCCCATCTTGCTCTCTCTGCATCTGCCTGCAACTCTCTTTCTCTGCCCTACATCCCAGTATCTTCAGTTTGATTGTACCACTTAATTTTATTCTGCCTTACTACAAGCCAATCAGCTTCTTTTTTTAACCAATGAGATTAAACCAATGTACAGAAGGATTATTCCACAGCAGGTGATAGTCTTGAGTCCAAATACTGAGTCCACCAACTACTAGATCTGCAGCCAGAGGCAGCTTTCGTTATTTTTTTTATTCTGCAAATATTTATTGAGTATTAACTCCATGCCAGGTATTTTGTGTGCTGGGAAAACAGCAGCAAACAAAGACAGCCCTGTTCTCTAATGAATTTGATATGTGGAAAGGGTCGGATAGGCAATAAAAAAGTAAATAAAACCTAGGAGGAGTTAGTGGGGAGGAATGGGGAACAAGTAAGAGCAGAATACATTGTATGCATGTATGAAACCCTCAAAGAATTAATAAAAGTGCCTCATATTTTAAAAATGTAAATCTATGTTATAGCTAAGAGAAAAGCGTGGCAGGAAGGAAAAGCAGGACAAGTATAAGGGGGAGGAACTGCAGTTTTGTAAAGGGGATTCCTCAGAGAGAGCTTTTGAAAGGAGGGTCAGAGGAAGTTCTCAAACTTTCCCATTTTCCCAGCCTCATTGTGCTTGCTTGCTCTTCTCTCTCTGTGTGTCTCTGTTTCTGTCTCTCCCTTCAGTGCTAGAGGCCAAACCTAGGGCCTTACATGTGCTAGGAAAGTGCTCTGCCTTGAGCTGTATCCACAGCCTTTTATTTTTAAAATTTATTATTATTATTGTTACTACTGCAGTGCTGGAAATCGACCTTGGGCCTTGTGCATGTGAAGCAATTGCTCTACCAATGAGCTACATCCTCAGATTCCCTTTTCTATTTTATTTTCTGAGACAGACTCTCACTATGTTGCCAAGGCTGGTCTTGAACTCACACTGTAGCCCAGGAAGGCCTTGAACTTATGGTTCTTCTGTCTCATCCTCCAGAGCATCTAGAATTACAGGCATATGCAAGCTCTGTCTTCTCACTTAGCAAGACGACAGCAAATCCCTTAAAAGACAGGCAGAGATATATAAGGAGATGATACAACTTAGACAGCAGAAGCAAAATGTTCCCTTAACGGTATAGTTATTATCTTGATTCTTCTGTTGAACAGACAGAAGCAGGCCTTAAATCTAACCAGAAAGCAGTTGGTTCAAAGTAGTTTTAATTCCCATTGATAGCTGATGTTAGACACATTAAAAGTGTTATTAGCCATTTGTATCCTCTTTTGGGAACTCCGTGTTCAGGGCCATCGCCCACGTTTTGACTGGCCATTTGTTTTCTTCGTATTTAGTTTCTTGAGTTCTCTGCATAATCTGGGTTCTAATCCTCTGCTGGATATATCCCTGCAAATATTTTCTCCCATTCTATAGGCCGCCTCTTCAGTCAGTTGCTACATAAAAGTCTTTGAATTTTACAAGGCTTGAGCTGTCAGTTCTTAGCCTTATTTCTTGAACAACTGGAGCCCCATCACAACATTCTTTTTTAAAAAATATCTATGTATTTATTATGTATACAATATTCTGTCTCTGTGTAAGTTTGCAGGCCAGAAGAGGGCACCAGATCTCATTACAGATGGTTGTGAGCCACCGTGTGGTTGCTGGGAATTGAACTCAGGACCTTTGGAAGAGCAGGCAATGCTCTTAACCACTAAGCCATCTCTCCAGCCCCACAACATTCTTTTTTTATGCCTGTATCTTGATGTATAGTTCTGTCCCCTGTCCCCAGCAACTCCAGAATTTCAGGCTCTATGCTGAGGTCCTTGATCTATTTGGAGTTGAGTTTTGTGCACGGTGAGAGATACGGATCTAGTTTTATTCTTCTGTATGTAGATTTACAGTTTTTCAATACTATTTGTTGATAATGCTGTCCTTTCTACTTTTGGTACCTGTTAAACTCAGGTGGCTGTAGTTGCATGGCCTTAGATCTGGGTCCTCTACTCTAGTCCATTAGCTTTTTATGCCCACATCAAGTCGTTTTTATTGTTACAGCTCTTTAGTATAACTTGAAATCAGGTGTGGTGATGCCTCCAGAAGTCTCTTTTCACTCAGGATTGCTTTGGTTATAAAGGGTTTTTGTTCTTTCTTATGAACTTTAAGATTTTTTTTAAAAAACAAATTCTATGAAGACTGTCATTGGAATTTTGATTGAGATTTCATTGAATCTATAGATTGTTTTTGGTAAGATGGTCATTTTCACAGCATCAATCCTGCCAGTTCATGTGTGTATGGAAGCCTTTCTATTTTCTAGTGTCTTCTTCAAGTTCCTTCCTTAGCATCTTCAAGTTTTCATATAGAGATCTTTCCTATTCCTTAGTTAGATTTATTTCAAAGCATTTAAAAATTTTTTAAATTTGTTTTTTATATCCTGGGTATGGACGTTTGGCCTTCATATGTGCCTAGTGCCAGGGAAGAGAGAAGAGGGTAATAGGTCCCCTGAAACTGTTACAGATGGTTGTGAGCTTGTGAGTGCTGGGAATTGAACCCAGGCCCTTTGCTAGAGGAATCAGTTCCTTAAACGGCTGAGCAAACTCTCCTGCCTCCACGATGTTGTTTGAAGCCATTCTGAAGGTTGCTTCTCTGATTTTTTTTTCATAGTATCTATATAGGAAGGCTACTGACTGTAGTATGCTGATTTTGAATCCTGCCACTTTGCTAAGCATGTTTATGAGTTATAAGAGTCTAAGGCAGAGTCTTCAGGGCCTCTTTTGTATAAATCATGTGCAAATGGACACATTTTGACTAATTTCCTATTTGTTCTTTTTCCTTGTAGTTTTTTCTCTTGTTTTATTGTTTTAACTAAGATTTCCAGGAACAAATTTTTTAGTAGCAAAAATATAGACATGCTTTTTTGCTCTTGATAGGAGAATGCCTTGAGTTTCTCCCATTTTATAAAATGTCACCTTATAGGTTTGTTGTATATAACCTTATTATGTTGAAAACATATTCCTTCTATTCTGAGTTCTTTCAAAAGTTTTAACATGATGGGACATTGAATTTTGTCAAAAAGCCTTTCTACATCTGTTAAGATGACCATGTAATTTCTGAGACCATTTATGTAATTTATAACATTTATTAATTTACATATATAGAACCATCCCTGCATCTCTGAAAAAACTGAATTGTGGTGAATGACTATATATATTTTTATATATTTAATTTATATTTATAAATATTTATATATTTAATTTGGTTGGCAAGCATCTTGTTGGGAATTTTTACATATGCATTCATCATGAAGGTTGGTGTGTAATTTTTCTTCTTTGTTGCATCTTTGTCTGGTTTGGTATCAGGTAATAGTAGCTCCAGAAAGAGCGTAGGTAGCAGGCCCTTCCTTTAGGAATTTACAGAATAGTTTGAGAAGTACTGTAACATTAGTTCTTCTCTGAAGAATGGCATGAAGCAAACATCCATTTTAGCTAAGTTTCAAAGTGGGAGGGTGGGGTGGGCGAGGATAAGAATTAAGTACTAGATCCTGCTTGAAAAAGAAAGAGAATAGCATTGAGGTAGGTAAAATACCTGGGAAGGGAAAGTTTGGGGTACTGTTAAGGTACTACAGATGTTTAATATTTAAATGTATGTATGTTACAATTAAGAAGTAAAAAGAGGAGGGAGAGGATACAGATAAGAAAAAGAAGAAAGTATATGAGAGGAGGAGGGGGCATATACGAGATGTGTCTGAAACTTAAAGACTGCCTGGTAGTGAACCACTAGAGAAACCCGAGCAATGGTCCCGAAACCTAACCAAGCAGTCTACAAAGACGAAACTGCCTTTGTAGGAATCAGATAATAGAAAATAAGAAATAAAAGATTATGTGTGGAGTGGATTGCTGGCACAGATGTGCCGAGATTCCAAAGGCAAGATTCGCAGATCCCTCTGGTTCCAGCAGGTTCCACGTGGTGCTGTGTTGGGGAGGGGAGAGAGCGAGCTGTTGGTCTCCGACACCTCCGTGTTCAGATGGTTCTGTGGGGTGAAGAAGATCGTAAGTCCTTTCCTGCTCGTTTCTTAGGGCCTTTGCAGCCCTTGGAGATCTCTTCCAATCCTGCAGGTCCCGTGTAAGTGAAGAACAGCACTTCCCTTCCCCGGACTGAATTCTTTCCTCTCATTTGTACTTAACCATCCTTGACCAAACTGCCAGCCCATTTGACATCAGGTGGAGATCTTGGTGCACGTGAGCGGCAACTAGGCCGCGTTGAAAGGATGAGAACCTAGGGTCTATTTCCTTACGCAATGCAACGTTTCATTGCGACCTTTAAACCAAGATTCTATCTAACAGGGGAAAGTAAATAAGACACTTGTGTTCAGATTCATAAGGATGTTTCTGTGGATACAAGGCACTCCCTGGCTTGGAGGGGTAACATTAAAACTCATTAAACTTTGAGTAGACAGAATGCACAATGGTGCTATTATGAAGGCGCTCAAGAGTCGACTTGAGTGCTCCACCCACTTGGCATTTCTAAAGTTAATGCATCTTAAGAAACAAAATTTCCACATTGCCATGGCTCTACTAGGTTCTGGAACCTTTGTATTCCCCATTCAGTGTCGGAGGAATGACTTGTCCTCTTTGTAAATCAAATCAACTGATTAAATCTATCTTTAAATGTTCAAGAACTAGGAAATGGTGTGTGTGTGTGTGTGTGTGTGCGCGCGCACACGCGTGCGTGTGTGTAAGTGATAGAAATGGGCATAAATGCAGGCATTTGGAGAATTTCTCTCCCAACTTTGGAACATATTTACTCCTTTTAAGAAATTCCTGCTCTGCACCCTGCATGTCAACAATTCCCTCTGGAACATGGGTCTAAGCCTCAGTGACCTGACATTGGTGCCCATGGGTTTTGACTTCCCCCTCTGGCATTTTGATAGCTGTGGCTCATTATGTTTTGTAGATAATTTAATTCAAAATGAGGAGTGATTCTCCATAAGGCTTGTCAGGAAGGAAAGACTCTTGCATGCCCCAAAGTCTCTCAATGATCTGGAAGGGATGCCAGCTTTTAGCATGTTCCCGAGACTCAGGGAATACCTGGCTGTGTTAGCTTCAAGTTTCTCAACTTCTTTTTTAAAATATCTACTTCTGGATCTGTAGATGGATTGGTATTGGTGTAGGAATGTGACATCCTGTTTGAGACACACTTCCCATTCCACAGGTATTCATTAGGGTGTGCAGTGTTCTTTTTTCTATGTGCATTTGTGGTACTCTGAAACACTTGAAGATGGCTGAATCCAGCGGTCAACATTATGTTCAGGCTCCTCCCTGACTATCACCCAGTTACCTTCTGACTGTTATAGGCCTCTCATTTCCTTATCATCTTTTCTTAGCTCTTTCACCCTGAGCAATAGAAAGTGACTTACCATGTATGAAGGAGTATTTATTAAGGTGGTAGCTCTTGACTAAGCTTTCTTTTTTTTTTAAACATTACATAGCACATTTTATTAATATTGATAACATTATGTTAGGGCAAAGGGAAGAATCCATGGCTAGAAGTGAGAAAATCTGGAGTCTGGTCTCATCTCCACTAATTAGTAACCCTGTGACTCGAAGAAAGGCAGTAACAGGTTGAGAGTATTGCTTGGCGGTGAAGTGCGTATCCAGCATGGTATATGAAGAGCTCTGGGTTAGCAAGAAAGAAAAGAAGGAGGAGGAGGAAGGGAAGGAGAAGGAGGAGGAGAAGGAGGAAGAGGAGGAGGGGGGAGGAGGGGGAGGAAGAGGAGAAGAAGAATAGTTATGTTTTCTGAGCCTCAAATTTTTCAACCAGAAAAGCAAATTTCACTGCCAACTTCTTGTCCCAGTAAAGATCATAAATAACACACAACACTGTAAGAATATACCATTCTCTGACACTCAGAAAATACAGCTTAACTTGAGAATTATGTTTGTTCTTGTCACAAACGGTTTCCTTCCTTCCCTGTGTGTCTGAAAGGGCACCAGCCACACAGCGTGTGTTCGTAGGAGGAATGGGGCTCTCTGAGTCCTCAGGATTTGACTGTTTTATTTTTAGGAGATTGACAGCTCTCTAGTTGTCTAAGATAGTGATCCAGGGATCTCTGCTTAGAAGGCCATTTCTACAGCTGTAGAGCAATCAAATCAACAGGTAAGAGTCTCTTAGCCACCCCATTGTTTTGATTGATACAACCAACCATGCTAGCATTGGTGGTACCTGTAAGCAGAAAGAAAGCACAATCAATTCAAAAGCACTAGGCTCCTCCCAGACCTGCCAGGGCTCCTCCCTTACCCTTAGGAGTGTGCACTCCCGTCTTCAGCATGTTGCCTAAGCTTTCTAATCCATCTACTTTGCTTAGGAATGTTTTTGTCTGTTACAACTATCTGTTAATAGGAATAGCAGCAAATACTAGTGATTTATTAGAACAAGATGGTAATACTGTAGATTCCTTAGCACGAGAAAATTACTTCTAGAGGTCACAGGAGAATGAATAATTGTACTGGAAGACTTTAGACTAAATCAACTTAATCCATTAGAGAAAAAAAAAAAAGCAGTGTAACCAGTGATGGGGAGAGAAGGAAGGCATGAAACCCAGAATTGAGAAATCTTGAAGAACAAAAGAGAATCTCCCATGAAGTCCATACGAGAACAACTGAATGTAGGGCTATGGTCTCATCCAGTTAGGATGAAATCACAGCTCGATTTTCAAAAGTGAGCTGGAACAAGATCATGGAGCTTGACAGCAAAGCCCGGACAGGGAGGACTGGCTGCCTGGTAGAAAGAACTTAATTATAAATCACTTATTTGGAGCCTCTTTTGCTTTAGCAGATGCTGCAATGCACCACGGTGGTGTGCACGTGATGCCCAAATATAACACAGTCTGGCAGAAGACGCCTCCCAACAGCTATGCCTTCTGTTGAAGCCATCTTTGGGATGGCACAACTCCGACTCCCCTCCAGCCAGGGAGCAGTATGCTGTTTGGGGGCTGATGCTTTCAGGGGCTTCGTTGATCCATGTCTTGTAGTTTCTGGCTTTGTCCCTGCTGAGGTTTCTATTGCTTCACTTTGTCCTTTCCGTATAATCTTCTTGATGTCTTATTTCTCCCTTGCAAGGTCTCAAAGCTTTGCCCAAAGTCTCCTAAATCTTAGGAACTGTTCCTCTAACCTTGGCTTCCTTAGTTCTCATTCACACAGTGGCAGAAATGATAACAGCAAAAGGAGAGGAGAGTCCCATCCTTCCTTTGGTGACCATGAACTCCTAGACTCTTGGCAGAACTCCTAGACTCGACCTTATCGTCTGTTCTTCATTCTTCCTCTCTGGGGCCTCCGCACTTCAGAGGAGTCCTTGAAACAGAAATCTCTTTTGAAAGATAGATGCATCTTTTGCTTCAGACTTCCGCACACTGTGAGGTCTGCTCTTTACCGCTACCCCCGCCTTTCCTCGCTACAGCGCAAGAATCACGGGTGGAGCAGGCCTTTAACTTTCCCTTCTCAGCGACACAAATGCTTAGGAAACTTTAAACAAGATTTTAAACTTGTTTTAGGAAAAGGAAAGCTGGAGATAAATCGGGAAGTGGGTAGGATGGGAGCAAAACTCCAGGGGTGTCAAATGATGACGGCAGAAAGATGCACCAAGGAGACCCACCCGGAAGTGCTCCAAGAAGCGCGGCTGCCCATGAACTGAAGCACTAGAGGAAGGGGTTCCCTGGAGCCCTTGACCCTTCCCTTCCCTTCTCTTGGGCAGCTGTGAAAGGTGGGGGAAGGAAGCCACTGATCACATCAGAGGGCTTCGATTTCATTTGCTCCCAGACAGCTACTTACCATTTAACTCTTACATCTGGAGGAGTGTGTTGTCTGAGAGCCTCAACCGGCCGGTGTGAAAAGCGACCCCAGGAACAACACCTGTTTCTGAGCTGAGATTGTTCTAGGTGGTCAGGCGCTCTGATGGTAACAAGCAACATGTGTTGGGATAAAATGATGCCTTTGCCGGCAGAGTGTCATTTTAGTTCCTGATGCAGCCTCGCTGGCCGGTTCCACCGCCCAGAAGTATACAGATGGAGCAATCTCTTACGGAAGGCAGTCTCTAGCTGACTGTAAGTATACCTGGTTGTTTGGAAAAGCACAGCTATTTTAGGCTTCTTTATAGTTCAGATCTCCTATAAATCTTCCCTGGTTGCCTTCGCTTTAGTGTTTTTTTAAAATCTAATTGGCTGCACTTAAAGTGTCTGAACTTAAGAATGAGACGTGCATTAAGTGGGTAGAATCAAATACAAACGGCTCAATGCTGCCTTACAAAGCCATATATTAGTCTACTTAATGTACTAGGTGTAGACTGTCACGGTTCGAGAAGGAACGATAATTATATAGTCATTTTAGAAATGTGGTTTCAAAGCATATTGAAGATTTTTATTATAGTGAAGGGGAAGCAGATCGGAGGACTGTTTTTTAGAGTAATCCCGATTTTGCAAAAATAGTTATATACGCACACACATATAAACAGACAGGTAGATATACAAACAAAAAGATTGAAAATTTTAATAAAGACAGATAAGATGAATAGTGCCCATCCAAATTTTAGAATTGGGTATAAATTTAATTCTCTTTGCATCTTGAAGGGGGTGACCATTTATCTATTTTTATGTAGCTTTTTATAAGAAAAATGTCATCGAGGACACTAATTAAAATATTATCTAACTTTACAGTCAAATGTCATCATGAAGAAACCAATTCTTCCAAGTTAGGGGGCACCTGTTCCTGGGGTGTTTGGGAAGAAGGTGTAAGGAAGGGGTCACAGGCTTAGACCCCGCCTAGCTTTCCCCAGCCATGTACGTTTGTCTTCCTAAAAATGAATCCCTGGTGTGCTCTTCCGTGGGGGAGATTACTTCTCCCACTCTAGGTGTTCCTTAGTTGCCTGTCTATCTAATACCAAGCACTGAGCCCTGAAAACCCGTATGCAAGTGACATGCAGGCTGAGCAAACTGCAGTCCAATACTTAGGAAATATATCTGTGCGCGCGCACACACACACACACGCACACACACGTAACAACAATTAAAGAAAAAGAGGCCATGTGCTTAAAAGAGAATGAGCAAGGGAAGAGGTACAGGAGAAGGGTTCGAAGAAGGAAAGGGGAGAGGAAAATGCAAATAATCTCAAAACACTAAAAAAATTATAATGACTTGTCACCACAGAGCTGCCTGCTTTTAATGTCAGGATCTCAAGAAGAAGCAGTTTGCTCCTGGCGAGGCCGCCTGGGTGTTGCTGCCTTTGCAAGGAGCATTCCTGCAAGGACTGCTGACTGGACAGACTGCGTTCTGGGCACATCTGAGCAGCACCCTGATCTGTCCCCTGTAGTGCTCCTATCCGCAACCCAGTTTCCTCTGATGCACCAAAGGATCACTTTGGAAGGCCCACTGAACCACAGCTGTCTCGGGATGAGGCTCTGGCCTCCTTCCAGCCTACCTCTTTTGTGTGCCTGCTCTCTGGGTTGTAACCCAGGGACCCATGCACCTTAGGTGAGCACAGCACCACTTGCTGAGCTATGCCTCCATCCCCTCCCTTCAGCCCAGCAAGCTCCAGACTTGACTATTACTCCAGACCAGCCTGTGGCCAATCAGAGCCTCAGCTTTCTTCCTGGGACCAGGGACAGTGGGCATATTATGATACTGCCCTGAGGTTACCCTCAAAGACTGGTCTCCAAAAGGAAATGTGCAGTTTGTCTCCTGTCTGGGCATGCTGGCCACACCCAGTGAGGTCTGCCTCTTATGTAAAGGAGGTTGGGCTGGGGAACAAGAGAATAAGATTGGAACAAGGACTCCTTCATGTTGAGAGGACAGTGTTAGGCTCCTGGGTGTCTTCTGAGCCAAGGCTGGGAAGAAAAAGAAACACACAGTTTGCAAAGCAGCTGGAGAAGTGGTATAGTTATTGTGGCAAAATAATCTCTTGGAAAACAAGGGCCTCCATCATAGATTCTGTGCACAAATCACAGAAGGAACTCAGTTTAGTTCCAGATAGGATTTCCATGAAAGAGAAAGCGTGTAAGAGCGTCACCCACATAGAGGACACTCAGCAGGTGCTAGGTCTCCCTGCTTGGTTAAATCCCCAGACTGCGAGCTCACACCGTCCCTCAGGGTTGTAGGATGGTTTCCCTTATGGCAGTCATGCTGCCGTTTGTAGAACAGAAATCTGTTTTAGGCAGAGAACATTCTCTTGGTGCTGTGGGGGATGGGGAAAGAAAAGGGTGGGAGGGAGGAGTATGGTGGAACATAGTGATCTCGGATCCCACTGTCTCCGGCTTTGTGAAAGTCTTCGTAGATGTCTGTGCATCCAACTACCTGGAGGAAACTGCTTTTGATTGAGAGATGAACTTGTCTGGGTTCTTTCCTGTCTATGGCCAGGGACCTGGTGAGTTGGGTTTTTGTTGCAACAATCCTCCTTCACACTCAGTAAGTCAACAGATTCTTTTCTCTCTCTCTCTGTCTCTCTCTCTCTTCCTCTTTCTCTCTGTCTCCCTTCCCTCCCTCCTTCTTCTCTCCATTCTCTCTTCCTCCCTCCTCTCTCTCTCTCCCTCTTCCTTTTTCTTCCCTTCTTTTCCTCTTTCCCCGCTTCCTTCCCCCTCCCTTTTTCTTTCTGTCTGTCTTCTGGAGATTTGGCAGCGATCCACCACAGACAGGGTCAGAGCCCTGGCAAGATGAGAGCCTGCCTATCTCTCTTCATTCCATGTGCACGGGTAGCAGGAGTATCCTGATGCAGGGGGTACATCCTTCCATTCATGTGGCTCTTGTCTGGCAGCTGATAGGCAAAACTCAGAGAACTGCACATACGCGAACAGACAGCAAAGTTGCTTCTCTCAGCCTCAGGGAGGACCTGTTTGGAGAGGTTCATCAACCCATTAGAGTTGGACACATGAGCAGACTCTCCGTTTTTTTTTAAAAGAAAGCTGCCATTATATCAGGTTTATTACTAAAACCACCCCCTCTCTCATTTCCTGTCATACTGATTTCCTAAACTAGAATCTGAGATTCCTTCCCCTTTTCCTCTTCCCTCTTGTCCCTTCTATAAACTTCCACTTTGTCTTCTGTTCTGTAACCACAAAGTCAGAGGGTGCAGTGGTTCTCACTTTTAGAAAGGATGGAGAGGTGTACGGCTTGAGGTAGCTGTGGCGCGGTAGTTTCTGCACTACTGTGCCAAAATAACCTACAACAGCCACCTAAGGAAGCGCGGACGGCTTGTTTGGGGGCACAGTCCATGGGAGGGGGGAGATATGTGGAGCAGCTGGTCACATGGCATCTGTAGTCAAGAATGGGGGGGGAGAGACAGCAGCCTGCTGGTGTTTGGCTCACTTCCTCCCTTTCATACAACCTGGGATTCAAGCCCCTGGGATGATTCTGTCCATGTCATGCTGGGTCATCCCAACTCAGATGTACTTCTCCCAGACACACCAGCTGCTTATCTCCTAGGTGATCCACATCCCACCCACCTGAAAAGCAGGACCAACCACCACAGGTAGGATGCATGTAGAAAGTGACGGGGGGGGGGGGGGTATTGCCTTTCAACTGCAGAGGGCACGCTGAGGTGGCTGTGGAGACAGGTTACAGGATCACAAATGGCAATAGGCCTCTCAATCAAAGCACAAGTTAGCGGTTTCAGAAATCGAGGTGCTGGCTTCATAGCAATCTTATAGCCTGCTAGAGATTCAGCTTACGTAGTTGCTTCAATAGTCCCAATGTGTTCCATAGTTAACCAGAACAAGACAAACATAAACAGAAAACAACCAGAACCCAAATCTGCAGTTAGGACCACGACTTTGTGTTGTGGCCCAGTGGTGTAGTATCTACAAGGACCTGGATCCGATTTTCTCTTCCTCTCCCTCCCTCCTTCCCTCTCTCTCTCCTGCACCTTAAAAACTAAATCTGTACACATTTTATAGCTGTTAAGAGCACAGGTTGTTTATAAGCCGCGGTTGCATGCATCGTAACTACGGTCAAGACTGTGAGAGAGTGAGCACCCAGTGGTCTTATGCAGGTGTTGCTAATTCACAGTCTCCGGTAACAGCTGGCTGGTGCTTTCTTGAAATTTCCTGAAGTCACGAAGATTCTGAAACTTTCCTATTGTACTAGCCGTCAAACTTTGGATTGAGTTTTCAAATTAATTTTTTTTTTAAAAAGCACCAATCTTGGGCCAGTGCTGGGTTAATATCTGTTTTTCCTTTGTGCCTACTGGTACAAGATAGCTACAGATCTTTGTGCTAATTTTAGAACCAAGGGATGCAGGTAATACCATAGAAGATGATCTTGTAAAAAGCATAGGAAATGAGGTGAAGAAATGAGTATTTTGTTTGGTTTTTACAGAAAAGGAACCTCAGACGATCCACTAGTCTATCAAATATTCATCTCACATTGAGGAAATTTGGGTTGAGAATTGGGAAGACTTTTAGATCTTTACTTGCATGGAACTACTTTATATATACATCATGATGCTTAATCTACACCAAGTTTTGTGGGGTTTGTTGTTTTTTCTTTTGGTTTTTAGAGACAGGGTTTCTCTGTAGTCTACACAAAGTTTTAAAATGACACTGTGAAGTTGTAGTTGCTGGGGGTGGTGGTGGTGGTGGTGATGGTGGTGGTGGTGCTGCTGCTGCTGGTGCTGCTGCTGCTGGTGGTGGTAATGATGGTGGTGGTGGTGGTGGTGATGGTGGTGATGGTGATGGTGGTGATGGTGGTGATGGTGGTGGTGCTGCTGCTGGCGGTGGTGATGATGGTGGTGGTGGTGGTGATGGTGGTGGTGGTGGTGGTGATGGTGGTGGTGGTGATGATGATGATGATGGTGGTGGTGGTGGTGGTGGTGGTGGTGGTGGTGGTGGTGATGGTGGTGATGGTGATGGTGGTGATGGTGGTGATGGTGGTGATGATGGTGGTGGTGATGGTGGTGGTGATGGTGGTGGTGGTGGTGCTGGTGGTGGTGATGATGGTGGTGGTGGTGGTGATGGTGGTGGTGGTGGTGGTGATGGTGGTGGTGGTGATGGTGGTGGTGGTGGTGGTGATGGTGGTGGTGGTGATGATGATGATGATGGTGGTGGTGGTGATGGTGGTGGTGATGGTGGTGGTGATGGTGGTGATGGTGGTGATGATGGTGGTGATGGTGGTGGTGGTGATGGTGGTGGTGGTGGTGGTGGTGGTGGTGATGGTGGTGGTGATGGTGGTGATGGTGGTGGTGATGGTGGTGGTGATGGTGTGTGTATGTCTGTGTTAGTGACTGAGTGAAAGCAAATGGTAAAGATTATTATATTATTTTCCATATTTTTACACAGTCCTTTAGGCTACCTGAGAAGCCCCTGTCTTTGAGACCATCATACTGATTTCCTTTTAATTCTTTGGGTTGTTTAAATAGTTGTACTAATGAGCACACATTAGCTTTCTCCTGGAGGCTGGACCTGGAGAGTTGCAGGCTTAGAGGAATCCTTAGATAGCTGGTTTGGCTTTCTGAAATCTTCTCCTTTCAGGAAGAGAAATCTTTCTGGAGAAAAGATTCAGTCATGTGTTGACCCTGTTTAAAAGTCTAAGTATCTATAGCCAAACAATAGCAGCAAGAGACAAAGGTGGTGCGCCAAAGTCTTCTCTCTCTCTCTCTCTCTCTCTCTCTCTCTCTCTCTCTCTCTCTCTCTCTCTGTGTGTGCGTGTGTGTGTGTGTGTGTGTGTGTATATGTGCGCGCGCGATAGAAACAGGCTTTAAGCTGCATTTTCCTGCAGGCAGCCTCTGCTGTGGGAAGGCTACAAGAATAAAATGACATTGAAGAGACAAGCAGAGACAGGAAACTTCCTGCAGGGGTAACCTCAGACAGCATAGTGACTTTTTAATCTCTCTCTTCCAGAGGGCTCTAGTCTGATGGGGAACTAAAGATTCCAACCTTTTATAGCAGAACCCTTCATCAGGATATTACTTAAAATGGGTAAAATGGGCAATTGTCTTAATTCATGGAGTCACATTTAGTGTGTGGCCTGAAGGGGACAAAGGGAGGAAATGCCAGTGGTGTGTCTTCCCCTGGGTACCCCTTCTAAGTTTGACAGGGACCATCTTTGCTCCCTACTCTCAAGAGGAAATTTGTTAAATATCTTTTCACTGACTGCCAGTTCTGCCTTCTTCAGCCAGGTTGACTGTGAGCTATATGGAGAACAAATTCAATTCTTAGCGTCCTGATGTCAAGTATGAAATAAACCTGGAAGATCAGAGGCCAAACTCAGATTCCTGCAGCATTGTGGTGGGCGAGCTTTGGGAGGTAGGGCCAGCTTTAAATACTACCTGTTACTGTCCAGCTGGATGAGTTTAAACTACTCACCCTTTGAAGTTTCAGATTTCTTATCTATAAAAATGACTGGGTAGGTGTTTGCTGGGAGTGAATGCTTCCTTTTGCTGGTTGGTTAAGAGCCTGAGGTGGCTTCATTTGCACGTGGCACTTAGGGCAAGCCTTGACCCACACAGCACAGTAAGGGGTTTTTGCATGTTTTGAGCTGTGAGTTTTGTATTGATAGTTCAATCTCTTCTTCATTTGTATCCTATACGTCATCTAATTTTGGGAGAACTCATAGGGTTTTCTGTAATCAGCTGGCTCACAAGAGGGTCTCAGAAATGAACAGGGATCATAAATAAGAGCTGCCTTGGGTTTGGGGAGATACTGAATGTGGAACTTCATGTTAAATCCCTCATTGTCTACTGAAAGTGGAGAGGTGATGTAGAATGTAGGACTCTGAGATATGGCACAGGAACATGGCCCGGGGAAGGAAGGGCAAGCATTTGGGAGAATGAGTAGGGTCATTGGGAGAGAGTGGACATGGAAGTAGATCCATGGATCAGAGTTTTCTCACCTCTCAGGGCCTGGCAGAAGTGATCTAATATGCCAAGAAACAGGACTCCAAAGGTAAACAACATCTATTTGTTCTTCTACTAGTGTCTACCATTTTTGAAAATACATTTTAAAAATTTCATATATGTATACTGTATTTGCATGTCCTTCCACCCCCCTCCTATAGAGCACACAGTAAACCACAATGCTTGTGCATATTGCTGTGGACAGAGTGGCTGTTCTCTTGTCTCCTTGTCAATAAAACCTTAGTTTTGATCAGAAAGCCCCAGGTTCGGTTTCCGTAAGTGCTCATGACGGTCTGAATAAGTTATATAAGTCCATCCAGTGGCTGCTGGAGACGTGGCCACGTGACTACTGTTCTGACCCAGAAAACACAGTGGCATTTTACACGGGCAATGCTGTAATGTGTGATGATCCCACACAGCTGTTCATGAGCCTTAAACTCCCCAGTAACGTGCTTTGAGCCAGTGTGGCATGGCTCACCCTGGGGAATGTTTGCTGAGTATAGTTACTCTGCAATGCCTAGACTTTTGTTAATGTCTGCGGTAGAAGATGTTGAGAAGGAGGTGGATCAGAGGCAAATACAGGACCTTTAGAGGAGAGTTAAATTCACTGAAGAACTCCAGAAGAGAATATTCAGGGATTTGTTATTAATGAGCACACAGTAGATGTCTCTAGCTTCCTGAATTGGTAAGATCTTATTAATGTAATCACCACTTAATCCCATATTGGTAAGGTCCATTATTACCAATTTGACACTTTGTGTATGTAGGTGCTATATTTTGACCATAGAAATGGTTCCAGGTTTTTGTTGTTGTTGTTAAAGTAGGATTAAAGTCCAATAGCTTGCTATATTATATTCAGAATTCTTTACTTTTGTAATGACACAGGGTTAGGAAACAGATGGATTAAATAGGAAAGTTTTGAAGGAGTAAACATTTCATGTGTTTAATTTTAACTGGAAAACGTAGGGCAAGATGGGTGCCCCAGGCCCTGGGAATAATGGTATGGAAGCGTGTTTATTATGGAAGGGGATGGGAATGCTTTGGTGCCTGGACCACTCGCTGTCTGTTTTTCCCAGGGGACTTTCTGGTAAAGTGATAGTGCAGGAAGTGGAGGAGCGTTTGGGCCCTAGATGGAGTATTGCCATGACTCATCCTTGGGACGTTCTTGCCCTGGCCTCTGTGCCTCTGTTGGGTTCTCCAGAAGCAGACCCATAGATGACGTTCACAGTGCAAATCCTGACTCCGAAGTGTCCTAGTTCCACAGATGGACATGCCTGCCACAGACAGATTTTGTGCTCAGAGCCGCTTGCCTCTGCTTCTCTGCCTTGGGCTGCGGCTATGGAAGGTCCAGTACTACAGCCAGCAGCCAGGTCAAGCAAGGGCAGTAACACCTTGCAGCCTCCCAGAGGGTTCTCCAAAGAAAGGCAGCTAGGGGCATATCACGATTAATGAAGGATCCAGTTCTTATACCCTGAGAGCTCAGGGGGCTGAGAAGAAATGGTTAAAATGTAATTATTAAAATATGCAACCTAAGTAGAGATGTTGAGTGTTCTGAGTGGAACTGGGGAGAGGTTTGAGAAATGTTTGGGGTGAATCCTGAAAGAAGAATATGAGCAAAGCAGGCGGAGACAAGGGGGGGGGGCTGTCTTCTGCGAGGCGGGCAGAAGTCAGTGGGTGACGGGTTAAGCAGTGTGACTGACGTTGAGCAGGGGTGGGTGGGGTGGGGATCTTCTAGAGGGAAAAAGTGAAATGCCTTTGACAGAAGGCCTGATGCGTTGTTATGCTGATGCTCTTGGACTTTCCTCAGCAGGCAATGGAGCCTCCCAAACCTTTGGTCAGGGAAGTGAGGAGATCTGGAAAGTGTCTGTGATCTGGGGCAACGGGAATGGGAGACAGAGTGAGAACACGAGAGGCAGGCAGGTGCGTTCAGAGGCCATTCCAGCCAAGGAGGAGAGAAGTCATGAATGGGGGCATCAGAGCAAGTGATTTAATGATTAATTGTGCGTGTGAATGTTCATGTGTGTATCTGTGTGTGCATGCCCAAATACAGGATGTTAGTTCTTGACTTCTGCCTTGTTTGAGGCAAGACCTCTTATTGTTTACTGTGGTGTATGCCAAGGCAACTAGCCAACAAGCTTCTGAGGATTCTCCTAGCTACCTTGTCGTAGGAGAGCTAGCATTACAGACGTGTATTACTAAGTCCTTTAAAGAAATGACACATATCTGTTTCTTCTCTGTGTGTACACGCGTGCGTGCATGCCACGGTTTGTGAATGGGAGTCAGAGGACAACCTGCAGAAGTGTTTTTTTTCCTCCCCACGTGCATCCTAGAGACAAGACTCAGAACAGACTTTGTAGCAAGTACCTTTACCTGCTTGTCCATCTCGGCATCCCCAGTGTCCGGCTTTATGTGAGTTCTGGGGATCCAAGCTCAGGTTTTTTTTGCTTGTGCTGTGGTAGTGTACCCATGGAACCATCCCCTGGCTCCAAAATCAATATTTTCAGAGGACAGAATAAAGAGATGAAAGAGAAGGGAAGGTGGGGTAGCTTTTCTCTTGGGAGAGACTGAGGCCAAACATTTGAAGTTCACTGCCAATTCAGCTGCCTCCTCCCATGGCTTAAGGATGTTGTCTCTTTAGCAGTTTGAAGTGGGTACAAGGTCAGTTCTGCACCCATTTGAGATCTACTGCTAACTCACGTCTGAATTTACTTCTAGAAATCTTTTGTGCAAGTGTGCCAGTATTGGCATCTCTGTTGTAGGTGTTTGGTGAGAGTATTTGATTCCGTGGCTGCTTTTATTTCTTGCTAGAAAGACACTTTTTCCTAGATGGCATATCAAATGAAGCCTTGGAAAAATATGCCTTGGATAGAACATGTCATGGGATGGAAGGTACATGGAATAGAAGATGCATGAACATGCATTTAATTAGTGCATGCACAGAATGGAAGATGCAAGAAATAAAGCATGCACATAATGGACTGGAACATGCATAGGAATGAAACATGCATAGAAGAAAATATGTATGGAATAGAACATGTATGAACTAGAACATATACTGGAATGGAACATGCATGGAGTCGAACATGTATTGGAATAGAACATGCATTGGCATGCAAGAGAAATACCAGGGACTCACGCTAGCTATTTTCAAATGTGAGACATGACCTGACTATGTACTAAGCTCTTCCCTTTGCTTAGAGATTGGGTCAAATATCAGGTGCCATCTAATACAGAGCCCTTTAGGGGAAAGTCTGTTGTAGAGGATTCAGGCACTAGTAAGTTACAAACTCGTGCAACTATACAAAGAATAAAAGGCAAGGCAAGTAATTTCTTTTTTTTTTCATCGTGCAATCCACAGACCCCCTAAGAACCCATCTGTAACAGTTTATGGCTAGAAGCATGCAGACACCAACTCTTGGAGTCATCTCTGCAATGCATTCCAGAACAGCAACATTGTACTTTACCCTTAGTGAATAATGAATTATTATACAGTAAAGGAAAGGCTGTTCCAAAGAACCACCCATTTGTGCTCCACGACAATAACTTTATTCTTGGATCTTAACCACCCCCAGTTTTCTTGGACTGTGCCTTTTCGCTCCAGATGTGCACACGTCCTTACAAAGTAGACTTCAGAAAATGAGATGAAGGTTGGACACTTAAATGCTATTCTGTAATACAGCCTTGCTTATATTTATGTAGAGAGTATCTTAGTCACATTCTATACCTTAATAACTGTGTCTTGGGCACAGAATATAGTGCTATGTAGGATTTCTGGGTCCCTAACCACATTTCCAAATTTCTTTTTTTTTCTAGTCTTCATAACACTTGAGAATACCTTTAGTTTCATTTTCAAAACTGGGGTCTTGGACTGGGGTGATATTTTAGTTGGTAAATTAATCCCTTGAAGCCTAAAGACCTGATCTCAATCCACAGAACACACATAAAATACCTGGGGATGGTGGTGTATGCGTGTATTCCCAGTGCTGGGAAGGCCTCACAGCCAGGCAGAGCCTGGGGTCTCCTGGGCAGCCAGCATAGCCTATTTGGTAAGTTCCAGGCTGATGCGAGACCATAACTCAAAACCAAATATGGTGCCTGAGAAATGATATCAAAGTTATTTTTCAGCTAACACATGTACAAATACACACACAGACACACTCCCACTACCACCACCAAATATATTTCGGAATGACAAGCAAAATGAGACAACAAATATTATACACATGCACACACACATACACACATATTACTTGATTGAGACTGAACAAATACAAACATACAGTAGAATAAAAGCCCCAAATGTGCGCATTCCTAAGTCAAAAAAGAATCATGAGGAAATTTTGTATCTAGAGTGGTTTGTTCTGAACCCCTTGGTGGTCCTCTTTGCCCCTGTACCCCTACCTCATCTGCTTATTTATTATTATTATTATTATTTCCCTTCACTCTACTGTTATCGATTCTTTAGAAGGAGCAACGCACAGACTTGGAAAGACAGTGACAGGTTTCTCATCTTGTTTTTCCTGTGTAGTCATCATGTTATCGTGCGTGAGCAAGTGTGTTGGGTACAGTCTTGTTTCTGTCGTCCCTAGGACAGAAGGTCGCTGTTCTGTTATCATGATAAAACTTCCTGATGGAAGTAGCATAGGGTGGGAGAGAGCCTGTCTCATCATTCTAGATTACAGTCCATCACTGAGGGAAGTTAAGGCCAGAACTCAGGCAGCTGGTCATATCACATGCACAGCCAAGAGCAGAGAGAAACGATTGTATGCACACTGCCTCCTTGCTTGCATTTCAACCAGTCTCCTCCATGCTGACAGCACATTTTCTATGTCTTTTCTCAACTAAGGTGTCTGACTGTCCCGGATTCCCATCATTCACTGTCTCTTCCACACAATCCCGTCCACTCCACATGAGAAAGAGGAAACCATCAACACTGGTTGATCAAAACCACCCCTGCATAGTCTTTCTCCTTGCAGATGCTCACTTTGAAGGGTGACTTTTTTTTTTATTATGATGTGATTTTTTTAAATTGGCATTTATTAGATACGATATCATTATAGGTAAAACTCAAGTGTAAAGAGCTACATCATTCCCAGGACTGAAGATTTATCTCGGTTGGCAGATGGCTTGCTTGGAACGCATAAAGCTCTGAGTTTGGCCCCCAGGAATTACGGGGTCTCCTGGCACATGCCCGTAATTCCAGCACCCAAGAAGCTGGAGGCAGAAGGATCAGAAGTCCAAAGGCATTTGAGGCTAGACTGTGAAACACAGATCTTGTCTAAAAACAAAAACAGTAAATAAATAAAAAAAAACCCAAACCCAACTCTTCCCAGCTGAAGAGAGTTCCTGATTTATTCCGCCAGGAAGCATAACTGAGAGGGACCAGCAGTTTTCAGGGTGTCCAGTGGCTGGATTAAGACAGCCAATCCCCCCAGTTTCTTCTTCTCCACCAAGTTACATAAAGAGGAATCACAGAACAGTTTAACCTCGAGTTAATTCACCCAGTGGTTTATATGGGCTGTGTCTTTTTATCCCTGACCCCTACAAACTGTCCTGCACGATCTGTTCCAGTCCCTTAAAGCTCCCCGTGTAAATTCACTCAGCAGTGACTTTGTCCACCAGCTGAATTGGAAGAGAGAGAGAGAGAGAGAGAGAGAGAGAGAGAGAGAGAGAGAGAGAGAGAGAGAGAGAGAGAGAGAGAAAGACTCTGTTTCACACAGGTGTAATGTCCTCCCTCTGAAGAAGAGCTGTCTGGCTGCCTCTCATGGAACCCAGTTTTGCACAAAAATCCCTGGCTGCAAAGTGCCCCTCCAAGTAAGGCCACCAGTTTTCAAACAGCCCAGGAATAGGGTACTCTGCCTCTCACTCTAAAGGTGACTATCTCTCTGTTGTTGTCATTACAAAAGCTAACTGCGAAACCTGAAACCTTGCTGGGAAACTGCCCATGGGACACAAAGGACACAGAGACCCTATCGCTTCGGAATTCGGGTCCTTTCCAGACTTTTTTGTAAAGGAGTTTTTGTCTGGTTCTGAGTCTCCGGGATCGGAGGGAGAGCAGATCCAGGTTAGCGGGTGGCTTGGAGCATGCCCCTGGGGGAAAGCTGTCGCTGGAGGTTCGCATCCAGGCACCTTACAGTTTAGCCTGGGAAAACTAGGTAAAATGACAGCGCTGTGGCAGGATGGATGGCGCTAGGCTGGAAAAGAAAAAAGAGCAGGAGAGAGCATCCCACTGCAGTCCCTGGAAGGAGGTGTTACCCCGTGCTCAATCTGCTCTGCTGGTGCCGGCCGCCCTCTTGCTCTGAGGGCTGAATACTATAATCACCACGCCGAGAGTGTGGGGAGATGTTTATTTTTATCCCAACCGCCAGCATCGTCACAGCATGCGAGATCCAATTTTACACGGAGCATCTGCGCACCGTGTGGCCCCGCTGCCGGCCCAGCTGCTTTCTCCAAAGCTGAGCCGTGCTGAAATTTCATGTTTTCCCCACAACAGAGGATGTGATAGGAAAAACGGAGGAGTGAAATGTACACTCACAGAAGCTGAAGCTGGCTTAGCAAATATAACTTGTGGTCCGTTGTTCACCGGGAGAACGCGCCTGTGAGCTGGGCCAGAGCGCCCAGAGACACAGCCAATCTCCCTTCTTTCTAACTAGCAGAAGCTGATTTCTGGGGTGGCCCTGTGTTCAGCTAAATGCCAGTTCACATTTCCCTTGAGCCGGGTGTGGCCTTGTGACCAGGCTCTGGCTGATTAGAGTGTTCTGCAGGCTTCCAGGAAGGCTTAGAAGGGAGGGCGGGCAGAGGGAGGCAATGTTGTCCTTGGTGCTCAGTTTCCCCGAGTGGCTGCAGAACAGAGAACAGACTGGAGGGCAGCACTCTGTGTAGTCTTGCAGCATTCTGAGGCAATTCTCAGATAAACCCTACGCTGAGCTCGACGCACAGAGGTAGAGGGGCTCTCAGGCCTTGTAAATTTGCTGAGTCATGCCTGCACCAAGTCCTGACCTGTCTGCTTTAAGGTTTCCCTCCCCCTCCCTCCCTTCCTTCCTTGGTCCCTCCCTGCCTGCCTCCCTTTCTTTCTTCCTTCTTTCCTTTCCCGAAAGAAAAATACCTTTGTGCACATTAAGTCGCTGTTTTTAAGTTCTGCATCAGAGCAATAAAATGCAGTTTGCTAACTGTTCTATCAAGGTTTAACATTAACAGAGACTGGACCCTAGGTCTTAATAGACACAGTGCAGGCGGGGAATAATACCAGACACTGAGTAAATGTGCAAAAAGCCTGGCTATTAATACCCGCCTGGGGAATTACTATATTTTACCAGTCACCTCTGGGTTTACACTCTGATGGAGAAGTATCCATTTTAATGTGGCTTTGGGCCAGGTTTGAAGGACCTCTATAAACGTAACCCCTGTCTGCTTGTCCTATTCAATCTGTTTAATCTATACCATTTGGTCATATACTCATGTGTGTCTTGGTTTATTCCTTCAGGGAACATTTATTCTGCATCTGTTATGTACGAGGCACAGCTTATGATGTTGGTGGGGTCCTAAGAGAGAAATGAAAGGAAGACCCTGACTTTGAACTGATTTGAGAATAGCAATACCAGCATGACCGGCATTTATACACGGATGCAGGATTTTCATGTAAGTGCTGCTAGCTATTCATTGAAGTAGGTGCTTCTGCTGCTTTCTTCATTATCCTAGCGTGGCTAGAGATGGGCTAAGAAATCAGTAACTGCCATTAAGAGTAGCCACACAGCTGCAGTTTCCCTAAGGCGTGCTCGCAGCTCTTGACCTCACTGGCAAGCAGAGAGTGTCATCATTTATAAGCAGGGCCCCGCCCTGTGGTGTAGGGCAGCTCTCAGAGTATGGTCCTCAGACATGTAGCTGAGCATCACGGGGAAACTGGAAATGCTACCCTATTGGTCTCCTGGAGGGCGGGGTCCGCAGTCTGATTTTTAATATGCTCTCTAGAGGACTCTTCTATCCATCACAGCTTAAGGACCGGTATTGTAGCTGATAAGTAAGTGAAGTTTAATGTGGAATGAGGGATGAGCAGGCACAGACAGACTTAACTCAAGGCAGGTAAACTATGTGTGTACAAAGTCTGAGTTAAGTTTTTATTCTCAAGAAAGTCGGGAAAACCGACTTATTATTTGTCTTCACTAGCTACTTCTTTGACTATTTTCAGAACTCTCCTTACATTTGAAAACAAGCTTTAGGCTTGTTTTCTTGCATTCCGAGAATCTCCTAGTGTGTGCTATTGCTGCCGAGAACTCCACACACAACTGGGAAGCGCATGAGTTGGGCATTGCTGAAATGATGCAAACGAGAGGCAGAATCTTCTTAAATTTGCGAGCCATTTTTAGCGATACACACCTCTTTCATTTCACAGGGCTCTGACGCGTGAAAGGTGGGTGTGCTTGAGTTGTTGGTGTGCAAGGTGTGGAACCAAGGTCTTCAGCCACAGTCACGCTCTGTGCACATTGCTTTCCTGCTCTGACCCGACCTCTCGTCCTCCCAGGACTTTGCACAGGCTGCCAGGAAGTCAGGTTCTAAGAGGAAATCTTTCAACTTCAAATAGAGAGACACAATTTCGCTAAGAAAAAAAAATAAACAGGCAACATAAAACTTGTCTGTTAGCTGGGGTCCAGCATGGGAGGCTTGCATGTGTGCGCGTGCGCGGGTGTGCCGTGCGTGCATGTGTTTGCGTACGTGCGTGCATGTGTGTGCGTGTGTGCGTATGTGTAAAGACCACCGAGATTTCTTTGAAGCACACAGACAAGCAATGTTCTACTTTTCCAAGTCGCACCCAAAACAAGCTCAGTAAAGGTAAGCCCTGAGGTTGTAGAGACCCTTCGGTTCCGAGGAGCCTGCGGATGCTCAAGAACCAGAAAAAAATAAAACAGACACATTCCTAACTCTATCTCACTTTAAAGACATAACTCCAAGTGTAGATAGAGGTTTTTGCCATCAGTTTCCTTTTTGGGGGTTTGTATAATGACTTCATAGTCAATCATGAATCCAAACGTCCGAGTTGACGTTGAGGGATCTTTACGGTGGGCTTGACTGAAAAGTCTCATTTCTCTTTTAATTATGCTAAATTTTATTCTATGTGCTTCCTGCTTGCTTTCTTCAGAAAAGCAGTATATTTTACTTTTCCTCTTCTCTGATATTTTTGTCTAAACAGCACAGGCAAGTGCAGTAGGAATGGCTTTCAAATCCTTTTCCCGTGACCTACCCGAAAGCAAAAGATTTATTTTCACATGAGGCCAAATGAGTGAAAATGGAGATCAAAGGGGGTTCTCTCACTGAACCAGGATGTGGTGGGGTGGCACCTAGCAGTGACCTTCCTTAAGTTTCATTGCTTCCCAAATGTCCCATTAGCGAATGACTGGGGATGAGGTTTCTAACATGGATCCCAGGAGAGGTGCTCAGAATTCTTATGCATGGCCGGTGAAGGGGACGCAAGAGGGAGCATAAGTTACCTGTCCCCAGAAAGCTATTTTTTCTCCTCAGACAGATATGCAGTCTGAGCTGATTGTAAACTTGTAATGTATGTGGCCTCAAACACCAGATCCTTCTGCCTCAGTGTGCTGGGATTGCAGATGCGCACTACCAGGCCTGTCCTCCACCACTAACCTCTCTGATCCTTCCCTGAAGAACTGGACGCTAGCTGAGAGATCTGGGCCTTTAGTCTGACTCAGTTGTAGACAACTCAGTGGTTTCTAGGACATCACCACTTCTCTCCAGAGCTCTATTTCCCTTTCTGAAAAAAGAGGAACTAAGACTGATTTTTGTTTTCCTAACTTGGATCTATCCTTTTTCTTTTTCTTTCTTTCTTTTTTTTTTCTTTCAGTTTTTCAAGACAGGGTTTCTCTGTAACTTTGGAGCCTGACCTGGAACTAGCTCTTGTAGACCAGACTGGCCTCAAAGTCGCAGAGATCCGCCTGCCTCTGCCTCCCGAGTGCTGGGATTAAATATATGTACCATTACCCACCAGCTGGATCTATGCTTTTTTGGAACACGGGCAAGGATATGACATACATGACATCCTTGCTGGCATTTTTCACACTGAAGATAATAAAATGCTAAGGAGTTTATTTTACAGAATGTTGCCAAAGCAGAATACTGGTTGTTTACAAAGGACGGGGGCCTATCCGGAGGCTAGGGGGTTGGCACAAAGGGTACCAGTGAGGTTTGCTCAGATGGTACCTTCTAGGAGGTTCTGCCTCCATGTCTTAGTAGTTTTCCAAATAGCTACTTCCTGTACTTCACCTTGACAGGGGATGGGGAGCAAATTCAATGTGTAAATTTTGGAAAGATCTTTACACCATAGCAGGTCTGTCCAGTGTCACTGAGGTTGGAGGTCTTGTTTGAGGCAAAGCTGTAGGGTGTATCACCTGAGAAGAGTGGAGTCCTAGGGTTACCATGGCATCCTCTTTGGAGGATGTGCTCACACAGAGGCTGTGGAGGACTGTGCTCTGATGGGTGGTGACTGTGCTCTGATGGGTGGAGGGCATGAGAGATAATGCAATCTCACTGCAAGTGTCCTGTGTTAACAGAGGCCTGCTGCCTCACGATTGTGTCCTCCTCGGAGAGAGCTCTTGTATCTCCCCAGCCCCTGTCCTTGTGCCTGTCCTATAATTTCCAGTTTGTTCCCACTCACTTTCCACAGAACTGTGTGCCCCATGAGGTTACGGTCATGCAGCGTTTCAGTTCACACATTTTCAAGACTTCTTTTCTAAGAAACAGATTTTTAAAATTTTGACGGTTAGGTGACAGCGTGGTTTAATTCTGGAAAATGACACTGGTTTCTAGCTGTTCTTGGGATGGAGCTTCCCTTGACAAATGCGTTTCATGAGGTTAAGAAAAAGGTAGTTGGTTTGAATGAAAGGCAAAAACTTTATGTAATGAGTAGAAATGGCAAAATGTCAGACCCATGAAGCTGGAGCAAATGTACATGTTTATTTATTTATTTTTTTCAATTATGGAAGGAAAGAAGAGGATAAAAAAAATCAACCCAGGGCAGGGAAAAAGAAGGAAGTTTGATGTTTGAAAAGTAGGATTATATCTTGATCCATGAGCACAAGGCAGAGGGAGCTAACTGAGAAATTCTTGAGCTTTTGAAAGCTCAAAACCCACCCCCACCCCCCACCCCTGTGACACAGCTCCTCCAACAAGGCCACACTTCCTAATCCCTCCCAAACAGTTCCACCTGCTGGTGACCAAGAATTCAAGACATAAGCCTGTGGTGGTCACTCGTTCAAACAACACACCTGCTTTGTGTACAGCAACGTAAAGATTTAAAAACAAAAAAAGGCTGCTTAGTTCTTTCTCTTAGTTTGATATTTATTTATTTATTATGTATACAATATTTTGTCTGTGTGTCTGCCTGCAGGCCAGAAGAGGGCACCAGATCTCATTTCAGATGGTTGTGAGCCACCATGTGGTTGCTGGGAATTAAACCCAGGACCTTTGGAAGAGCAGGCAATGCTCTTAACCACTGAGCCATCTCTCCAGCCCTAGTTTGGTTTTCTTTTTTCTTTTTTTTTCTTTTTTACATTCGATAACTTTTTATCACTATTTCTCAAACACAACAGCAGCCTGGGGACTGGTGGGTGTGGGCTGCGGGTGGTGGTGTGGATCACCCTGGGGTTGCCTCAGAGACCTCAGGCTGGTTCTCTTTATTTACATCCTGAAAAGTCAAGGTCAGCTCAGATTCACGAGGTCACTATCATAAAAGCTAAGCAAACAAAGGCAAAAACGTTAAATAAACATGGGAGCTCTTCCACGCTAGCAAGCTGGGATCTGCTTCTGAGTGCTTCAAGACCTTGGTTGTGGATGGCAGTTTCCAATACTGTGCGAGGGAGCGACTTACTGAGGTTGAGGGCCTTTTCCACAACAAGAATACTTTAGGCCTTGACTATGAAAACATAAAATATCTATTTTAGTTCTATTTCAAACCTATGTTTTAAAAAACTCCTTTGTGTGTGTGTACGTTATGCACGCGAGCGTGTTCAATGGGGCAGGGGCGACTGTCTTTTGTGAAATAGGGCATTGCTACAAATTCCTGTCTGGCACGGAACTCGCTATGAACTTGCACCCAACCTCCTTTTTCTGCGTCCCTAGTGCCCGCATTGCAAGCATGTGACATCCCAGGCCACCCCCGGCCGGGAAAGTTTTCAAACTTCTTCTCTGAGGGTTCCCAGTGATGCAGAAATCATCACAAGTCGTTTCACCAGCTTGGCCCTCCCTATTCTCATCTCAGGAACCAGGCTGCCGGGCTCGGCCAAGAATAAATGGAAGTTGGGTTTCAAAACCTTGCCCAGTCAGCATTTGGTTCTGTGGGCTTTGAAGACGGAGATGTGAAATGTAGCAAACCACAGGCAACTTTTACCAACAACTGTTTTGGCATGTTAGGCAAGGAATTCTTCATGGCCAGGGTTCCCAGAACCTCCCCTTTCCTTGTCTGAACTGCCGGAAGCACACAGTCCGGGCCCCCTTATCTGCGCAGATGTCCTTTGATCCACCCACGTTACAGAGAACAGGAACAGGGCTTGCTTGTAGGAGCTGTCACACCCTACATGGAAACAGTGTAAGTAAGTTGTCTATTAGACGCGACAAATTAAAAACATCTAAAAATAACACCCAGAACGTGTTGTTTATCATTTCTTTTGAATAAAATGTGAATTCCGGCTTGGGTTAAAAAAAAAAAAAACAAAACAAAAAAGAAAAACCAACTTGACAAAATGGTCTTGCTGAGGAAACTCCTTTTCTGGAAATCTGAGATTTTTTTTTTTTCCTCTCTCCAATCTCTTCATGTCCTTTTTGCTGTCATTTAAAATATAAACAGTACACTGGAATCAACTAAATGCATCAGAATCTCCTTCTGGTAACAGTAAGAATTCTTGTCATCTTAGACCTGTCAAGTTGGCATCAACTATTTTGATATTGTAATTTTGGGGGAGGGAGTGAAGAGCTTTGGGATTATCTATAAGAAGAAATTAATTTCCACTTGTGCTGTAATCATAATAGAAAGCAAAATATAGCTCCTAAAGAAATGGGTATATATCTAATTATTTCTCTTGGAATGGCAAACATTAGCAAGGGAATCTGAATTGTTAGTCAGTCCATTGTCAGTTCCTCAGCATGGGTACATTTAATGATCCATTCTGGATGAAAGATGTCAGAAATCTTGGAATTTGTGATTTGAACGAGACTGGCTCTTGTAGGCACATATGAGTAAAGGCTTGTTCCATGGTTATGGAGAACTGTTTGGGAAGGATTAGGAGGTGTGGCCTCATTGGAGAAGGTGTGGCCTTGTTGGAGGAGGTGTGACCTCATTGGAGAAGGTGTGGCCTTGTTGGAGAAGGTGTGGCCTTGTTGGAGGAGGTGTGGCCTTGTTGGAGAAGGTGTGGCCTCATTGGAGAAGGTGTGGCCTTGTTGGAGGAGGTGTGGCCTCGTTGGAGAAGGTGTGGCCTTGTTGGAGGAGGTGTGGCCTCGTTGGAGAAGGTGTGGCCTTGTTGGAGGAGGTGTGGCCTCGTTGGAGAAGGTGTGGCCTCGTTGGAGAAGGTGTGGCCTTGTTGGAGGAGGTGTGTCACTGGGGGTGGTCTCTGAGTTTCTGGGAGCCCACACAATTTTCAGTTAGTTCTTTTTGACTGACTCTGGTTGTTGTCTCATTATGTGAGATCTTTAATTCCATGCCCGCCCACCTGCTACCTTGTTCCCAGCCATGATGGCCGTGAACTCACTCTCTGAAACTGTAAGTGAGCTCTCGATTAAATGCTTTCTTTCATAAGTTGTATTGGTTATGGTGTCTCTTCACAGCATTAGAAAAGTAACTAAAACAGAGTTCAGTTATACTGGGACTATTTTAATTAATGAGTACACAAGAATGAAGGAATTTAGTTGAAACATTTTGTATCATTTATGGAAATGAATTCCAATTTAAACCATATGGAAAGCACACATTTCATAGTCTCACTTTGAACTGAGGCATAAGTTGTTTTTTTTTTTTTAATCAAGCAGGCACATTAAAGGACCCCCCCCCACATCAATTATTCTTTGAGTGGAACTAAACTAAAATTCAAATTCTTACAGTTCTTAAAGATGGCAATGTATGGCCCAGTACAAGGTGGGTGGACTAGAGCATTTCCAGGTTGTGAAGTTAGAGTCATCCATATGACAAGAAAAATATGTTTTTCAGCGTAGCTCTCCTATTAGAGCTCTACACCACAACTTGTGCTATTATTTCTACTGGAGAAGAAGTTGTGCCTTAGGTCACTGAATGGAGTATGGACGTTAGTATTGAGTTAGGACCTTCGCTTTCATCCGTTCTTAGGGTTGCGTCCATAGGCAGTGCCTCTGACACCTCATTTCTCAGTTGTTAAATGGTTAAAACAATAGCCAGTGGTGTGGTTTTGTGAAGACCGAGTGAAAGAATATGTAAGTCACCTGCTAATAGAGATGGCTTCTCTCGCTGTGCACTGTGTCATCCAGAGACCCTCTCAGTCATCCCAGGCCTTTGTCTCTCCCGAGGGCTCATTCCCCCCCTGTGTTCTTCTCAACTCCATTCTTCTGTCCATGATACACAAGTCTCCCACTTGCGGCTTCTCTATTCTTCTCTATTCTACCTGACTATTTTTTTTCTTTACAGCCAAATAAATTCTTGGTCCTAAACACTTTCTTATCAGATATGTTGATCGCCTATATAATACACTGGTATGCAACTATTTAAAAAAGCAACAACGCTGTTCCTTTTCAGTTCTTGATCATATTTCCTTAAAAATATACATTCTGTGCTGGAAAAATTTGCTAGTGGTTAAGAGCACAAACTCCTCTTCTAGAAGACCCTGGTTTGATTTCTAGTACCCATGTGGCAGCTCCCAACCATCTCCTGTCCCCGGGGATCCGATTCTATCTTCTGGTCTCTTTTGGCACCACATTCATGTGCTGCACAGACATGCAAACCATCCAAACTCATAGGAATAAATAAGTCTTTGAAAATATGCACTCATTATATAGAATTCTATAGTCATTGTATAGAATTACAAATAACCATGGTGACGGCACCAGAGAATAGTGTGGTGTCTGGGCAGAATCCTGAGAGAAGCAGTTTCCTGCCCAGCTTTGATGAACTTCTCCTTGGGCAGATTTATTACTCAAGACCTCAGTTTCTTTATCCGTATGATGGAGGCAGTCGGAGAGCTTATTCTTGAGGTCTCTTCTAATTTTCTAAACATCCTGCCAAGATATGTCCTATTATCTCTACAGAAGGGAAATGTCCTTCCAGTACTGGTTAGCCAGGGCGCGTAGCTGACCACAGATGGATATTCAGATGGTCCTCTTAGTTCCTCTTTGCAGAGAATGAACACAGCCTACTGCACGGCAGCAAGGGTGGAGCTGCCCTCTCCTCTGCCTTCTCTACTCCTCAGGCCGGTTTCTCTTCAGCTACACAGTGCTCTTAGATGATTCCATCGTGCCTTCTTGGTTGGCCTCTCCTTGAGTTTGTGAGATGGCTGGGCAAGCCTAGATATGCAAGCCCTGGTCCTGGAAAAGAATATCTCTATGGTGTCAGAAGCAGATCACAGATTTCTCTTTGTTGTATGGAAATCAGGAGCAGTCTCACCAGTAAGCCGATCCAATCAGCAGGTCTGTTAGCCTCCCAAGGGGATGTTCAGGAACAGACATGTACAGAGAAATATTCTTATTTGTTCATGGTTGAATTTGCTTTTTAGAGTATGTGAAAGGCATCTCATCTTCCTTAATGGCAGTGGTCTGAGCAGCTGGGACAGAAGATGCCATTTTAAAATGTCAATGTGAACTCTCACTGTATGTTGAGATTGAAGGCACCACTAATGGGAATTTTCTGGGGAAAAGGGGTGGGTGTTATTAACATGAAAATATGCATGAGGATCCATGAATGAAGGCTTTATGTGGTAGAGTTGGAAGGTTATTAGGACCCCAGCTGCTGGAAGAGGACAGGGAGAGGAAAGAAGGGGAAGGGAGGGGTAGAGAGAGGGAAAGGGTAGGGAAGAAAGCCTTTGTAGGCTGCCTGTTTGAAGGGTCTAGAGTGACGGCTTAGGGGATACCTAGAAAAATAAGAGATGGGAGAGAGATTGGAAACTGAAACACTAAGTAGAAAATACCAGGGTTAGTGTTTAAAAAAGAAGCAATTCTTAAAGGCGAGTTCTCCTCTGGGAGGGAAATTTGGATGGAGAGGAGGAGTCCAAAGAGAAATGATTGACTCTGAACTTGAGCCATGACAGTCCAGTGATGGTCAGCTTGGTTCTTTTGAACTTTTGCAGCTAAAGCCCCTGGACGCTCAGGCTGTACAGAGCTTGCAAAATGACATTGTACAAAGCAGCCAGGGCCAAGGGTTTCAGTTCATAGCCATCATGGTTGCTTGGGTTTACTCATGTCTTATGGAAGCATCTGTTGTGGGGTAATCTTTTTGTACACTGTAAGGATATGTCTCTGTCTAAGATACCTCTTGATTGGTTTAGTAAACAGCTGAATGGCCAATAGCTAGGCAGGAGAAGGTAGGCAGGACTTTCAGGCAGAGAGAGGAGCTGGGAAGAGGAATCTAGGTGCATGAATTTTGCCAGCCGACCTGAAACAAGTCAGACGTGCCATACTGAGGAAAGGTAAGGAGACACATGGTAGAGCATAGATAAAAAAATATATATGGGTTAATTAAGTTATAAGAGCTAGTTAGAAACACACCCAAGCTAAAGGCTAAGCTTTCATAATTAATAGTAAGTCTCTGTGTCATTATTTGGGAGTTGGCGGTACGAATAAAAAGACTCACTATGAACATCACTAATGTGATTTCAGGAAGTCAGTGATGAATACAAAGAACCCAGATTTAATTCTGAGTCTAGAGTTCAGCTATTTTCTTACATCAGGAGTTTGCATAGTAGAAAATATGTACGAGTTGTTTTAGTAATGAAGGATCATGTTTACCTTACACAGCTGGATTTGGTTATAGTGAACTGATGAGGAGGAGGAGAGAAGTTGGGGCCCCACAAAGCCCAGGCAGATGCTGTTAAATATTTGCTTAAGTGAGCTGCTCTGCAATTTGGCTATGTCCCTTTACTTTTGGTAAAGCACGCAAGGTCAGTAAACAGATCCCCCAGTAAGGGGCAAAGGGGATGGAGCCAACTATGAGACCGCCAAGGGCATCCATTGTGAACTCTGATCAAAGCCTACATACATTTGGAGGTGAGATGATAGTACGTCACGCTGAAGTTTCTATGTTGTTACCATGCTTGTCATCTTCACTTTAGCTCCAATCTTTCTGCCTTGGCTAAAACAGCCAGTTCAGTATTGCAATTCTAGATAAAAGAGGCTATTTTTAGGAGTATACTATCACATTGTAATACAAGAGTGATAAAGAGTGTTATTGTGGGACGCTTCGTGAACTGAGTTCCAAACTGGTCTGAGAACATCCACCTATTGCATTGGCTGTGCAGATTTTTGCCCTTGCCTACCAGAAAGGGTGGCGATAACCTTTGTTAGCTCCATGCGATGCTGAAGTTTCACGGTGACTTGACCCAGATTCTGGTTTTGAAAGTGATTGTTTTCCATTAAGTAGACACTCACTGGACCTGAAAGTATTTTTAGTGTCTGTCTACTGTTTGCCTGAAGTAAAACAGAAAAGGAGGATATATTGAAGTAGGGGACTCAATCACCGTGGCTGCCATGATGGGGTTTATTTCCGGGTTAGGAAATTATGGAGGGAGGGCTATATGGCACGTAGTAGGTCTGAGCACCTACTATGAGCACTGTGATAGGAAATGGATAAGAAAGTACAACAATAACTTCTGTTTTGTATGACTGTGCGGACTGTTCTCATGCCAACTTGACACCCAAACTAGAGTTATCTGAAAAGAGGGGGTTTGATTGAGAAAATGCCTCCATAAGATCCAGCTGTAAGGCATTTTCTTAATTAGCAATTGATGGGGCAAGATCCAGCTCATTGTGGGTGTTTCCATTCCTGAGCTAGTGGTCCTGGGTTCTATAAGAACTAGACTAAACAGTTGTAGGAGCAAGCCAGAAAGCAACACCCATCTATAATGTGGGATGTCCTGTCTATATGTTGCTATTACTGTTTGATGAATAAAGCTGTTTCGGCCAAAGGCTTAGCAGAGTAAAGCCAGGTGGGAAATCTGAACAGAGATATAGATAGAGAGTAGGTGGAGTCAGAGAGACACCATGTAGCTGCCAAAGGAGACAAAGGCCAGAAACCTTACCCGTAATTCACAGCCTCATGATGATACACAGGTGAATAGAAATGGGTGAATTAAGATATAAGAACTGTCTAGAAATATGCCTGAGCCATTGGCCAAGCAGTGTTGTAATTGATATAGTCTCCCTGTGATTATTTGGGTCCAGGCAGCTGGGAATCTAGCAAGCAGTCTCCCTTCACGAAATGCTTCCAGCAGCTTCCCTTGCTTTGAGTTCCTGCCCTGACTTCCTTCCAGGATGAACAGCAACGAGGAAGTGTAAGCCAAATAAACGCATTCTGATCCAAGTTACTTTTTGGTCCTGGTGTTTCGTTGCAGCAATAGAGACCCTAATGGAGACAACGAGTCAGAGCCTGGCTAGCGAAGAACTGAGAGCAGAGAGGTCTCTATGAATTGCTGTGCAAATAGGGTCTGAATCGGTGATGCATTCACAAGGTCCTAGGAAGTCAAGGATAGGAGAGCATCTCAGGGAAGCTGCTGGGCTTAAGCAGCCCTGTGAAGGAAGAGTAGAACATAGCAGGAAGATAAGTATACAGTAAGACAACGGGCTCCCGAGGGACGCTTTTTAAAGACTTAATATCATCTGGAAATTGAGCTCAATGAGTTCATTCCATTGGAGGTGCCGAGTTGGAAGCAAGTCAAATCTTTGTGCACAGGGTCTTTTTTTTTTCAAGAGGGAAATGGCCCTTGTTTTGCTTTACCTGGTAATAACATCACTTCCACACAGCCGAGGACTTGGGCTTCTTTGGAGGTTTTTGTTGAAACTGTCTTACGGAGGGTGGGAAATTGGAACTATTGCTGTGCACCTGACAGGAGAATCCCTGCCCCCATGCCTCAAGGTTAGTTCTTCTGGAAATGATGCAATTTCTCTGTGACTCATGGGTAGAAAACTATAGGTAGATGGTGTCTTTGAGGGTAACAGCAAGTTTATCTGGAGAGAAGCTGTCCATGAGTCTAGAACCAAATTATCCCCATTTTGGCCTTTCATACTGTAATACACTTCTGTTGCCTACGGTTGTGTTTGCTCCTCTCTTCTGAACTTGCCCCTCTGCTGGGTGGTGGGGCTACCTTGGGTTTATTTGTTCCTTCTGGAATTTCATTTTCAGAAGATCTGTCCCAGAATTCCCACTCAATTCAGTTTTCTACTTTTTCCCAGTAATGATATCTGTGATATCTGATATTTCTCAGCCTGGAATGATAATTGCCTGTGAATATTTTTTGTAAGCTTGTGTGTGTGTGTGTATGTGTGGTATGCATGTGTGTGTGCATGCATGTTCACATGTAAGTGGGCACACATTCTTTGCTGAGGTTCATGACCTCACTAGCACCAGGAAGCTGGCTAGGTTTCTACTACCAGGCCTGATTTCCCTCCTGTTGAGAGGTCCTTAAATCCAATCAAACAGCTGTTGGCTGCCACTGCCACTTGAGTACTGGTCATTGCCCCTATATGAATATCTGACCATGCAGGTCATTGTCGTGGTTCATAGGGGTTACAACTAGGTAGGACTGTTTAATGTTTCCTTCCCTTCGCAGCTTGCATATTATTTTCTGGAATTATAGAGTCTAGACTGCAGAAAAGAAACTTTAAGGTCAGGTCCAGCGCAAATCATTGAATTCTGTGTCCTAAGTATAAGTTGTTTTCAGCGACCAGGGCCACCTTCAATTGCTGAGAGGCAACAACAAGCTTCATTAATGATTTATACTGTTTTAGGAGCCACTTGGATTCTCTGACCAACCTTAGGAAATGGGTTTTCTTGTGCCTACCTAGTATTGAGAATTTGTCAGCCTAAATGGTTTAACTTCCTTTAAGATTTAGCGCGCACACACACACACACACACACACACACACACACACACACACACACACTTATATGTATTGTATATAATGTTAGGTAATTAGAAAATAATAGTTCCTTGAGGTTTTATCAAGCAACCTTAGTATTATTTGTCCCTTGACCTTATCCTTCCTTCTCGCCCCCCCCCCCCATTACTAGGATGTGAGACAGGCTTGATAGCCCCTGCAGTGGCCTGTGCACAGACTGCTGCTGTAAATTTAGACTCTCTACCTTGAACTTCTTGCTGGGTAACTGCCTGCAGCAAGCAAGTGAACAGTTTCCAGCTCTTCTGGATTTTACTGCGACTCTTTCATCTGCTTCTCTAGGTTTGACCTTCTCAGTTGTAGATTTCTTGGTTTTATTTGGTTCTGTTTAGGTCTTCAAAACCTAAGAAATGCCATTGGCTTGGAGAAATTTGGTAAAGCCCTCCTGGGTCAAAGGTGAAAATTGCATTCTGCTTCACACCCCTGTATGGTACCTTTCCCAAAGGCCTTCTGGGGCTTGTTTGTTTATTTACCTTTGCAATGCCGGGATCAATTACTTAGGGTCTTTTGTAACACAGTCTTATTTTCTGAGTAAAGTTCTGGCTCCATGTTTCTCAGCAACTGACTTTCGTTTTAAAGAAGATAACATGTCTTAGGAACTTGACTAATAACATTATAAATTAAGCAGCCCGAGGAAGACTTCACAAAGAGACTTCCTCAGTGGTGGAAGGGTAAGTCTATAACTGACCGTGGTGCTTTGATTTATTCATGGGAAGGTTGATTTAAAGACGTCCACAAAAGCGTAACACATCCAGTTATCCTTTCAGAATTGGATAGGTTTTAGGGTGTAAGCGAAAGTAAATCCTGTCTACGCAGTGTTGGCAAGTCAGCTGGACTGGGATCAGGAAAGGCAGGAAGGGGGCTGTGCATTCATATGTATATGTGGATAGTGAGTTGGGGGTGAAGACCCCAACTGCAGAGCATTGTTCAAAGAGGCTGGGAAGGGTGGATTTTACTAGAAGAGAGGGAGGAGAGTGTCAGTCCACACACAGTACAGAAAAGTCCAATGGGACAATGAGAGGCCTTGGAGTTTCCAGACTCCTTATAAAGGTCATCTGCAGAAGAAAGACAACCCTCTACTCTCCCCTCCAAGGAGAAGAGTCCTTGCCTTGAGGAGATGGAAGCAGAGCTCAGAGGGTGGCGAGCCGTGTCTGCGCACCAGCAGGCTGGACTGTTTGGGGGCATGGCAATATTAACAGGCCTCTATTTGGAGTGGCTTCTCCAAGCCCCAGCCTCGGAGTAAAGGGAGCCACAAATGGCATGTGGGTGCAGGACAGGTGGGAAACTGTCCCCCGACTTCCAGGGCCTCGTAATCAACACAAAGAAGTTGAGTAAAACAGTTTTTTTTTCCCCCAAGCTGTTGTTTTTTGGGAATGGTTGAATTTTAGCTTTGTTGTTGTTGTTGTTGTTTAGTTTTGGAACTGTGAAATCAAAGGTCAAATATTTACATATGAAAAATTAAAAGATGAGAACCAAAATTTCTAAGATCCTGAAAGTGTCCACTAGTTCCTAACCTTGAATCCACATTATGACTTCTTTATCCACTCCAGTAGGCTTCACATTTCTTGGTAATCGTTTCCTTGACTTTCTTATGTGGCTTTTATTATGTATGTGGGCATTCCTAAATAATGTAGGTTATTGTGCTTACTTTCCTCTTGCTATAATATTCGTGTGCTTTCTCATTTCTTACTCTTTTAATTCAACATTGTGTTTGCAGGACACACCCAAGATGTGGCACATTAAAACTCTGGATTGATAATTTCCTTGCTGTATGGTTTTCTGTTGTGCGATTTTGCCACGGTATGACGTGTTGATTCATTGTGACCTCAATAGACGTTTAGGTCACTTCTGGTTTGGAGCCGTTATGGACCAGCATAGTCAGCAAACATTCATATCCATATATGCTGGGTCATATGTACACAGACTACTGGAGGGTTAATAACTAGGAACAGACCACTTAGGTCCACTCCTTGCTGTTTCTTGAGTGATCAGAGCACCTGGTTTCTTCCATAAACAGTGCTCTACACAGAGGCTAAGAGCAATGACACCTGGGCTGCTCTGTTTGTAGCAAGGTGGAGTTGGAGTCTTCTCAGTGTTACATGCGCTGTAATGCTTTGTTTTGATCCACGTGTGTCTTGTTTACTGGTAGTCTACAGTGCTTTAATGCTGGGGTGTAAAACAGTGGTTTTCAGTGGTTTTCCAACTTCCAAGGAGCAAAAGAGATCTTGACTCCTCGGCTCTCAAAGAGCATCTTTGCTGAGGTTGATTTTAAAAGGAGCAACTCCAGTTGATGCTTTAAGCCAGAGAGTTCCTTAAGGATGTTTCCATTACATAAAGAACTAGAGGACACACACACACGTTATTTCCTCATGGGCCTATCTGTTCTTTTTATGATCCTGAATTAGCTTGACTTGGGTCTTGGTTGAAAGCAGAAAAATTATATAAGAGGACAGTTGAAAGTGATTGGATTAAAATATTTGGCTGGCTATGTTGGAGAGGACAAATCAAAATATGAAGTGCTGTCCGAGGCATAAGGTGACTATCCCCCTCTAGTATGTGATGTGCTCGGATGTTGACCATCTTGGGGGCACAAGACAGACCACAGTGAAAAGGTTCAGAGGGTCCTCGTGCTGTCAGAAGTGATCTCTGCCAAAGTGGCAGGATGTCAAAATGGAGACTTTCCACAATGTTGCCCTTTGCCAGATGCGAAGACTGAAGCAAATGAGTGTTGGAAGAGCCTGGGCAGCCGGCAGGCCAATGCATGTAATGCATATCATTAAAGATGCTTAGCACAAAGCCATGGCTGTTACTGTGCTTTGTCCGAGGGGGACTTAGTAGCTAATTAAGTATAAGTGCCTTCTTTTCTCCCCACGGCCATATGCAGGGTTTGAATTCTTACACCACTAACTGTTTTAAAGAAGAAGTTAAATGCAGAATGCATTGAGTTTGCTGGAGAGTTTAAAGGTCTGCCTTTTCCCACCAAAGCCATTTAATATCAGCTGCAGAGTGGGTGTGTGTGTGTGTGGAAGGGTTGTGACCTCCCTTATTTTTACAACCATTGCCATGATTTCATAGTACTGGCAGCAGTCACCCAAAGTGAAGAAGTAGACTTTATTACAGTAATTATATGCCAGAATGTGGGTATTAAAACAGAAATGCTTTTCTACTGATAATTAAATGTCAAAGGAAAAATGACTTGGCTCAACCAGCAGCCCTTCCTTGTGTTTTTTGATGCACTAATGGCCTCAGTGAAGGCAAAGTTGTATGCATAGGGGAGAAGTTCAGATTCTATATAGACTTTTGGCCTTATTTTCAAGACAGCAAGTAGGGCAGCTGGAGAACAGAGGCATGGTACAGCAAGTTTGTCACACCCTCCCCCCAGTGTAAAGTCACACACGTATTTACTTGGGAAGATGTGGCCATTGGATCTGCAGACAGATTGTGACCACCACTGAATTACACTGCCATTTCTATTACCTTGTGGTGCTGGGACTCGAACCCGGGGCCGTGTACATACCAGGCAAGCACAGTTCCATTAGGTCACATGCCCAGACCATACTGGATCACATCGTCACTTTTCTCTGGTATGTTTTTGGGCATTTGTGAATGCTGAAGAAATATTGGCTGGAAATGTATCTTTAAATATGGTAGTTTTCTGACTTATTTAAAAAGTAAAAGCTTAAATAAGGACAATAAAAGGGCTGGATAAGTTCCAGCAGGCATAATTTAACATAATAGCCATATGCTAAAAAATATAAGCTTGTGGCTACTAAATTATGCTAACCAAACATTAACTGTGGATTTATTAATACATCCCTGAGATAATAAATATGATCCATATGTCAAAAGAACGCACCAAGCCACGTTTATTTCACTCTGCAGTTGAGTTTGGGTCAAGCACCAAAGAGTTTATGAGTTTCTTTGATCACCCCCAAATGGCTGAAAAGTATAGTCTTTTTTAGCTTTGATTTGAAGTGGGCACTTGGTTTCTTCTTTGATGTGCCAGTTAGCTTGAGCGGATAAACAGGAGTATTCATAGAAAGTCAGTAGCAAAAGCCAGAGAAGATGTGGCTCAGTCTCCATCAAGTAAAAGTCTAGAGATCACACCCTTCTTGGGTTCTTGGCCAGTTTTTAAGCCATGTGGACTATTTGAAAGTGATCTTGGCTTTTTCTTGAAGACCCATGTTTAACCCTGGATCCAAATGCTTGCAGATAGTTTTTGGTCACATGGAAGGACCCGAGTTCAATACATCTAGAAGTAAGTTGCTGGTGGATTCTGAACTGGGGAACACCTTCAGGGAGCACTAACCTGACTCACAACAGCCTCGGGTACTTGCCACTGCCAACAGCTTCATTGCTGGACGTCCAGACTGGGTCTCTAGATCATGACACCGATTCCTCTTCTGGGTTTCTTCTGTTCTCTGCAGTGGGTTTGTCTTCAACAATGAGCTATTCATGGGCACTGAGTGAGCTACCCAGGACGGAGGAGACGGCTGCAGACCCTGCAGGCAGTTGGCCATGTTCCAGTCCAGATATTCTTGGGAATGTGGAATTATTCGAATCAAAGGGAAATAAATCTTTTGCAAATGTTAATACAAATGACTGTGGGAAGAGCTTGTTGCTGTAAGAGTAGCTGAAAAATTCTTGGTGCCTACTGAGTTATTTTTTTGGCAGGGAATACTAGGTTGCTATGGGGATGATGAAGATACATTAGTAGTCATATTTTAATGGTTGCTCTTACAGTGTTGTACTGTGTCCGCTTCAGCTGCCCTGGGATGGTAAAGCTTGCTCTTTGAATTATCCGCTACTCCTATCTTGTGTTTTGTTTCTTTCTCAATTGCATATAAACTTGAAAGCATATCTATCTCCGAGTCCATTCATGAGAGCAGCTGCAGCATGCTTTCTTTGCACCAGCACATTTGAAGTTTGTATTGCTGACTGCAAGCTTCCTGTATCGTAAGTTAAACAGGAATAGGTGCATCCCGGGAGACCTGAAAGTCCATGCGCTGTTCTGATGTAATAGAGAAAGAAGCTGTCTACTATGTGTCAAAGGTCAGTTGTTCTGGGCCGTCCCTCCTTTGCCACACTTAGATATGTTAGTGTGGATCAGCACTAAACTAGGTCTGTGCATTTGTAAAATAGAGGTGATTACATTACTGCTGTAGAGGTGTGAGGTCTTCAGGTCATAAAATTCTAAAGGTGATCCCAAGTACCTGCCTCCCAAAACACTGAAACTAAGTCTACCATATGACCCAGCTATAATCCTCCTGGGTCTTTACCCAGAGAGTACCAAGCCAACATAGCAGAGATGCTTATACATCAGTGTTTACTACAGCGCTGTCCACAGCAGCTATGGTGCCAACCTAGGTGTCCACCAACAGGGGAACAGATAAAGAACATGCAATCTACTGCTCAACAAGAGGGACGCCATGCTGGGTACTAGAAACCTACAATTACTCAGGGCCTGTGAAGTCATGGGTCTTGGAGAAGAACCTATATCTATCACTTTACTAGAGCAGCATCATTCCTAACTGCATTCTAAAAGAAAAAAAAAGGATAGAAAATGTGTTCTATATACAAAGAAGAAGTTGTTAAGCCATAAAAATGAATGAAGTTATGTTGTGTGCAGGAAACAGATAGAAATGGAGCTAATAAAATTAAGTAAATTGAGCCAGACTCAGAAAGGCAAGTATGATGTTTTCTCTGACTTGTGGGTCCTAGATTTTACATAGCTACATGACACCATGTATGTAATGACATGAAAGCAGTAATGAAACTCTCTAGGGGAGCACAGGGAACTAACGCAATGGGGAGGGAGAAGAATGGAGAGGAGAGGGGGAATTAAGTATATAAATAAATAAATAATTTTATATACTTACATAAACATATTCTCATACAGCACAATACCATAGACAATAAACACATGCAATGAAAATTAAACAATAAAATATACCCTCCTGTGTCTCCTTCCCCCTTAATATATATATGTATATATATACATATATATATTTCAGCCTTCTTTTGGACTATTCAGTGTTGTGCATGGCCTATTGGGAAGGCCTCAAATCTTTATCTTTCTTTCTGGGATATCTCTCTACCTTTTTGCTTTTTCCTCTTTATCTCAGTGACCTCTAAGCATTGAGGGGTTCTAGGACCCCGCTTTTTTCTTTTTGTCCACTCTTACTAGGTGGTATCATCTGGTCTCATCACTTTCACTATTATCTGCCTGTGAATGATACCAGCATCCATGTCTCCAGGCTGGAGATGGATCTTTGTGTAACCAGCTGCAATCTTGAGACATACCTCTACTAGGATGTGTCTGCTAATTACGTCAATCACTTTTATTAATTGGATGTCTACCAGGCACATTTAGGACTGAACCCATGATTCATAATCTCCTGGAACCCAAATCCTTCTCTCTTAGCCTTTCTCATTCTAGCAAATGGCAATTCAATCTCAGACTGTGCTCATGGAAAACCTTGACATCATCCTTGATTCTTTTCTTTTCCTCACACTCCCCACCCAACTCACCAAGAAATCCATTCAGTTCTCCCTGCGCGGCTCATAGCTTCTGTGCTGTTATTGTCCCAGTTCAAGTCACTCCCCTCTGAACCGTCACCATCCCATTGTCCCATCATCATATGACTATAACAGGTCAGTGGGATGCTGTAGCTGTTCTTTGACATGATGTTTTAAGTCAGTGCTTTCCAACCCATGGGCAAACCTCTATCTCCAAAAATATTTACATTATGATTCATAACAGTAACAAAAGGACAGTTATGAAGTATCAATGAAATAATTTTATGGTTGGGGGCCACCACAACATGAGGAACTGTGTTAAAGGATCATAGCATTAGGAACCTTGAGAAGCATGGTTTAAGGAGGAAAATCTTTTATTCTACACCTTCCAATACAAAGGAACTGAATGAACTGTTCCTTGTGTTGTTCCAAGACTATACCGCCTCTGCTTCCGGCTTTCACACTGGCTCACCTTTGGAATTAGTACCTTCTGGTCCACACAGAGCTTGTTCCCTCCTTTCTTTCCACCTGTTATTAGTAAGATCATGGTCTGCACAGTATGTAGCGATCAGCCTTCTGTGCCGCTTCAGTCTGGCGCCCACGCTCTTCTTTCCTCGTGTTTGTCCTCTCGGTGGCACTTGTCAGCATCCGACATGTCTTCACCCAACTGTAGTCTGTCTTTCACATCAATACCAGATTTAAAAAGGCAAGGCTTTCTTCTCTGTACTAGCTCCGGCATCTAGAAAGTTCTAGGCACATGATAGTATTTGATTATTTGTCCAGCCATTAAATAAATGGCCCTGAAAATTTGCCCCCAAGAGCAGGAGCTTGAAATGGTTCTTGTAAGACCAAATAGAATGCTTTTATTGAAATCTTTCAATATCCTACTTTATTATTTCTCTAAATTTATTTGCACAGTTGAACATGGAAAGGTACTGGGAGTGCTGATTAAATTACCTCTCAAGGTTGATGAGTCTTAGGTAGTCATAAAATACAGAGATCGTTAAAATTGCCTGGTTATAACCTGGCTGGCTGAGCACACACTCCAGTGAGCTCTGCTAGGGAGCTACTGTATTTCCAAGAGCGCTGCTAATGTCTTAAAGACATAAGTACCTTTAACCTGTACTGATGCAATAACTTATATACAAATATAGAAAAGATTCCAGTTAACCGTGTTAAGGAACATGAGTGATGGAGACAGGGAGGGACCAAAGCCATCTCCCTCCAAAGGATAAATACACATAGAGTCATTGCACTCAGTAACTGCATGACTTCAGAATAACCACTTCATTTCTATGGACTTCAATTCCATTATCTGTGAAGGGAGAGGCTTAGAATATAGTATTTATGAGGGCAGTTATCACCCCCCCACACACCTGTCCAAGGATGCTAAGAAAAATCTCACCTTCAGATTCTCAGATAAAACCTCTGTAAAGGGCTAGAAAGGGAGGTGGGTGACCTGTTAAGAGCATGTATTATTCTCGCAGAGAGCCAGGATGTGGTCCTAAGAATCACATTAGATGTCTTACAGCTGCCTTTCACTCCAGTTTCAGGGCATCAGATATCCTGACCACCACGGGCATCTGATTGCACACAATGTACACAACCACATGCAGAAACACACACAGATGCATATATAAAAATAATAAATCTTACAAAATATTCTGTTAAATTGAAAATCTCCTTGAGGGCCAGCTTCTTTCTCTGCAAAATGGAAAGGATGTTTTGGCCTAAAGCAGATTCTAAAGGTTCCTTTTTGTGTGTGGTTTTAAAATTTGTTTTGCTTTCTCCTTATTTTCATTATGCTTTTTGGATTCCGCCCCACCCCCCATATAGCCACTGTGACATTAAATCTCTTACCCCTCTCCCTTTTTTTCTGTCATTTTAATTATATTTTTGATTACTTATTTGAAGTTGTGGCCACACATATACATAGAAGATGAGGCCTACACATGCAAACTTTTATGTAGGTGACTGCCAGTCATGCCTTGGAACAGTGCTGGGGAGTAGAGCCCACTCCTGAGAGCTAAGCTTGGCTCCTTGAGAGACTGATGACATAAGAATGCCGACCTCCCTCTTCAGCCTCAGTTCTGGCTCACTTGAGAAACGGCAGCCTATTCCTGCCGAGGGTCTGCTTCTCTGAATCCTGTGACAGTTTCTGGGTGGAGATTCAGGCTGGTAGCCTGTTCAGCTGACTGCTCAAAGGGGCTGCACACGCCTGTGTTCCTTGGGTTTCACAGGTGCAGAAACAAAGAAAAGAGAAGTGTTGCTACCTCATTTTGGTGCTGTGTTTGAGATGTCCTGACAGAAGCCTTCATGAAAGGAACTTCAGGTTAATGTTTAACAAATGTGCGTGGGCACTGGACTAAGGTGGGGGCAAGTTTCTGGAAAGATGTTTATCAAATTTACAGTCCTTTGTGTGTGTGTGTGTGTGTGTGCGCGCACGCGAGCACAGGTGCCTGTGCATGCCAGAGGTAAACAAACCTTGGGGCTATTTCTTAGGAGCTGTCTACCTTAGTTATTTTATTTTTAATTTTTATTTATTTTTTAATTTTTTAAATTTTTTTTCCACCTTAGTTTTTGAGATATAGTCTGGGGCTTGCCCATTAGGACAGGTTGGATGGACTGTGGGCCCCAGTGACCTGCCTGTCTCAGCCTCCCTAGCAGTAGGATCACAAGTACACACACCTACTCTTGGTTATTCATTTTCCTATTGTGTGAGCTCCGGAGGTCACACTTAGGGTCTCACACTTATGTAATAAGCACTTTACCGCTGAGCTCTCTCCCCGTTCTCCTCAAAGACGTAGCCTTCAAAATGGGCATAAGAAACAAACAAATCCCCAAACAAACAAAAACACCAGTCAGAACAAAACAGGTGGGGACTAATTTTTTCTGAGAAGAATGGCTGCAAGCGGGCCAGAGGGGACGGCACAACGGCATAAGCTCAGAGCTGGTCTCTGATCAATGCAGCGTGTTCCTAACTTTACAAACCAGGTTCTAGACTTGACTGGACAGACATGAACTGGCATCCTTCATAAGGTTCTCAATGGTTCCACCTCATCCTCACACTAGCACCTGATGTTGATGGTGTTTACGTCTGAAGAAACTGAGGTTCAGAAAGGTCCTGTTGGTAATATACATGTCAGGAGAAACTGAGGCTCAGAAAGGTCTCAATCTGGCTCAGAGTCACGAGAGGAAAGGTGGAATTTAGATCCAAGTATTCCATCCATTTCCCTCTTCTTGACTGAATCCGTCATGTGACAGTCACATGATCGGGCGAGTGACACTGGCAAATATTAGCTGCCACTCTGCAGACCCAGTGTGGATTTTTTCCCAGAGCATAGCACCATAGAAATGTAGATGCATTTTCATATTTAAAGGTTTTAGAGAGAAGTAATCAAACTGGGAAAGAACAAAGAATCTGTGTTTGAGATTATAAAGGGAAGTGGTCACAAAAATTAATATTTCAGGGATATACATATATACACACACACACACACATATATGTGTGTTTTATATAAACCAGTCGTGGTTGTGTGTGTGTGTGTGTATGTCCCTGAAATACTAATTTTATATGTGTATATGTACATATGTGCATATATTGGGCTAATAGGGCAGTTACTCTAGGAAAAGATATGTTTGTATTCTGTCCTGGGTAGTTGATACACTAACTCTTAGAGAGGTTATAAAAATATACAAAGTGATTATATTTAGAATTAATTTTAAAATGCCTTCACTGGGACATGCTGACTGAAAGCGTATCAAACACGTTGGTAATCAGGGAGCGGAGGCTCATACTGTGTGATGATGATCTTCCCCCATATGCAGACCAACAACACTGGGCAGCCAAGGAAGCTGAGGCTCAAGAGCGAGTTGTGGATGCAGAGAGTTTGTTCTTGCCCTCGAAGACTAGGATGGAGTGTTTGATCATCAGAGGACACCAGGGATGTATTGCCCACTCCCAGGAGTCCTGAAAGAGAGACGGGGTGTAGGGAGGGATGAAGCGGATGGATCAGGCACTTATTATAGTGCATGTAATAAGTTTTGTGTCAAGGACACCCACATGTTCACATCTACATTTCACTATTCTTACTTGGTCGCATTGATGGATCCATCCGGAGAGCAGTAGTTTATGAGTTCTGCATAGGCTGTGTGATACAAACATACCTAGGAAGGATGTAGAGTGTCAGTTCAGAAAGTTCTTTCTCAGCTCTTTCCAAGTAATTCCTGGTCCAACACAACTCCCAGAGGCAATCTGTAGCCGTGTGTATGTCTCTGCCTTACCATTGGTTAGTTTAGCCTGTTTAGGAATTTTGTATTAGAATCATAAAACATGTGCTTTCTTGCATATATTCTTTTACTTGACATAATATTTTTGAGATGCCATTTTTAAAAAGCTGAAATAATATCAGTTGGCCTTTAGAGATTCTTGAATTGTTAGCAACTTTAAAAAACACCAGGAAAGATCTTTTTTTTTAAAAAAAAAAAACTGAGGTGGAGAAGATGGAGGAGAAGAAAGTGACCCTAATGACAGCTACTCTGGCCTCTTCATTTTCTGATGACCAGTCCTTGTAAAGGTCGTGCAGGTTGAACTGAAACCGGAACCCAGGTCTCCTGACCCTCTCTTGAAACTGTGAGCCAGGCAGCTGAGAGCCGTGGTTATTTTGAGCCACTGCCATGTGAGACTAGAGAGTTTCGACAGAGCTTTGCTTTAGAGGATGTGAAACTACACTAACCTCATGTGACAAGAAATCCTTGGAGGCCTTGGTGTGGGGCCAGGAGGGGAAGTCTGACACGGCTTTTGGTTACGGCTCCACCTCTGAACCCACTGGCCTGGGGTGACTTACGGTGAACCTTCACATTTGCAATAACGAGATGCGGGGCAGGGAAACCTTTTCTACACTGGCATGCGGAAGGCAGGGCACTGCTAAAAAAAGGGTGACGGGGAGGGGGGTGGGACTATAAAAGGCACCTTCAGCCGCATGCCCCTCCCAGAGCAGAGGCCCTGGAGCTGAAAACAAAACCCTTGGGGGGGAGCGATGCTGTGGTTACAGACACAGCCTTTGTGTCTTGTAGGCATGTTTCAATTCGGCCCCAGATGACAATGACCTGGTAGTTCCTGCCTGCCAGCTGTTGGCTGGCCTTTGTGAAAGTCCCCAATCTTTGAGCCAATGCCTTGTGGGCAGGTATCCATATCATGAGGCCAACTGGCACTGTTGGCACCTTTGTTGGTGAGATGAGCACCGTGACTTGGGACAGAGGTGGCCGATCCACTCTCCCTACCAGCTGGCAGGTGGGAGCCTGTGTGCAGGTGCCCTGGGGAGGGGGGGGGAAGGGAGTTCCTGTTGTCATGGTAACTGTTCAGAAAGAGGTTTCCTCCCCGAAGGTTGGTTTGGTCTCATTTCTGCCAGGGGAAGAAACAGAACCACAGCAGCCAGACCATGTATATCAATGTATGCCTCATCTGTTTTGAATCATTGCTTCTAACTGGATCTATTATTAGGGTCTGGGAGAATCTGAGGGCTGGTGGATCTGTTGGGGGATGTCATGTCATTGTAGTGACGACCAGGTCACCGCACCAGCGAAGTCCCTAAAGAATCAATCCGGGGTCTACCAACTAGAGCAGGACAAAGAATTCCAAAAGCTGTTTTTTTTTTTTTTGTTTTTTTTGTTTTTTTTTTTTTAAGGCAGACAGGCAGGTTGGACGAGTTCTCTGGGCTATTCCGGGATATGGAGATTAGTCACCCTAGATGTCCTTTGGCCAAACTGTCCTGGGCACAGGGGTGAAGGGACCCTTGTCCACTTGCCGGTGCTGGCAAGTTTTCCACAGTGAACTCATTATAAAGGCCCACACATTCTCGCCACTGCTGCCTGCCCTGTAAATGTTCCACCCATGCCTTTACCTTGGACAGATTTCCTGGCTTTGATTGGAAATGCCAGCTTCTCTATCTTCCTATTTCTGAACCTCACTGGTAATGAAAGCTCTTCTCACCCAAGTCACCGGGCTGGGTGTCAGCGATTTTCCCGTTCAGCCTCCTGCTCTCCTGTGTGTGTTGGTACAACGATCATCGGGTTCAGGATGCCTGCTGAGAGAAGTATTAGCATTGTGTTAGTGCAGGAACTTCTGGGTTCTGGGGGAGTTGTGCTCTGTTCTGCCCACTGTTATCTTAACAAAAGCGCTTGGATGAACTGGTAGGTACCTAAGAATGGGAAATATTTTTTTCTGGGTCAGCCCTGAACACGTTGCCTGCAAGTGGTTCGAGACTCCTCAGACTCCACCCTCCTTCTTCCCAGCATCCTCTTAGTCTGGTTCTCCCTGCCCAATCTCTTCCTGCCCTGCTATAGGCCAGTTAGCTCATTCTTAACCAACGAGAGGAATACATATTTACAGTGTACAAAAAGATTGTCATACAGTGTCGCTCCTTTCACCTTGCCAGTCTGGTAGTAAGAGATCATGCTTCATTGCTGTGGGGCACGATTATCTTTTATGGTTTCTGGGTTACACTCTCTTCAAATGAGCCCCTGATTTATATAGATGTGAGGACCAAAGCAGGCTTGTGTAGAATGTTGGGAGTTGGAAGTGGAGGAAGCAATCGGGAAAGGAGTATAGGTGGTCACACAGGACTCCGTCTCGGGTGGTGGGTGATGCTTGATCTGAGATTGCAGGATGAGACCTTTCCCCGGGATGAAGGTAAGCCCCACTCTGAAACCGTTTTTCATCTTTCAGGCTAGTCTCAACCTCAGTAATTCTCAGTGGTCTCCTGGTCACAAGCTGTGATGATTACCCAGTGGCCCTAAGAGGCACAGGAAGGCACAGACAAATGGCACTCTGCCTTTGAAATCTCTGCTGCTAATCTGGCTCATTTTCCTGGAATCCTTGCAGAAATGGAAGTCTTGGGTTATGATTTTCTTTAACCTTATATAACTAATTCCCCCCTCACTGAAAGAATCTGCAAATATCTATTTGGAGGTTCCTTCCTTCAGAAAAGGCAGGCTAGCCGGAAAAGCTGAATGCAGCCTGGGTGTGTGGCTTAATTGGCAGTGCGCTTGCTGTGTTGACTAGCTTTATGAGAGGAGGAAACCTCGACTAAAACAAAATTGGCTCCATAAATGATGCTGTAAGCAAGCCTGTAGAGCATTTTCTTAATTAATGGTTGACAGGGAAGGGCCCAGCCTTGATTGGGTGGTGTTATCCCTGGGCTGGTGGTCCTGGGTTCTATAAAAAAGCAGACTGAGCAAGCCAGTAAGCAGCACCCTCCATGGCCTCTGCATCAGCTCCTGCCTCCAGGATCCTGCCCTGCTTGAGTTCCTGTCCTGACTTCCTTTAGTGATAAGCAGTAATATGGAAGTGTAAGCTTTCCCTCCCCAAGTTGCTTTTAGTCATGGTGTTTCTTCACAGCAATGCAAACCCTAACTAGGACGCTTGTCTAACATGCATGGAGCCACACACTGTGTAAACCAGGCAGGGTGGCCCACAGCTGGAATCCCAGCACTTGGAAGGAGGAGGCAGGATGATCAGAAGTTCCAAGTCATCTTCAGCTACAAAGCAAGTTCAAGGCCAGCCTGGGCTACATAAAACTCTACTTCAAACATATAAACAGAACAAAGAACTGAAGGCCACCACATTATAAACTGAGACTTTAAAAAGTATTCTAGTAATTTTGTACATTTATACCATTAATATGTTTTTGCTTATCCCCAATTTTAAAAGACCCAACTATAGACATAACAGTGTTTCAGGATTGTTGAGTTTTTGTTAGTTTTTTTTTTAAAATTATGATCTGTTATCATTTCTCTTTTTTTACTCCTCCTTCCTCATCTTCCCTCTTCTTCTTGAAGATTGAGTTTTCCGTTGGTGAGTGAAGCAGTAGAGATAGTACAAGGACTATCTGTCTGGACCTCAGGCACACTACCTTGGGCAGGAAGAGTCCTTATATTTGCAACAGCGATGCTGAGGTTTTGTATTCCATCATAATTCCTCAGTGGGAATGCTGCACGGAGCACGGCCTTACTTTGGGGATGCCCTATAGATTGCAAGGGCAAGGGCAGAGTACATATGAAGGAGGTAGAGCTCAGAGCATGGCCAAGAACAACAGAATTGATACTGAACATCAGAAGGGCTTGGGGCCGGGAGTGGAGTCACTGGCAACCTCACAGCAAGAACGTCCTGTGGCTGAGCCTCTGAAATATTGACACACTCACCAGACTTTCTACAGCTCAAGTAATGATACTGATGTAGCCACGGAAAAGGTGACCCCAAAGCCTGGACAGCTCCGGATCTTATCGGAAGAAGCAAAGGAGGAGATGAATGGACAACAACAATATGGGAAGGATTCAGTGATACTGTGTCGGGAAGTGATGGACGTTAGAAGGGAAGTAGGCAGGTGATATCTTTCCAGGCCAGCTCCTGGAAGCGAGTGATAAGACTGTAGAATTAGGGCAGGGGTTTGGAAAGGAGACGTGGTAACTCTTTCTGGAAGGCTTCTAGGTTTTCACTGGTGATGTTTTTTTTTTTTTTTTTTTTTTTTTTGTCTGTCTGCTTTTTAAGCCAGGGACTCATTTCCTGGGATGGAGCAATCCTCCTACTTCAGCCGCTGGTTGCTGGGACAACAGGTTTGTGTCACCCGCCCAGCTTAGAAAGCACGATTTTATAGGGCTGAAATGTATCATGGTGCACTAATCCAGCGCATTGTTTGTAATAAGATCTTATAGGAAATGAATTAACATTGCACTGGGATTGAACTCCAAGAGTAATACAATTCCTTGGGTTTCCGCTTGCATCATTTATCCCATAATTATAATAGTTTAAAGTCTAAACTTAGCATGCAGAGCCTCTGTGTGTGTGAGACAGAGAGAGAGAGAGATTGTGTGGGCGTGTGAGTACATGACATCAAGTGACATTTCCCTCCTCCATCAAGCCCTAAATAAGCAACTTATTTATTCTCATGTTATCCTTCAATTCATTTTTCAGCTCACACTCAGCCTCTGTTCATCAGGAAGCCCGGGAAAGGCTGAGGCTAGGCCTCTGATGGCCTTGACAAATGGGACTCCGGACTTCAACTGGACACTTCCCACCCGAGAGCTGCCTTGACTTCCTGCTCACAAGTGGCCAAGGGAACCCAGTGTCATATGGTGAGCACACGGGAGCCGGAAAACAGACATGGGCTCCCTGCTAACTTCTGTACATAACTTAGAGCCTGGCTTTCTTTTCCCTGCAAGAAGCCTCTGTAGAGAATTCTGGGGAAATGCAGCGTTCAAGTTTTGATGTGGATTTGAGGGTCATATTGGTTTAGAAAGGCTTTGGTTTAGAAATCTGTCCTAGAAAAGAGCACATGGACTTTGGTAAAAAGGTTATAATGATAGTAATAATAATAATAATAAGCTCTTTAAAAGAAGATAATCATCTAATACATTAGAGAAGTTAAGAAGCAGTAGCCTCTGTGCCCACAGGGTCTATGTTCCCTGCACAGGAAACTGCATTGAGTCATCCTCCTACCCAAAGTCAATTGCAAAATGTTAAGCAGCTCTCTACGGCCAACCATAAGGTTTTCTATGTACTACATTCTGGGGTTGGGAAGCAAGTAGAACTCTCCAGCATTGGGCATTACTTTATATTACCTGGTCAGAGGCTTGAACATGACACTATTGTGCAATTGGTTTTCTTTCTCAGTTTTACCTCCTCTCTTGTGAACAACTTGAATGAAATCCAGAAGGCATGGCCAAGTATCTGTAGGTGGCATGCATTTGGGAGAGTCCTCGAGTTCTATCAATGTACTAAAAGAACTCCACAGGTTAGATGAACAGGCTGGCAGGAGACTAGAGTTAAAAGAGACATGAATATTAGGCTTTAGATTTTCAGACTATCAGCTGATTGGCTTAACAGCAGTTCATGTGAAAAGCCTCATGTGCTTTATCACTAGGGGAGTTCACGATCATACGATGGAAGTGAAGTCTTAGGGTACACTGGAGCAAGGAGAACCCTCCATCAAGGACAGCCCAAGTGATTCTAACTTTGTCTTGCTTGTCTTGGCTGAGTTCCCTAAGACTTAGAGGGTCCAAGATAAACAAGTCACTTTGGAGACAGCCAGGTGACACCAGGCATGTAACCGTATCATCTATGAAACTGTGGGGCAATACACGGAAGGAGTCATAACTTGGCACTCAATGGAAGTGTTCGGGGAAGGTGGAAATTTTTATCTGAAAGGTTGAACGTTTAATGGAACTAAATGAAATTCGTCTTATGTTTGGGCAAGGCCAAGGTCCATGTGTGATCTCACTGAAGGAGTGAATTCTCTAATGAGTAAGGTTTGTTCAAAAGTGGAGTAGAACCTAGGCATGACTGCTCATGCCTAGAAACCCGGAAATCAGGCAGCCAAAGGAAGAGGATCACGAGTTTAAGCCCAACCTGGGCTACATAGCAACACCTTGTCAACAAACAAACCACAAACAAAATGGCTGGGCTAGCAGCAGAGAGCCCCTTGGATCCTGAAGAATAAAGTCAGACCCAAGCTTGCTATCAGGAAGGCTAATATGGTCTGAATTTGGAATGGTTCCACAGGCTCTTGCTTTGAGGACTGGGTTCCCAGCTTGCAGCGCTATTTTGCAGCTATATTTTAGGAAGTGGAGCCCACCTGGTGGTAGTGGATCACAAGGGGCAGGCCTTTTAGGGTGATATCCATCCCCGGTTCTGATCTAGCTCCCCCCTTCCTGCTTGTTACCAGGTGACAGACTGAGCCACTCCTGTAGAATCCCTTTACTGGTGAGGTTCTCTAAAGGCCTGATAGCATGCATGTGCATATTAAAGGGGGGTGCATATTAAAATTGGCGTGGCTTGCAGGCTGAGGTCCAGGTAGTCAAATAGTGGCTGTCTCTAGAAAGAAGGGTGAAGAATCTGGTAGTTATTCAGTCCCAGTCTGGTGCCAGACAGTCTATAATGGAGCCCAGAAGAAACAGATTGATTATAATATCAGTGAACTAACTACTCAGCAGCAGGATGGATGAACTTGCCAGCAAGTATGAGGGCAAGCAGGCAAAAAGCAAAGGCCTTCTTCCATGTCCTTGTACGTGGGCTGCCAATAGATGTTCCAGAGATGAAGGGTGGGTCTTCCCACCTCAACAATCCAATCTGGGGGGAAGAAAATTTCTCACAGGATGCTCAGCTGCTAAGGTTTTTATCCAGATGTTGTCAGGTTGACAGCCAAAATGAGCCACCACACCTGCCGTGATGGACCAGGACTCTGAAACCACAAGCTAAAATAAAGACTTCCTTCCATAGCATAACTAGTTTCTGTCTGCCAGGTGGTTTTTTTAAATTTTTGTTTTGAGATTATAATTTAATTATACTATTTCTCCTTCCCCTCTCCCCCCAAACCTTCCCACATGCTCCTCCCTGATCTCCTTTTAACTTGTGGCCTCTTTTTCCCCTACTTATTATTGTATGCCTCTATGTACATGTGTGTGTGCTCCTACACACAACCTGCTCAGTCTGTACAATGCTACCTACATATGTGTTTCAGAACTGAACATTCGACCCTGGACAGCCAATTGGTGTGCTTTTTTCTGGGGAAGGCCACCTCTCCTGTCCCCAGCTTTTCTCAGTTGCCTGTAGCTCTCTGTGTAGGGTTGAAGCCTCTAGGCTCTCTCCATCCAGTTGGGCATGTTCTTCGGTGTCATCGTTGTTCGGCTCTCATTTGGGCAGTCATGGTCATATTGGTGACAGTTTGTAGATGTGTAACAATCACACACACACACATACACACCTAACTAACAGAGGCAGCGAGAGCTGTGCCAGCTCTCCTTTTCAGGTTCGGTCCACTGCAAAACCCCTTTCCTTCATTACACCATTAACAAAGAATGGACACGTGAATATTAATGACTTATAAGTCTTCACATCTGGAGTCCGGGGCTGTTACACTCTGGTAAATTTTTACTAAGTAAGTGTCCATGTCTGCTTATGTGCACGTGTGCGTGCATACCTGCTTGAGTGCCTGCATTTTTGCGCGTGCGTGCGTGTGTGTGTGTGTGTGTGTGTGTGTGCGTGCGCACATGTGGCTAGAAGTTGATGTCTGGAGTTCTTCTCAATCTCTTTCTACCCCACCTCCTTCTTGAGTCAAGATCTCCCTCTGAACCTGAGCTCGCCAATGTATCTAGAGGCTGGCTTCCCCCAGGAGCTGCTGGGATCTTGTGGACACCTCCCCAGGGCCAGAGTAGGAGGCCTGTGCTCCTACATGTAGACAGTATGTAGGTACTGCGAATGGAACACAGGTCCACATGTTTCCATGGCAAGCACTCTATAACTGAGCTACCTTCCATCTTCCACGAAGAGCCATACTTCTATTCCTGTAGATTTGCCATCTTTCATAGATTCCATCTGTAACAAGATTTTAAAGAGAGACTGCGGCAGGGGATTGACTTGCATCTTTTGAATGAAAACACAAAGAAATCTCTGTATCCTGTGGGAGCAGGAAATCAGAGGTGGTTTGTGCTCCCTGGCTGCTCTGGAAACTGTGCTGGTCAGTTTCCCGTGAGTGATGGGATCATCTCCAGAGGGCACAGGAGAAATAGTATGGCCCTGACTGCTGTTCTTCTGTGGAAGAGGGGACTTGGGCCCTTTCTGGGTTCATTTTACTTCAGCAGAGGAAGTAGACTACGAAGACAATATTTTGGCTATGGTGGCATTGCTGTGTTCTCAGGCTTGGAGAAAGACTAAAGTTCCCTTCTTTTGTCTCTGCTAGCAAGGAGGGTGGGGCAGGCAGGGTGCCTGAGACAGTAGAAGACAGGAAACCAACAGAAGAGCTGCTTCTTCAGGAGATGGAAGAAAGGTCTGGAAGGAAGGGGCAAATTGGGGAGTGTTTCCCCCACTCCCCTCATCTAGCAGGCCCCTGGAGACTCTTCTCAGAATCCGGCACCCCTCTCGTTAGTCTCTTTGCAAGGATGTGCATGGCCCTGAGGAGTTCCTGAGGAATCCTGCAGCTGTTGGGGCCTTGGAGGAGATGGGCAGCGTGTCTCCCAGTCCTTGTTAATCCCACAAATGGCCCATTGAGGGGAGTGGGAGAAGGGAGAGGCATCCAGGATTGCCCCTGAGGTCCCTCAATGGGGGTACTGTTCAGGCTTGGGTGGAGGCCAGCCCTGACCCCATGCTGGTTGTTAAGGCTTCATTCTTCCCCAGGAGGTGGCTGCAAAGGCAGCGAGCAGCTGACGCTCCAGGGAAGGGGCTGCTCTTGTTCCTCACAGGCCCCGCTGACAAATGAGGGGAAGTGCTTCCTCCTTAATTATGTCTGTTGTTCATTGCCTTCACATCCCAGGCATCTTTCCTGTTCCTTCTCTTTCTTCTCTCACCACTCAAGACCTCAGAGTCGTGGGCTTTTCCTTTCCCTCTCCAGTCTTGCATCGGGTAGGAAACAATGCCATTTTCGTTTTTCCTTTTTGCAGCAATCCCCTCAGGCAGCTGGCTTAAGAAGTAGAACAGGAATGGCTGTAGGGTTGGCTGTTTTAGACACCTAGTGCCAGAACCTGTTGTTGGAACACCTGCTGCTCTTACTGCCCAGCCACCCTTTCTGGTGGCATTACCTTGGTTTTCATTCATCCTAATCCATCCAGCCAATGGACTTCGGTTTAGGAGACCTGGCCCTGGGTTTAGGAGAAGACAAAACTTCTGCTAGTAGGTGGCAATCTCTTTTGGGTTTGCACAGTGGATAGTTGGGACTACACTGGGCTGAGTCATTGAAACCTGGAAAGATTGTGCTGGAAGTATTGAGAAAGAGACTATGTCTACTAGGCTGCCAAAATGGTACTATCTAACTGGGGAGCCATGACAATCATCTCTGCTGCCACTGGAGAAAGGCTATTTTGAGAAGAAAGCTGGCTAGTTTTTAACAACTTGACAACTTCCCTCCTCATTTTAGAAGAGGGAGCATCCATCAAGAATATGTCCCTACCAGATTGGCTTGTGGGCAAGCCTGTGGTGGATTTTCTTAGCTAGCTATTGATGTGGAAGGGCCCAGCTCTCTATGCGAGGTGCCATTCCTGAGTTGCTAGTCCTCGGTGCTATAAGAAAGCAGGCTGAGCAAGCCATGATGAGCAAGACAGTAAGCAGCTCCCCTCCATGGTCTCTGCATCAGCTCCTGCTCTGACTTCCCTCCATGATGGACTATTTCCTGGAAGTATAAGATGAAACAAAGCCTTTCCTCCCCAAGTTGCTTTTGGTCATAGTGTTTTACCACAGCAATAGAAACCCCAACTAAGACATCCACAGAGGAAAACTGAGCCAAAGCGACAGCTCTCTGATAACTCAGGGTGGAGACAGGATTCCTGAAGCTGGAGCTCTGGTCCTTGTGCTGTGTTGGTCAGCGTATTCCTTCTTATTGTCTTGTGTCATTTGAGCGGAGTTTGCCCACCTCTCTCTTATTCCCTTCTGTTCTGTTCTGTCTCCCTTCTCCGCCTCATCCCCCCCCCCCCGACTTATTTTTGAGATATGGCCATCTATGTAGCTCAGTTGAACTTTGAATTTGTTATGTAGCCCAGGCTGACCCCAAACTCGCAACCTTCCCAATTTGGCCTCATGTGATTTCTGAGACCACAAGCCTGCACCACTACATGCAGCTGAAACTGGATTTCCGTCAGCTACAACTGAAACTAGTATACCTGAGCAACAGCAGAGATATATTTTTTCCTGCTTCCAACTTTCCACTGAGACTACCCTTATTCAATAATTTGCAGTACCAGAGATAGGATGCACTAACGTCATTAAAAAAATCTCAGACTTGATGGAAAGAAGATGCATGTGTCTGGTGTGCTCTGGCTAGACAGGCTCCGCTAGGCCCCCTCGCTGTTTCCCAGGGTATTTCTGGCTTTTTCTTTGGCCCTTCGGTGGTTTTGTAAACACTCCACCCCTATACTAACTCCCCTTTGATTTGATGCCCAGAATAAGTTTTGTTGCATACGCGGAACCTCAGTGGCTACAGCATTTACTCATTCAGGGTCTCCTTATATAACCCAGGCTGTCTTTAACTCACGATAAAGCCTATTGCCTCAGCTTCCCCAGTGCTGGGGTCACAGGCCCACTCTACTAAACCTAGCTGTAATTATTATTTTTGAATTTTCTGTTTTACTGTCTTAAAATGTTTGCTTTTCAGGGAGAAACTGTCTTCCCTGAGACTAGAGAGTTCTTGGAAGTAGCTCTTCTGGCATATGTAAATCAACCAACAGACTCACCATGTTGCTATGCCATCAACCCCGTTAACTCTCACACAAGAAACCAGTGTTCACCCAGCACTGAATGTGAGGTCCTGAGTTATGAGGCATGTCCACTTCATGTGGCATGTCTTCACGGGGAATGTATTAAAATTGTTCTTTCTATGTTATTGGCTTTTCAGTGTTATTACTCAGACAAGCGTGTAAGTTAAAATTCCCTGTCACACCAGTGGAGGAGGAGTTCTCCACTGTGGGGCAAGTGTTAAGGCCTAGTCTTGTTCGCCGTCTTGCCTATTATATCAAGCACAGAGTAGGGAAGGAATAGATTCTCAGTAGCTGGTTTTTGAGTAAGCACACGGGTTTAAAAGTGAAGGCAAAAGGTCTTGGCATGATGTTTTTGAGTTTTGCCAAATCCTAACATCGTGCTTAGAGCCTTTCTCTGCCCACCAGACCTCAAGAATTGCCCTGTCCTCAACCCATAGCCACATCAAACATATTTCCAAATCTTCTGGGAAGCCATCCACTCAGCAGGCAGACCTCTGATCCTGCTTCAGAGCAAGCAGGGCATGATCCGAGTTCAATCAGGAGAATTCTCCTTGGAGAGAGTTTGTCAAGACCGTTGGCTGGCAGCCTCCATGCCTCCTAAGTTCTGGCAGCCTCCAGTCCCCTTGAGCTCCCTCAGTGGGCAACAGGTTCTGTGGACAATCTGTCCATTGCTCATGGGCTGCAAGGGCAGTGATATGACTGGGGAGGTCTTGATTTGCTAGTCCCAAGCATGTGAGTGTTATCAGAAGCACACTGTGCTCACAAGTCCCTTTACATGGAAACCAGCCCAGCCAAGGCCATTTCTCAGTTCACAGTTCAACAATAAAGTGATTTGTTTACTGTGGTTTTTTTTTAAAAACCTATGAGAAGTTCATGGAATTGTGTGAAGTAAGTAGATCATGTTTTACTACAACCGGTACTATCAGATTGACTGTCAATCAAATCAATTAGAGATAAAGTCCAAATGGAAGAGAGACAGCAAATGTCAACAGAAGCTTCTCAAAACTTCAAACTGTCCTGATACCCTATTCAGGGCCAAAGACGGAGGGAAGACAGAGGCGAAAGCTCTGTGACTTCTGGTATCTTGAAGGAAGGGACTTGTCCTTGTCTTAGAGGAATGTCTGTGGAGACGATTCCCTGAAGATGGTGTTTTTTCTGTTCCTTGGATGTCACCTAGTTGATATGAGTCCTCTTTTCCTATTTAAACAAAGACAGGTTTGGTCACTGGGAAGATTCCTAATTTTAAGAATGAGGCATGAGAAGCCACAACTGTCACACTTGATATGCTGAGATCTCATTGCTTTGAGGTCTAACCTAACCTTCCATTAAACTGAGCTAGTGGATTGCATGTCTTAATCTTTCTAAGCTCCAGTTTCCTCATCCATAAAGTCTTCAGGTCCTTGAGCCGGCTAATAAGAAACTCCTTGTATACTCTTTAGTTCCCACATCGTAGACTCCGGGAAGCATCAGTCACATGTATTGTTTAATTGACACAAGTGAGTCCATTGCTTCAAAGGACTGTGGACAGAAAAACTGCTGAGCCACACTAGACAAGAGATGACAAATTTTGAGAATCTTTCTTTGGCTTTTTGTGCAACCTCAGTCACCGGTGTATGTCTGGAAAAGGGGAGACACTGGACTTGGCATGACAGAGGTCATCAGATAAGAGATTGGAGGGCACATGGCTGGCCAGAGGTTCCAGGACCTAGACAGGTGACTCACCTAATGAAATGAACGAACGAAATAAATCAAAAAGCCACTCAGTTTGAGGCTGCATAGGTCTGTAGGGTCTATAAGGAAAGGCAGATGCTAGGCTTTGAAATAGTAACAAACCAGAGGATGTTATAGGGTGGAGAAACTTTGGGGGGATGGAGAGATGGATTTACAGTGTTTGGGAAGAGAGCAACGAATTCAAACTTGCAGCAATTTGAGGTTTAATTCTTTACGGTTTAATGTTAATGCAGACCAAGACAAAAAGTCACATCTGATAAAAGATGTTCTTCCTTGGATCTAGGGCCATGCTGAGAACTAGTGACCTTGGGATCCCTGCAGACGGAGGCTGATGATTCTCGGAAAAGGAGGTCAAATGACAATGCCTCTCCCTTACCACACAGCTTTGACAGATGATCAATCCCACTGAAATGCCTAGAAAAGGCTTCACGTATTAGTGATATAGATGCTATGAGAACAAACCATTTGGAGTCTTGGAAAATCTTGCACTTGAGTTTGGTCTTTTCTTGATTAGACTTTAACACCTCTTTCTGGGTGTCACTCAGGTGATTTGTCTTCTATAATTCATAGAGATATGAGCCTCTGGTATTTCATAGCACAGACTCATTCTATCATTCTATTGGAGGAAAAAGAAATGGTACAATGCAAACTGAGCAAGCTGCTACTAAAGGAGACTTTCATTTGTTAATCATGAATGATTTGGAACAAGAGCAAGTTAAAATAAGTATTTCCAGTCAAGGTTTGGGATGGTATGATCTAATATCTTCAGAGAAACAATGGGTTATGTAGAGACCTATGGAAATTGATTTATTATGTAATTTGGCTCCAGCAATTATGGAAACCACCAAGTTCCTTGGTCTACCATCCATATGAGGAGAAACAGGATTGCTGGTGGCATAGTGTCAGTCCAAGCCTGAGGAAGGAAGAAGCAGGTATATCTGGGGACAGAAGACAGGAGGTAGGACAGCTCAAACAGGGAACGTGAATTCTCTCCTTTTTGTTCTAACTAGCCATAAAGGACCATAGATAGCAACAATGCATATACAATAATGCTAGCCTGTGGAGGTGACAGTATCTTCTCTACCCATCAAATCAAACACTATCTTTTCTAGACATAGTAAGAAATAACCTTTTACCAACTCTCTGGGCATCCCTTAACCTAGTCAACTTGAGACATACAGTTCAGGTCAAGCTTCGAAACAACGAGAGTGTCCTGAGAAGAAGTGTCAATTCCTAACTTGTCAGCATGGTGGGTGTGGGTTTAAATGTTAAGGAAAAGCCTGCCCTGCTGGGGAGTGGGGCGTGCTGGGAGCAGGCTGTTGCTGGTAAAGTTTCCATCCAGTCTGACTAAGTGGGATTAACTCCCCCATCTGGGCTCTTACAATCTCCTGTTGCCCTCATCTCTCTAACTCCTTGTTTTACCTCTTTACAGCCTCCTGGACCCCTAAGGAATTTATTAATGAGGTCCAATTATGAGAAATGTCAGGGTTTTAATCAACTTTGAATGTATGGTTGAAAGGTCCAGCTCAACCTCCCCGAGAGGATGCACATTAAACACAATTTGCTGCGGATTACAGAACAGATTTCTTGCTGCTCCCCAATTTCATTCCTACAGGCCCTTCCTCACCATTCATGGCACCCCCACTACCCTCTTCTCCTCTTCTTCCTCCCTCCCCCCTACTGTCACACAGCAGAGAGTTTCAGCTATCTTCCACCCCTCCCCACGTCTTGAAGCTACAGGACAAGCAGAAAGCTGTAGCCTCGTAGCCCTGTCTGGCTTCTGTCCCATCCTCTCCATTCTCACGGATGGGTTTCAGCTAGGCGCTCTGGCGAGACCTTCCACGGCCATTTCCATCCTGGTCTCTGACTATTTCCTCTTTCAGAATATTTTTGAAGACAGATTAGAGGCTTGACAAAAACACTTGGAGTAACCCTTTAAGCAGGTTTCCCAAACACCAAAACCAAAGACTTGAGTGAGAGAACCAGCCCTGAATACTGTTCTGTTGACCATTCCTGATGCTTCAAGCCCCATAGGACAAACCGCGGGTCCTCCCTGCCTGTGGAAACGACAGGTTTCCGGGACACGGTCTCCTGTACTGCCCCTTGCCCTGGGAGTCACAGCTTTCCTTCAGCTGCTGTGGGAATGCCACACGTGGTATTCTTGCAGCCACTTCCTCTCCTGGGAAAAGGCTGGGCTCCACCCTGTGTGGTTTCACAAAATGATGCAGGCTCCTGGGAGCCTGTGGCCATGAGCTGCTAACATCCTCCCAGCTCCTGCAGGCCTGAAGAAACCTCTGCTCAGCTGATTAAACATTCTTCAAGGGAAGGCTTTTAAAGGGACCATTGCGTAGTGTTGCCGGGTTTTCCACAGCTAAGCATTTTCTTTTTACAAGGTGGGAAGGGCAGTTTTTGCTTTGTATTTAAATGAAGCGAAGTAGGTTAGGAGATTGGCTTTCAGAGGTGGGAGTTTCAACACAGTTGTTAAGTAATGCTATTTATTAAAACTTTAAAAAATGGACAAAAATTATTTTAGGCACAAAGTCAATAAATCCCGAAACTTCACCAATTCCTCATGATTTCACTGTGTTTTGCCATTCTCTCCATTTTGGATTATTTATGTTTACACTCTGTGGTGTGGAAGCACTGTGGAATGGTGAAGCATTGTCATTTCTCTGTAAGGACATTGCTGTCACGACGGAAGTTTGATGTTGGCCATGGTGCAGGCATTCCTACATTTGAAATTGATAAATGCTGCGAAGCAGGGCTTGACCTATTTAGGACTGTCTGGGAGTCTAAATTTAGGGAGATGATGGAGAAGGTGTGGGAAAATGCCAGTTAAAACTTTCTGCCCACAGCTGAGCATGGTTTCTCAAGCACATTAGCACTTGGGATGCTGAGGCAGGAGGATTGCAAATTCTAGACCAACCTGGGCTGCATAACAAACTCTCATCTAAAAAAAGTCTTTTTAAAGTCTAATGAAAGAAAACTTTTAGAGAAGAGGATGCAATCAGAAAGAGGATGGTGGTAAAACAAGTAGGGATAATGGGGGGACATGGGACATGATCAAGATGTATTACATGCTTGTGTGATGATATCATAATGACACACATTATTCTGTGTCACTGTCTCCTACTGCTTTAGTCTGTGTGTGTATAGTCGAATAGCATGCAAAACTGAGAGAGTATTAATTCTGTTCTTAAAAACTCCTGATTTAGCAAAGGGGTCAGCTGCGTTGCTGAACACCAAGTGAAGTTCCAGCAAGTTCCAGCCTGTGCTGATTCAATTTCTTCTTACATAAATAAATGATTGCCCAACAGCCATGCTAGAACTCCACTTGGCTGTTAGACATTCTCCAGTCCTTCATTTAGTGGCACCATGGTCTTTGATGTCATGGCAATTCTTATCTTTTTCTGGTTGTTTCTCTGTGATGGGCTTATGTTCTTAAACCATCATATTCCAAGAGGCTGAAGCCACATATATTAGGAACTTCAAAGGTCAACCTGTCCAGTCTCCTTTCACCAGATGGCTGGGAAAAGGGAGCTTTTTCTATTTAGTTCCAGCTGGAAGCTGCCATACTGTGAAGAACTCAAGTGTGACTTGTGTGACATGGCCCGGTGTGCAGCTTCTACCCTGAGCTCCTGGCAGCACATGGTGGCAGTGTGTTTGTGCTGTGTGTACACTGACTGTGCGGGTCTACTTACAACCATATCTGGTCATGGTGGCGCACACCTTTAATCCCAGTACCGGGGAGGCAGAAGCAGGCGGATCTCTGTGAGTTCAAGGCCAGCCTGGCCTACAGAGTTCCAGGACAGCTAGGGCTGTTACACAGAGAAACCCTGTCTCAAAAACTAAAGTATGTGTGGCATGCATGTGTGTGTGTGTGTGTGTGTGTGTGTGTGTGTGTGTGTGTGAGAGAGAGAGAGAGAGAGAGAGAGAGAGAGAGAGAGAGAGAGATCTCTTATCTTATGGGGTTGGAGAGATGGCTCAGTGGTTAAGAGTACTGGTTGTTCTTCCAGAGGACCCAGGTTCAATTCCCAGCACCCACATGGTGACTCTAACTCTAATCCCCAAGGATCTAACATCCTTTTCTGGCATTTGCAAGAATACATGTGGTACACACACCCGCATGCAAAACACCTATATATGTAAAATATATAAATAGATACATAAAAAAGAACACATTCTCAAAGACATGGGTGGGCTCACATTGCTAAAAGAGAGAGGCATTTCATAGCTGGAATTTAAGTCCCTCCACCATGTGAGTTTCAGCCCATCCTTTTATCTTTTCAAGATTCAGTGAAAATGTAGGTAATGTAACACATCTCATAGGGTTCTTGAGATGATTAAGTAAAGTAAGGTACCTGTGTATCTTAGTTAGGACTATGTTGCAGTGATAAAAAGCTATCATCAAAGGTAACTAGAAGAGGAGAGGGTTTATTTCATTTTACAATTCCACGTCCATCACTGAGGGGAGTAAGGGCAGGAACTCAAATAAGTCAGGATCCTGGAGGCCATAAGTGATGCAGGAGCCATGGAGGAGTGCTGCTTAGTCACTTGACCCCCATGGCTTGCCCAGTCTGCTTGTTTATGTCACTCAGGACCTTCAGCCTAGGGGTGGCATTGCCCATCATGAGCTGGGCCCTTCCACATCAATCAGCAATCAACAAAATGCACCACATGTTGCCCACAGAACAATCTGGAGTGGGCATATGCTCTCTTCTAAAATGGCTCTGGCTCGTGTCAAGTTTACGCAAAGAAGCTGGCACAACGTAGTATTTCACACAAGCAAGTATCCAGAGGATAATAATTGCTATTAGAGCATTAAGTTTAGGGGACATTTCCTAGAATGCAAATCCTGCAGGACAAGTGTCTTCCCAACGTTTACAACATTTTAAGCATCCCATGCAGCTTTTTTTTTTTAACATAGCAGGAAAAATTCTCATCTAAGCATTGACATGTTTAGGGAGGAGCACCTATAAAATCAGTTATCCTCTTTGCCTATCAACAGATAATGGGCACCACATTCTTGGTCCCATATATTACCAAGAAGTTCTGATTATATATATAATCATATATATATAATTGTATAAATATCTCAGTATATATAATCATACATTATATATTTGGTTATATACATATTTATATACATAATATATGTCTTTGATTCTCTATCTATCTATCTATCTATCTATCTATCTATCTATCTATCTATCTATCTATCTTTGATTACTTATGCCTTTGGTTTGCTGTAGGATTGTGTAGCTAGGAAACCCTGGTTGTTGTCTTGCAGTCTACAGACCGAGCAACAACAGAAAAAGCCCTTGCTCTGTGATCTTTGAGCTAGGATGCACTTGCAAATAGACATTTGCTTAGAACATTTACCATTAGTTTATTATCAGGAGGTTTGTTCTTTTAACCACTTGTATTTTACTTAAGGGAAAGGTAATCAGTGGTTGGCCATTGTTTTATATTTATATTCAACAGGGGACTGGAAAAAGCTGTGGCCTGTAACTCTCGGCTCAGAGACCAGGCTGAGCTTTTATCTCTAGTTTGTTCCACCCAGGTTCCTTTAGCTTTGGGTGAGGCAGCTTTGGCCACCATCCCTGGGATCTGTTTTGTTTATTTTTGCTTCTCTGCTCGGAAAGCAAATGTGTAACGCTCCGTTTCTGCACTTATTTTTGTATCTCCTCTTGTCAAATCAGTGCAGAGTTCCTACACACAGTGTGCAGAGGTCGCTGTTTATTAACGGCCTTCTCTGAGTTACCACAGCCAGCCCTGATTAGGGCCCCTTTCTTTCTCCTATCCTCTGTCACTTAGGGTTCTGGCCAGTGCTGTTCAGTTAGGTTGTGTGCTATATTCGCTGATTTTCTTGTTGCTGTGACAGAATGCCCTAGACACACAAAGGAGGAAGAACGAATTTGGCTCCTCGTTTCAGAGGTGCCCGCCACTCATGGCTGGAAGGGTATGGCAGGACAGAGCAGTTCATCTCAAGGTGGGCAGGAAACAGAATCCCAGGGACTCCTTTCTAGGTCTGCCCCTCCCATTTCCTCTTTTATCCCATCCAGGTCCCTAGTCCATGGGTGGTACTACTCACATTCTGGTGGGTCTTAGTCCTCTGTAGACAGAACTTCACAAACATACCCACAGGTAGATCTTATCAGTCTCCTAGAAGATTCTGGATAGCCAAATGTGATTTTGAACTTCTGATCCTCCTGCCTCCACCTCCCAAATGCTGGTGTTACAGGCACATGCTACTCTACCCACTTTCTGTGGTGCTGGGGTTTGAACCTGGGGCTTTTTGTATACCAGGAAAGCACTTTACCAACCAAACTAGATCCCCAGTCCCCTCAATGAAAACTATCACTTTTTCATGCCCATGTTTTCCACTGGACCTAAAGCAGCTCATTGTAAGGGTGGCGTAGGCCTGTCCTATAGAGAGTCCTGCCTTCTCATAAGGCATCTCTTCTCAAGGGCTCCACCTGCCTCCATCAGGAAACTCCTTGAAGGACAGCTGTTCCTCAGAAGCTCCCAGTGTTTCTGTGGAGTGTCAGGTCTGCAGAGTGGAGCTGGCAGCAGCCCTACACAGCTCACTTAGTCTGGAACTACTGAAATGGCCACTGACTCTGCTGCTCTGCCTCTGCTCTTTCATTCAAATCGCAGAGTAGCATAGACCCAGACGTGGTGGTGCACTTGGGAAGCAGAGGCAGGCAAATCTCTGAGTTGAAAGCCAACCTGCTCTACGGAATTCCAAGACAGGCAGGGCTACACAGAAAGATCCTGTGTTGAAAAACCAAAACCAACCAAACAAGAGTATCACGGAAAAGAAGACTTAAAAAAAAAAACATTGTGTTCAAGAACACATCCCAAAGCTTACTCTGAATGTCTCCTTTTCCACCTTAAGTTCCCTTTACTCAGTTTCTCAGGTATGTGCAAAGAAGTCATCACTATATTTTGAATATATGAAGGTTTCTTTTTCTCCTCCTCCTCCTCCTCCTCTTCTTCTTTCTCCTCCTCCATCTTTTCTCCATACAGGGTTTCTCTGTGTAGCCCTAGCTGTCCTGAAACTTGTTCTATAGATCAGGCTGGCCTTGAACTCACAAAGATACATCCTCTGCCAACCGAGTCCTGGTATTAAAGGCGTGCACCACCACGACCCGGCTGTCTGGAGGTTTCCAAAGCTGTGTGTTCTCTCTTTTGAGGAACACCTTTTCCTTTCAGGTATTTCCCAGCTCATCTGATGCTCTCATGTGTGAGGCAAGTGCTTTGCTTCTAAGCCACACTCACACTCCAGTCCTAAAGCTACCTGTGGTTTAGGTTTTAACACGACAATTAGCAGAATCCCTTAGCATTGCCTGACTTGAGCATTGAAGTAGACACAGACTTGGGAAGGAGAAAAAGATGGTGCTAATAAGTTCCCCAGTCCCAACTACCTTGTTAACTTTGCAAAGGAAAATGTAAGCAGTCCAAAATTCATCTTTGGGTCGAATAGCAAGAAAGGTTCCCCACAACAATAGCAAGGTATCAGTTCTACTGCTTAGAAACACAGAGACAATTCTCCTTTATAATATTTTCAAACAATTCAGTCTAGTGGAATCTGTGGTGGTTTCTCGTTCCTGTTTCTGGAGATTATGAACAGGAACTCTCTTCATTTGCTCTAGTTATACTTTTATAGTCTTGTTTCTACTTCCAACCAAAATGTGAACTTGGGAGGGAGGACCAAACTGTTGATGCTCTGAAAGTACTTGGTTTCATGGCTTTACAGGCTGATAGGTCTGAGTCCTCAGGCTTCTGACCAGCTATAATGGGAGAAATTGGAGAGAAACCTTTACAGAATTGTGGACAAGAGCAACTTAAGTATGAGAAATTGAAAACTCCCTTAGCAATAAAATTCCCAACATTTGACACAAAATTTTAACATTTTTAATCTAGTTTTTCTTACTCAGAAGTTTTCCCTCTTTGTTCTCTGTTCTTCCTTTTTCGTCGTTGGATTAGTCTGAACTGGCCAGGGTTAGACCAGTAAGTTCTGAGTAAATGCAATGCTGCCATTATAGCCGCCACATTCATACATTTAAAATCATTCTCTAATTGGGAAAATGGGGACTTACTATGACATTCTAGGTTTTGACTGATGAATATTTTGGCTGGATTTTTTGGTAGTTATGAAAAAATTTAGTAAAATATACTTGTCCAAGCTATGTTATTTTGTTTTTAAATAGTTAAAAGGGATGGAACATTTTCTTCCTAAAACAAATTCAAACAAGTCCCTAAGGTGCTCTAAGCCATAACCTTATACAGTAATTGCTCATCCCTCTTTACACAAGCAGCTTATCAGAGCCAGGGGCCCTGGTAAAGGCTAAATCAAAAGGCAAGGCTTTTCTGCATTATTGCTTTGTGAATAAAGTATTTGTCTTTTGTTACAGATTTTCACTGTAGCTATCTCCCCTTCTGATGTGGGAGTGTCATATATCAATCTGTTGATTTCATTGGTTAAGCAATAAAGAAACTGCTTGGCCCTCATAGGTTAAAACATAGGTGGATGGAGTAAACAGAACAGAATGCTGGGAGGAAGAGGAAGTGAGCTCAGACTCGACAGCTCTGCTCTCTGGAGCAGAGACACCATGTTCCGCTCCCCTGGGTAGACGTGATAGCTCTGCTCTCTGAGGCACATGCGATGAAGCTCCGACCCAGGATGGACGTAGGCTAGAATCTCCCTGGTAAGCCACCTCGTGGGTTACATAGATTATTAGAAATGGGCTAGTCCAGGTGCAAGAATTAGCCTAGAAGAGGATAGATAGAAATGGGCCAAGCAGTGTTTAAAAGAATACAGTTTGTGTGTTGTTATTTCGGAGCATAAGCTAGCAGGCGGCCGGGGTGCTGGGGACGCAGCCCCACCGCTCCTATTACTACACCCTTCAGTTACATATTTGGGAATTGGTTCCTACAGTTCAGAACCATTTCCTATGCCTTTGGGTTATGTGTGAAAACAGTTTCCCACTGCCAGGGCTTCGTTTCTCTTATCTGAGTTTGTGATGATATTGGTGGGTCTATAATGATCTCTTGAAGCTCATAAGAACCTTTCGTAAGAGGTTTAAGAGGTAAAAATGTTAGATATCTCAGGTTATTATTATTTGTGGTCTGTATTGAAATCCATGTTGTAGAAGAAGGAAGGAGACTCATTTTTGAGTTATTATAGAAGTTTGGAATCCTGAAAACAATTTTTGTTAAAAGCAGTACATGAGGAACAGTGAATACTCTCTAGCATACACAAGACCATTTCAAAAAATCATAACAACAAAGAATTGTTTATTGATTGATTGATTGATTTTTATTTTATGAGTATGAATGTTTGCTTACATGTATGTGCCTGCACTGCATGTGTGCCTGGTACCCTTGGTGGTCAGAAGAGGGCGCCAGAGATCCTGGAACTGGAGTTGTAGAAGGTTGTGAGCCACCATGTAGGTGCTGGGAACCCAACCTTTGTTCCCTGCAGAAGCAGCCAGTCTCTTTAACTGCTGAGCCATCCCTCCAGTCCTAACTTGGTCTTTCTCTGCTATTTAACAAAATGATACTATCAATAACAGCTCTTTGGTTATAAATGCAGAATGTGAGGGCAGATGGAAAGGCAATGCAGATTATTTATAAGAGAATGATAGTTGTGCTTACGATTTTATTGTTGTTGTTATTGTTATTATTGTTGTGTTTTAAGACACTCTCATGCAGCCCAGGTTGGCCTTGAACTTGCGAAGTATCCAATGACCATATATCTGCCTCTATTTCTCAAGTACCAGGGTTACAGTGGACCAACATGTCTGGCTCTAAAAATTTTCATATTGTAGGTTAGCCTTTACTTGAAATAATAATGGACATGATCTTATGGAAAAAATCTAAGTTGGCTTGAGTGGTATGGATGTCTTCAGACACAAGCCATCTTCACTGATATTCACTGGGTGCTTCCTCTGGGGAGCACTCTCCTGTAACCCCTTAAGTCAGTGTTGGCCAGATACAACATCACTTAACTTCAAGAGTCAATGAAGTTCACAGTAGGGAGGATAGTACTGCTGTGTCCCCTACATCAATACTGAGAGCCAAACACATGTAACAGCTTAGGTTCTTAACCCTAAATGAGCAAATCAAAGCTCAGAAAGGGTAGATAATGTACTAATGCCAGAGCCAGGATGTGCAATCAAATTCAACTCCAAGGGCAGGACCTCCTTTTCATCTCATCACTTACCATGTGGTTTCAACCAGAAGTTTCTTCATTGGTCTTTCAGGGGTTGGGATGTCAGTGAGGGCATCTGTGATTACTTGGGAGGGAGGCAAAGGCTCTGGCTTCAGCGGTAGCCAAGATGCCTTGTGGGTAGGCATCCTAGTTCCGGTTCACAGGAATCTGGAGACATTAGGGCCAGTATAAGCAAGAAGTGCTTTGAGCACCTCAGATGAAAGGCTCTGGGTGAGTATAAAGGGTTGCTATTAGAGCCCAGCATGCAATTTTATATAGAGGTGAGTGCTTACTAATTATAAGATAGCTACTCATTTGTAGGCTTATTTCTGGCTTAATCTCTCATTGGCACTGTGCTACAGGACTAGAGAAGTGCCTGCAGGTTCACGACCAAGATTCAAGAGCTAAGTTTACCCGTCATGGTTAGCCCTATTTGCTTAAAATAATAATAAAATATAATTGTGATAAAGCTCGTTCACACCTTGTCTTTGCTTGGTTGGGTTCAGAGTCTCTGCAGAGTTAGCCATTGGCATCTACCGTGGTTCACTGGTCTATGACTTACATAGGAATCGGAGAACACTTTAGCAATACCCGGAACTACCAAGCGCTAATGACGTATCATCTCTATGTGGAGTATACCTGTTAGGGATGAGACGAGGGGAAAGCCAGATCATTTGACCTGGAGCATTAATACTCTTCGGTAGTCCCCAGCTGCCCTGAAGGAGGTATTATAACGTCCCTCCAGGTTAATGTTCTGTCAACTGTTTACTTTTCAATAACCCAGGCAGACGCTTAGAAAGGAATGGCATTCCCATATTACACTCCCCCATATCAAATGGGGGAGAAACAGAGAGAGACGGAGACAGAAAGACAGACAGACAGACACACACAGAGAAACAGAGACTGTCGGAGAGTATGAGCTTGGAGGAGTAAAAAACCTTGTATAAAACTGTGATTGTTCAGATTGGTGCCTCGCTCAGCCACTATCAGAGATGCTTCCTTTTGCAGCAGTGGGAATCAGGACAGAGATCCACAATTGGACATTGTGCAGAGAGTGAGAGATTTTGGTGCACTCATTCATAAACAGGATGTCTTCAGCGAACCCCTCCTTTCAGGGCTCAGGGGAGATATGCAGAAGAGGAGGCAGAAAGATTCTAAGATCTAGAGGTGATGGAGGGCACCAAGGAAAACCATGTCTTCCAGACACAACAGGACAGATACACATACAAGCTTGTAGAGACTGTGGAAACACACACAGGGCTGCATGGATCTGAACCGGTGGGAGACCCTGCACGGAGAGGCCAAGTGGACATAGGCCTCCACTCCTAACCAAGATGCTATCTACAACTGACACCCACGTGCAAAGGAAAACTTAGTTTTCTCCAGTGGAGCCTCACTGGGTATATTAACCACACTGAAGGTCAGGCGCCATGCCCGGAAGTAGATGGCCAACACAAAATAAACTGAATGGTAATTTTTGTAGACGTTTTGTCTCATATTGCTTTCTTGGGTGTTTTGTTTTGTGCTTTGTTGGTCTTTTACTCACACATAACAGTTTCTGATTTTGTGGTTTGTGTGTGTGTGGTTTCCTGTGTTGTTTTCTTTGTTTTTGTTATCTTTTTTTGCCTGTTTGTTTTCTAAAGAGAGAGAAATGAAGAGTGTGGAGTTGGGTGAGTGAGGAGGTGGGGGAGTCTAGGAGGAGAGGGAGAGAGTGTGATCAGAATACAGTGTCTAAAAATACTTCAACAACAAAGAAAAACTGAAAAAGTTTGATTGTCGTTTTCCTTTCGTTTCTATAAATAGACATCAAGGCAAGATTAAATGCCATGGTCAAGGTCACAGACTAGACGGCAGCAACTGAACAGTTTAGTGTTCAGGTCCTGTGGTAGTGCGCTTTGTGTAAAAACGCAATTTTGTTATTTTCATTCTTGAGACGGCTTTAAAAGCTAAGCATCCGCCCCATCTACTCTCCTCTGCTCTCTTGGGTCTTCTCTCCTCCCTCCCCTATAGCTCTCCCGTGCTCCCAGTCACCTCAGCATCTCCTCGAGCTGTGCTCATTAAAGTGATAATAGCTGCTTAATAAATACCCTGATTGGACCTGGCTTGGACATTGTAGAATTGTGGGAGTTTCTTTTGTGCTGTTTGATTGTGGCTGGTATGAAGTCTAAAATGGATGTCTGGATTGGCAGGGTTCTATTCTCCAGAAGGCGACCTTGAACCCCAGTATCCTTGTTCTGGGGCTCCACTGTCTTCTATAGGTGGCCTCCTGTGTTATCCTGGATACAAAACTCAGGCTCCACATAGGCAAACATTATGGAGGAAGACAGGTAGGCTCAAGTGGAGCATGGAGCACCTACTCTAGAAGTGACCCCTGTCCCTTTGTTCGAATCACTTTGGCTGGAACTGTGTCTCAGGGTCACATCTTCCTACAGGGCTGTTGGCTGCTTCTCCAGGAAGAAGAAACGGGTTTGTTATCTCTCCAGACTCCCTGCCTCAGGCACTTTTTCTAGCTTTGGTTTCTGTGCCTTATTCACCTTCAGTTGGTTGGCCAGGGATTCCTTGTCCAGCCCCCACGGTCCTCTCTCTAGGCTGCGCAAAGCAGTCTTAGAGAGACTTTGACCTGATTCTTCACTTGCTCTTGCTCCGGGCTCATTTTCTGTGAGAGCCTCCAGACCCCCAGCCTTCCCCTGTCCACTGAGTGGTGCTTCTCTGGCATCTGCTCCCCTCCCTCCTAGCTTCTGGCAGTGCACAGCACAAGCTAGAACAGCATAGCCCTGTGTGCGCTCACTTCAGCCTCCCCAGTGTCCCGCTCTCCTCCTGCCACGGGCTATTCCCTTTCGGCACCACTTAAAACAGCGGCTCTGGGTCTGACCTCAACACTGGGCACTTTATGCCTAACACATACTCAATTCGCTGTGCCTTCTGCCCCTCCCCCCATCGCCCTTCCCCATATCCTGGTCCTCTGCCCCTCTCACTTTCCAATTCTCAATTATTCCACAGTCTTCAGACTGAAGCTCCCTCTGGCTCTAATGATGGTGCTTGAGCTTCCGCCGATGGTCACGAAGCCTCTCCACTTTCTTTCCTCTCAGCCACTCTGGAGATGATTCCACATGCATGACCCTTCCTCTGTACGGTATGAAAGACGGGCATTGTTGGTGCCTTTTCCTCTGCCAGCAAAATGCCCAGAGAGCAGAGTGACACTCAGGCCCCAGAATATAGACAGCGCAGACTCAATACAAACTGAACCAGACTTAGTCCAAAGCCCACCAAGCTTTCAAGTTTCTCCAGGCTCTCCATTTCTCTCCCACTAAACTCTGTGTTGCATGGACTTGTTCTTAACATTGTTTCCCAATACTCCAGTCTTTCATCTGTTGCTGTCTCTGGACAGAAACATTGAGTTTCTACCTGCTAAGCTTGACAGCTGTCTGGAGTGGAACGTCCCTGAAGAAGTGTCCATGGAATGGCTGAAATTTTGAAATAATAAAAAGAGGTGTCTTTTTTTTAATGGAATACAATTAACTTCACTTTGGGTAGAGAGAGGGGCTGTGGTTGGAAGTTCAGCCTAGAGCGTTGCCCATGCTAGGCGAGTGTTCTACCACTGGAACATGTCTCCAGTTCCCAAAGATTTGTAGACTGACTTTAAAAAAAAAAAAGAATTGTTCTTTTTCCTTTCGTGTATAGAGTGTGGAAGTGGAGATGTCAAATAAATCAGATAATAATGATCAATGAACCAGCAGTATTCTTAGTTCCAGCCAGTTAAAATTTGTGCTTGGGCTTGTGAACCACACAAAGGGTCAGAGAAGGGGGCTTCTGTCAAGAAAACTTGCAGCAGCAAGAGCGATGAGATCAGACAGTCACGATAAGGCCAGGAGAATGACCACGCAGCAGGAATCGCAACATCTGCCTGTTACTTCAGATGATTGGCGGTAAGAACATACTGAGAGAGGCTGAAGATGGCGTTCAATTCATTAATATCATGTTAACCCATGCCGTGCAACACCATATGTGTGAGCCCTGGTTCTGGTCAATTTCCTGCCCAGCAAGGAAGAAAGCTACCACGCTCAACCCTACACAAGTAATTTCTCAAATGATGGGAGAAATGAGTATTGTAAAGGAGAAGTATGAGGTGTGTGAGAGGGAATAGCGAGGAGATGGAGAAAGGGTCTGTCTGTGCCAGAGAGACAGGAGCTGAAGGGACAGGTGTGCGTCCCTTATCTGAAGGGCCTGGCACCGTGAAGGCTTCAAATTTTGGATATTCCCCCAGCAGATTCTAGGCCGTTTATATATGCATAATGAGATACCTTGGTCACAGGGGCCCAAACCTATTCACGATTCACGATATATATATATATATATGTATGTATATAATTTTACGTAATATTTTTAGAATGTCTGAGTTTTGGCTGCAGTCTGTCACATGAAGTCAAGTGTAGAATTATCCTCTTCTGCTTATTGTTGGCACTCTAAAGGCTTCAGATTTGGAGCATTTAGCGTTTCAGGTTTTTGAACTGGGGATGCCCATCTCTACAGGGAAGTGGTGGATGGAAAGAAGAAAGCATAGAGGTATACAGCAAAGCCATGTAGGAAGAGAAGACAGGAAAGATGGATCAGGATGTGTTCTGGGAGGGCCTCCTTGGATGTCAGAAGTCTGAACCTGACTTGTTAGAAAATAAGGAAAACTATAAAGGTCATGGAAGTTGAGGGGAACACTTGTGGCCCAGACCAGAATAAAGCCACATGAGAAAGAATTACAGGGGCTTTTGTTTCTGTACAGAAAACCATGTCAATCACTGTGACAGGCCAGAGGAGGTACGGTGAGCCAGGGAACAGTGAGCTCATGGTACCCATTCATGTGTGCCTCATGACTCTATGTCTTGGTCTGTTTGCTTGTCTCATATCTCACAAGGCAGGAGGTAAGAGTTTAGGAAGAGGACGGGCAGCATAGGCAGGAAGGCCTCTTACGTTCCCATAGAACTTGCAGGCTTAAGCCCAGCTCCGGAGTACAGCCCAGAGAGCAGAAGAGCAGAGGAAAGGAGGAACGCAACAGTCACTGCGCAGGGCAGCAGACAGGTCGTCCCATAGGCCCTGAGACTTTCTGTTTCCCCCTCCCCCTCGCTGGCAGGATTCAGCCAGGTTGAACTTGGTTGTGTTTTGGCACAGCTCACCCAGCAGTTTAGAAGTGAGACTCCTTACAATACAGAAGGAGGCTCGCCCCACCAGAGCCAAAGGCTCCAGGCCTCCCTGGAGGTTCCTTTTGACCGTCTTTAGTAAGCTCACACGTGGCACACAGACCCTATTAGCCTCTTACCACATTTCTTACAAACCGAACCCACTGGTGGGCAGAACAGGAAGATGTCTGGCCGCCAGCCAGCCAGTAAACAATAGAGCCAAAGATTAGGCAGCCATTAATCTTGTCAATTACACATTAACCCAGGCGGTGTGTATAAAGGGGAGTACAATCTTCCTTTTAAAAAAATACATTTTTTTTACCGTTTCCTTTCCTTTGCTTTGCTTTTTATTTACCATGAAAGAGAAAATTTAAAAAAAAAAAAACAACCGAATTTCTTTACCAAACTTCTTCATTTCTGGAAACACGCATGCCAGTACGAAAAGCCCTCTAGCAAGAGTGTTGACTTTTTCCTCCCATGTGTTTCTGACGGCGGCTAAGGCAATACTGCCGAGTGCTCAGGAAACCGATTTTGTTGCTTTCTGTAAACCCACGACAGTTCCTCTTTCGCTCTGAATGCTTCAGCCAAATGGGCTATATTAACATGAATATTAGCCTGATTAGATGATATAAGGATTCAAAGCAGGATTTGAAATCTTTTTCTACTAGGTAGGTTTATAAGAACCTAGGTCCTGTTCATCTTTGTCGGAGTAGGTGTTATCCGAAGACTTTCCTGCCATTTGAAAACCCAGAGCAGTTGGCTTGGTGGTCAAACAAAATTAAAAATAATATGCAGAGCGATGTAGAAGCAGCTAAATCCAGCCTTGTTCTGGGTGATGGTGAGGAGCCGGGTTCTCTACAGACACACCAATCTTCCCTCTACACTCTCATACCCTTGTCCTGCCCGTCTCTCCTTTTCAAAACCGGTTCTAAGAAATGACCCATGTCAAGCCATTTATTTCTTTGAGGGCACTAATGAGCTTAGAGAATGCTTGTTCCGGCTGTGTTTACATTGTAAGCCTTATCTTTTCTTGTGGAATGAAGAGAATTTCAGGTTTTGGATAATAACCCCAAGTTCAAGTTTTTAAGCTTTTGCTCCCGTGGTGCCCAGACAAAATGACGTTTTATTGGCCAGAAGGCAGTTCTCAGCAGGTGCTCTTCACAGCCTGGAGTGGCTGCTCTATCCTTTGTAGAACTAACCATGGAGGACAGGGTATGAGGGTGAGTGGACAGGACAAGTGGAAGAGAAGGACTCCTAAAAATGTTACTTCCTAAGAGATTTGAGACCTAGTTAAGTAGAGCTGTAATGCCAGCAGGGTGGAGGATCCAGGGGTGTGGAGAGGCGGACCTGTCTGTTAAAAGCGAGTATCGACTTCTTCCTTAAGATACCAGGAGAGAAGCTTAGGGGTCCTCCCCATTTTCTAGGGAATTGGGGGCAACTTAGAGTGAAGTCCTACTTGATTAACTGTCTGATTTAGTTCGTGCACTCAGGGTGATGTAATGTTTTCATTTGAATTATCTCAATCCTAGCTCTAGATCTAATAAATGTTAAGGCATTTTTTTTTTTCTGGAGCTCAGTTTTTGTAGAATGAGAAGCTGACTCATCACTAAGGTTCCTTGCAGCACCAAATTCCAGCGATCTCTGAGCTCTATGAAACTAGATAAAGCGGTGTAACCTAACACGCTATGATTCAAACCACACTGCTTAGGGTCAGGACGCTGACGGAAGGTAAGAGGCTGGAGTGCAAGGAATAGCAGCTCTTTCCACGGCTTGTTTCCTCCTAAACTGGAGCAATTACAGTCAGGGGAAGAAGCAGACGCTCCTGGCGGCAAATCAATACTAACCACATCACCAAGAAGAGGGTTCAGAGAAATGTAGTTATGATGGATGGGAAGAACAGAGCGAGTCAGGGACAGCTGAGGGAGGGGTCACTTTCCTCTGGTAATAGTGAACTGATCTGAAAGAAGGCATGGATGGTCTTCTCATTAGATGATTATCGTTTTCGGTCACGGGAGAGTTCCTCAAAAAATCAAATTGCAAGTCAGCAGCTCTCGGAGGATCTGATTAGAGAGCATTTATTCCACAGCAGAGGGTTCAGAACTTTCAGGGGAAAGCTGTCCCTTATGCACGAGCTCCCATAAATCAATGAAGGACAACAGAGAGGAAGTTAGAGAGGATGGTCCCAGAGTTCACTGGGGTTTCTCCAGGCAGGGCATCTCTGTCTTCAATAGCATGTGGGTACTTTCTTCAGTGGAATAATATAGCCTTTCCTAAGGGGTCGCTTATCTCTAATTCAGTGACAACAAAATTCCCTTGCATCATTAATACTTTGCCAGAAGATACAGGACAGCAGAGAGACAAGATGCTCTCACAACCTTAGAGGAATTTGGAGCTTAGCAGAAAATGCACGAATGCATTTGCCTTGGGTAACAGATGGGGAAGTCTTTTAACCTTGTAGCTAAAGCCTGTGCCACCAGTCATATCAGGACTGTGGGCCACTAGAGACAGAGTGGATTAGCTGGACCACGAAGTACCCATCACACCAAGTTTGTGAGCCTTTGCGCTCTTTGATGACTGCTATAGTTCAGATCTTAGCTGTCCCCCAGGGGTCCATGTTAAAGGCACGGTTTCCAGGTTGGCGTTACCTGAAGGTAGCGTGGATTTTAAGAGATTAAGCTTAGTGGGAAGCCTTTGAAGTGTGTCCTTGAAGGGACCTCAGCTGAATTCTTTCACTTCCTGGCTTTGAGGTTCATGGTTTTTACCCTGTCATGTGTTCTTACCATGATGGGCTGTGTCACCACAGATCCCAAAACAATAATATCAACTAGACAGGGAGTAGGACCTTATTGGGAAGAACAAGGCTTTATCTTTATAAGTTGATTATTTTGGACATTTGCTTTTTAAATCACATTTATTTAGTTATTGTGTGAGGAACACATGAGTACCATAGTCCATGTAGAGGTTGGAAGACAACCTGAGGGGGTCTGTTCTCTCCTACCATGTGGGCCCCAGGGATCAAACATGCCATCATGCTTAGTAGCAAGTACCTGTACCCAACGAGCCATCTCACCAGCCCTCATGTGTACTTTCAGTACTGGCACGAAGTGACATTACTCCCTGCTTGAACATTCCTGTAATGTCTAGCTAGAACGCTGACAAATACTTCTTTCTCCATTAATAAATACAAAGATTTAGTGATGAAATGATTCTAGGATAACACTTTGGGAACTGTTGTGGAATAGACTTTTTGTACACTGTGAAGGTGTGTCTTCGCCAAGGCTCCTTCTGATTGATTTAATAAAGAGCTGAATGGCCAATAGCTAGGCAGGAAGAGGTTAGGTAGGACTTTCAAGTAGAGAGAAAAGAGGAGGAGATGAATTTAGGTCAGGTGGGGAGACATCAGAAAACACAGAGAGAAAACAGGAGGTGCAAGATGGAAGAGAAATAAAAAGTCATAGGGCAAAATGTAGATTAATATAAATGGGCTAATTTAAATTATAAGAACAAGTGGGACAAGCCTAAGCTATACATCAAGCTTTTCTAATTAATAAGTCTCTGTGTCATTTTTTCCTTGTGAGCTGGCAGCTCAAAGAAAAATCTGTACAAGGAATTCTTTAACCTTTCTTTTTAAAAATCTATTTTTATTTGTGTGTGTGTGTGTGTGTGTGTATGTGTGTGTGTGTGTGTGTGTGCATGTGCCTGTTGATATATAACTATCAGCGTGTATGCCTATGGATTTTCTGAAGTTGACGTTACAGACATTGGCAAGCCTTCTCACGTGGGTGCTGGGAACTCAACTCTGGAAGGGCAACTGCTTTTAACAGTTGAGCTGTCTTTGCAGACCCTCCTCTAATATCTAAGATAAACAAATATGAAGCAGGCCTTCCGTGTTGGATCAGCGATGAAAGTCTTTTATTTGGTGTTTCTTAAAATATCTTCTGTGAAAGACTCTGTACCAGTTTTCTGACTTCTTTACTCTTATAATCCTCTGGGGATGATGAACCATGTATTTGATCTTCAGGAAGACACTATCTGACAATGGAAAGATGAGTTTTATTGTTTTTTCAAGCCAATAAGATTTATCTTATTATATAGTCACAGAACTATCCCCAAGCAGAGGAATCAGTTTATCTGTCACCTGTCTTGTAGTCTTTTTCTTTCTCTCTCATGTCTGTAGCCCAAATCCTCAAGAGTTCTCCCCTGGTCAAATCTGATCTCTATTAACTTTGAAGGAATCCATAGCGTTTTTTTTGTTCCTGTGGAAACAAAGGCATAACCTTTCCTCCAATCCAACATATTTTGCAACTTCCACTCTGAAGCTAAGACATCTCTAAAGTGGATAGGCTGGTTTAATTAAGAAATCCTTCCTGTAATCCAATACCTCTCAGCAGTTGTTGTTCACTCATCAGCATTCAAACAATTCAAAGTCAGCAAAGAACTATACAGGATCCAGATGTCTTGCGTACTTCCCATCCTTACATGGCTTATTTTTTAAAATATTATTTTACTCATTTAAAAAAAGACTTTACTTATTTAAACTATTTTTTATAACTGTCTATACCCACTTTCTTTCTTCCTCTCTTTCTCTTACTTTCTCATCTAACATTTTAAACACACTGTAACATGTTCAGAGGTTTTTATTGGCCTGAGCCTGGCTTTTGTATGTGTATGCATTTCTAACATTTTTTTGAGTGCATGAGCCAAATCCTAAACTGCTAGGCTAACACTGCACAACTCTGGAAACTGGCTCTGCTCCCCTCAGTTCCATAAGCGCCTAGCCAGGCATTTGTACTCACTCAGTGCTGGTTGCTCAAGTGCTCAGTTGCACAGCAGAACCTCTTTAATAAGCAGTGCCTCTGTATGCTGAGCCTGTCCAAGAGACTGCAGTCAATTTTTTTTTTAGCTTTCTCAGGCCTTATGTGGATATGCATGGCCCCATGTTGGGTGCCATATGTAGTAGTACTTTTTTTGCTGGGACCACTAGCCTGCAAATAATGATGCAGAGATTTATTATTAATTATGAAAGCTTGCCCTTAGCTTAGGCTTTTTCCCAACTAGCTTTTATAACTTAAATTAATCTGTTTATATTAATCTACATTCTTCTCAGTGACTTGGTTACCACTTCTTAGTATGCCACATCTGACTTGCTCCAAGTCTGCTGGTTAAATTGCACACATAGATTTCTCCTCGCCCCCCCTCTCTGTCCAGAAGTCCTGCCTATATCTCCTGCTTACCTACTGACTGTACAGCTTTTTATTACACCAGTCACAGCAGCACATTCTAGCCTGTTTAGCTTTAGATGAGAAACCTACCATCATTCTTAGCTTTGTTCCTCTGTATGCAATTTCTTAATTCTTTGTCTTTCTTTTTCTGAGCCACTTGACTATTATTGGCCTAATTGTTTGTGAGCTTACTCTCTCTTCTTTTTAGATAACAAAGTTTAACTTTGCTATCTAACCTGTTTGCGATTCCCTCAGTTTAATCTATTCCTTTTTGGAAAACTGCCAGTTTTTATTTATTCAGATATTCCTGTTATCTATATAAACATTTCAGACAAAGCTTATGTGCTTGGCCTTCCTCAACTCTATCCTGTGTGTTCCAGTGTGTGCAGCATATGCTGGCATACGTCCATGCTCGCTGAACAACCCCACATTCTGAGTGCACGGATGAGTTAGGTGAAGGCACTTCTAATACTCTTACACTGTGTCATTTTCAGCATTTAAATGTTTTCCTCATCACATCCATCATTGTACTGAAATGTCTCATCTGTTTTCCTTGACTACTGCCTTTAAGACATTAATCAGTTGCTTTAACCTTTTTTTCTTTGACTTCCAACCTCTGGTTCATCTCGAAATCCTGTTCTCTTGGTTGCTTTTTCTTTTGAGAGTTTTATGAATTCTTCTTTTGAGAGTTTTTTTTTTTGAGAGAGGTACATATATTTATTAAAAAAATATATATCTTCTAACTTTTAAGAAACTATATGTATATGTAAAAGAATCAAGACTGAAGTAAATACTTTCTGACCAAAAGAGGACTTGTGTCAAAAAAAAAAAAAAAAGAGGACTTGTGTCTTCTACTAGGCCCTTTGTGTGTAGGAGAGTATTGTTTTTTTTTTAATCAATTTGAAGTCAGAAACTAAACTATGTTCCGTTTTTAATGTTGTCATGGTTACCACTAGAATGTCACTGGCCTCAAGTTTCTCTAATATGATTTTGTGCTTAGGCTAGAGACTCAATTAATGGAAAACTATTTTAAAAGTTCCCTCTTCAACTTGAAGCCTTTCATGTGCTCTGTACCTTAGACAGGACTACTGTCTGCTTCTGACCCTCCTCCAGCAGTAAACTCTAGATTAAAGTGTCAAGCCTTGTGGGGAGGCAGAGGGTTCCTGACAGTCTGGTATAGAGTTTGTCTTAGAGGAGGCTGTGTTCCTGTATTTTGGAGATGATTTGAAAAGCATTTCTGTGTATAAACTAATGTTCAACTAGCCTGAAATGTCAGTCAATAAACCTTTTCTACTAAGCTCAAAGACACTGCAGTATGGATATCAAGATGAGATTAACAAAAGAACTTTCCAGAGAACTCTGCCCTTCTGTTGCCCCTGTGCCTGTTGTGGGTGAGTAGTTTCGGGCAATGCTCTCCAGGAGAGAGCTTCACACAGCATGCAGTACAAAATGCACCACTGAGGATAGACAATACCTTAGTGCTGAATAGAGGAATATGCTAGATCAATGCTGGGTCTGCGGGAAGGCTGCAACACAGAACACTTCTGGATATTTGGGACAATTAATTTCTAATGTTCTTTCAAGGGTAGGAAGTGAGAACTGATAGAAAAATGACAACAAAAAAGTACTGAACAGCGTTCATTTCTCTGTTGAGGTAAATTGATCTAAAATTGAACCAACATTATCGACTGCAGCATTATTATGACATTAAAGGGGGGGAATGTCTATTTATAGAGCCATTATATTGAAATGGTACCAAGCAGGTCCAGCAATTCATCCCTATTCTTATTGATACTGTCATTATTACTTTGTAATTTGCCTGTTGATTTTTTTTTAAACTGGACCTTATAATTGGGAAGTTCTTATTTGTGTAGACAGTCCCTGATGCCATAATCTGATTTTCTCTTTTGTGCACCACACAGACATGTCATTCTTCTAGTTGTTTGGCAATAACAAATTTAGTCTTCAGAACTCTCCCGTCCATGTCAAATAATTTTAATCCTGTTCGTCTTTTCTTCAGGTATTATACTTGGAAAAGAAACTTTCCAAGATTCTTGTGTTGCTCTGATCGGAGCCTTGAGGCAACTGAACAGAGCCGTCACCACATACTAATTATTGAAACCCAGGCAGCTCTGCTTTGTCCAGACATAAAGGAAGCTGCCCACACACTTTTCCCTGGAAAATGGCAACTCTGCGCTAGTTCTTCCCCCTGCTCCCCACTGCATGTTCCATATGGGTTTTTAAAGTACACAGACACAGGAGTTCTGGTCTACACGACTCTCTGGCTGACGTTTTTATTTTGCTCCCCTCCACTGCATCTCAGATTCTCCAGTTTTAAAGAGGACTGGTCATGGAATGGCTGGGATTGTTCATTCTCAGGGCAGAAGCTATGACATCCCAGTGTGGTGGGAGGGATATCTGATAACTCGCATACAGACAGGGCCCTTGGGTGCTGGGATTTCTTAGTGTTTCATTTATATTCTAAGAATATAAAATACTCTGGCTTCCCTAACTTTCCTCCTGTGCATGCCTGCATAAGCTGCTCTTTGACAACTCTTTTTTTTTTTGATAAAGAACAGTGTTTTTTTTTTTTAATACCCCTAATGCATTAGGGAAATGATGACCTGAGAACATTTAATAAATTACAACTTAAGTCAGGGCAACTCTTGATGAAGTTAAGTAACACACCAGAAGAGAAGGGAGGGAGGGAGAGAGAGATAGATAGGAGGGAGGATACCCTCAATCATAGAAACATTAAGCAACACCATTACCTAATTTTTCCTCTCTGTAAACTTCAACCCACAAATATAAGATGCCCATTGCTATGAGCCATCATTTACCAGATGAGGAAATGAAAATGACCCATTGATATATGAGAATAATTTTTTCAATTTAATTGATTTTTACTGAGCTCTACATTTTTCTCTGCTTTCCTCCGTACCTCTCCCCTCCCCCTGTCCAAGGTCCCCTTGCTCTCAATTTACTCAGGAGATCTTGTCTTTTTTTACTTCCCATGTAGATTAGATCTATGTAAGTGTCCTCATTGTCTGTGTTCTCTGGGATTGTGATTTGTAGGTTGGTTTTTTTTTTTTTGCTTTACTTTTAAAAGCCACTTATGAGTGAGTCATGTGATAATTATCTTTCTGATTCTGGGTTACCTCACTCAAAATGATGTTTTCTAGCTCCATTCATTTGCCTGCAAAATTCAAGATGTCATTATTTTTTTTTTCTGCTGTGTAGCACTCCATTGTGTAAATGTATCACATTTTCCTTATCCATTCTTTGCTCAAGGGGCATTTAGGTTGTTTCCAGGTTCTGGCTATGACAAACAATGTTGCTATGAACATAGTTGAGCACATGTCCTTGTGGCACGATTGAGCATCCTTTGGATATATAACCAAAAGTGGTATTACTGGGTCTTGAGGAAAGTTGTTTCCTAATTTTCTGAGGAATCGCTACACTGACATCCAAAGGGTCAGTTTGCATTCCCACCAGCAATGCAGAAGTGCTCCCTTTACCCCACATCCTCTCCAGCATAAGTTGTCATCAGTGCTTTTGATCTTGGCCATTCTTACAGGTATAAGATGGAATCTCAGAGTTGTTTTGATTTGCATTTCTCTAATGGCTAAGGATTTTGAACATTTCCTTAAGTGTCTTTCAGCCATTTTAGGTTCTTCTGTTGAGGGTTCTCTTTTTTAGGTTTATACTCCATTTTTAAATTGGATTATTTGTTCTTTTGATGACAAATTTCTTGAGTTATTTCTATTTTGGAGATCAGACCTCTGTCTGATGTGAGGTTGCTGAAGATCTTTTCCCATTCTATAGACTGTCATTTTGTCTTGTTGACCATGTCCTTTGCTTTATAGAAGCTTCTCAGTTTTAGGAGGTCCCATTTATTGTTTCTCTCAGTATCTGTGCTACTGGGGTTATATTTAAGAAGTAGTGTCCTGTGCCAATGTGTTCAAGTGTACTTCCCACTTTCTCTTCTATGAGGTTCAGTGTGGCTGGCTTTGTGTTGAGGTCTTTGATCCATTTGGTCTTGAGTTTTAAGCATGGTAATAGATATGGATCTATTTCATTCTTCTACATGTTGATATCCAGTTATGCCAGCACCATTGATTAAATATGCTTTCTTTTTTTCATTTTATATTTTTTGCTTCTTTTTCAAAAATCAGGTGTTCGAAGGTGTGTGGATTAATATCCAGGTCTTTGATTCGGTTCCATTGGTCCCCCTGACTGTTTTTATGCCAATACCAGGCTGTTTTCTGTACTGTAGCTCTGTAGTGGAGTTTTGAAGTCAGGGATTGTGATGCTTCTAGAAGTTCTTTTATTGTATGGGATTGTTTTGGCTATCCTGTTTTTTGGTTTCTTTTTTCTTTTCCATTTGAAGTTGAGTACTATTCTTTCGAGGTCTGTGAAAAATTTGTTGAAATTTTGATGGGCATTGCATTGAATCTGTAGATGCCATTTTTACTTTGTTAATTCTACCTACCCAAAAGTATGGGAGATCTTTCCACTTTCTGGTATCTTCTTCGATTTCTTTCTTCAGAGATTTAAAGTTATTGTCATACAAGTCTTCCACTTGTTTGGATAGAGTTACTCCGAGATATTTTATGCTATTTGTGGCTATTGTGAAGGGTGATGTTTCTCTGATTTCTTTCTCAGCCCATTTATCATTTTTGTACAGGAGGGCTACTTATTTTTTTGAGTTAATCTTGTATCTTGCTACCTTACTGAAAGTGTTTATGAGTTGTAGAAATTCCTTGGTAAAATTTTTGGGGTCACTTATGTAAACTATCATATCATAAGTAAATAGTGAGAGTTTGACTTCTTTTTCGATTTGTATCCCCTTGATTTCCTTTTGGTGCATTATTGCTCTAGCTAGGACCTCAAAAACTACATTGAATAGATATGGAGAGAGTGGACAATCTTGTCTTGTTCCTGATTTCAGTGGGATCAGTGGGAGTTTCTCCCTTCTAAGACTAATTTAAATCTGTGTCTGAATAAGGTTTTTAAAAACCCCCAAAAGTACAATAACATCTTCATATAGATCAAATTAGCCAAAATTTAAAAGTTAGCTAATATTAATTGTCAGCAAGAATATGGACCACTGGAGGTTTTAAAATTGGCTTGGGATATGATAACATGGTTCGATCACTTTGTAAAACAATTTGGCTTCAACTAGTGAAACTGAATATATGCATACTCTATGACCCAGCAATTTTTGTCCTATGTATCTCAGAGAAACTTCTATTTATAAACCAGAACATACTCACAGAAGCTTTATTCCTATTAATGAAAATCTCTATGCAATCCAAATATTCATCAACAGCTGGCTAAAAAAAGATGAAGTATGCACACAGAATACTACAAACCAGTGAAAATGAGTATTTCATCTATCATCTCAACTACCTACCTATCCATGTATATCTGAATATCTCTGTGTGTGCACTCATGCACGCACACACACACACACACACGCATACTGCATAATGTAGAACCATAAAAGGAAATTACAGAAGCAAAGATACATGGTGCAATCAAACTGGTATGGCCATATATTTGAAGTACAGCGAAAAAACATACTGAATGATTCAACTTGAAAAAAAATGTTAGAAACAAAACAAAGGGAATGGAATGTGTGAAGAATAAGCACTACTTAAAGTTGTGTGTGTGTTTGTTTGCTTGGGATTTTTGGATTTGTGTTTTTGAGACAAGGCTCCTCTGTGTAGCCCTAGGTATTCTGAAACTCATTCTGTAGATGAAGCTGGCCTCGAACTCACAGAGATCCACATGATTCTGCTTCCTGAGTGCTGAGGTTAAAGGCATGTGTTGGGGAATATTATTTTAAGGTTTGTGACTCTTGTTTATGGTGCATTTAACTCTTTAAAGCTGTGATTCTTTGCCTGTATAAAACACCCGAATCTAATGAAGAGCTGAACAGCCAATAGCGAGGCAGAAAAAAGGATAGGCGGGGCTAGCAGGCAGAGAGTATAAACAGAAGGAGAAATCTGGAAGGAGAGAAGAAAGAGGAACAAGAGGACAAGAAAAGGAGGATGCTAGTCACTCAGCCACCAAGCCCCAGTCACGGAGTAAGAAGGAAAGTAAGATATATAGAAGTAAGAAAGAAAAAAAGCCCAGAGAGAAAAGGTAGATGGGTTAATTTAGGAGAGGAAAAACTGACAAGAAACAAGTCAAGCTAAGGCTGGGCATTCATAAGTAATAATAGGCCTCCGTGTATGTAATTTATTTGTGAGCTGGGTGGCAGGCCCCCACAGAGTGAAAAGAGCAAAACCAACACACAATAAACATGTACCACCGCTGCCTCCCTCTTGTTCTTAATAGGAGGTCTGTGCTCAGATTCCTCCCGCCGTGGGTCAACGCGAGCTCACTGAAGGCACGGTACTCTTCTATCTTATCCTCTATATATCTAGCACCAGGAGAGTACCTGACACAAAAGAGGTGCCCAGTAATGAGTATTTGTTAACTTCATATATACATATACGGCCAAATAAATGAATTTTCACAGAGTAGGCCTATGAAACAGTATAGGAAAGCAGAAGCCATAGAAACAAATATGGGAAAACTGACTATATCACAGCCCAACCCAACCAAAAGTAACTGTATGGAAGAGGAAAGGCAATGGGGAAAATGGGAAAAAATACAGTAAAATGTCAGGCAAATTATACAAGCCCTATACAGCATCAGGCCAGTCAGCGTTCCAGCATGGAGATTCCCTACCCCTGACCAAGGAGCTTTCAACAGTTCATGGCTTCCGAGAAATGAGTCAGGTTTTCTTTAAAAGTGTGGTCCTTGTGCTCTGGTGGAGGACCCCACACCCAGGAGTATATGGTATATGGCAGCACAAATGGAACTTGGGAACTTGGACTTGGTGGATACACACACACACACACACACACACACACACACACACACACACACACTGTATATATAATTTAATCTTATTATTGTTTAAAGAGGGCACAAGGTTTAAAAGGTCAGGGAGTTGTCGGGTGCATCTGGGAAGAGTTGGTGGGGAGGGGAAGTGAGAGTCAATACGACTGAAATATATTGTATGTATACATGTATGAATTCTCAAAAATTAGTAAAATATATTTTAAAATGTCAAGTAAGACATTACCGTCCCTCATTGACAGATGGCTGCTATGAATCTATGAAGAAAAAAAATGAAGCCGGGCAGTGGTGGCGCACGCCTTTAATCCTAGGAGGCAGAGGCAGGCAGAGCTCTGTGAGTTCGAGGCCAGCCTGGTCTACAGAGTAAGTTCCAGGACAGGCTCCAAAGTTACGAGAAACTCTGTCTCAAACAAACAATCAAACACAAAAACAAAAACCCCAAGATTCTGCATATGTCAGTCCCACATATGCTCAAAATTGAAATTATCAGTTGTTTTCGGTGCTTTTTCCACCGGGCTCAGACGGGCAGTTCTCACTTAGAATCCTTTTGCAGTTGCAGGCAGATGGAAGTGAGGGTGTACGCTTCCTGTGAAGGCTCCTTCTCAGCCTGCAGTTGCTTCTGGCTGCTTGCTGGAAATGACTTGTGGTTTTATATGAGGCTCGGGTTTCACGCAGCATAGAACCTAGGTCCAAGCAGAAGCATCCTACCAGCCGATATTTCAAAAGACCCTGGGAGAATGTGAACAGCTGGTACTCAGAAAGCCTCAGAAGTCACACACACACACACACACACACACACACACACACACACACACACACACACATCTCTGCCATAGTTCTTGTCCAGTTAGGCACACAGCTCAGCTTGGCTCAGAGCATCAAATGCACCATCTCCATCTCCAGTGCAGAAGCCGCATATGAACCCAGGAAGGGATGACATCTTTGTAGGATGTCCCCTCTCCCATTTGCTGCTTGCTTTCTGTGCTGCTCAGCAGACAGATAAAGTCAGGTGCCTTCCAGGAAGGTACACATTTTTTGTACATCCATTAAAACCCACTCAGTGTTTTGTGACGGTGTAATTTGTGCTTTCCTGATGTGCTTTCTTTTTAAGTCATATGTACTTTTTTTTAAACCAACTTGTTTCTGGAAATCTATAGTGATCTGCCTTTTGTAAACGGCTAACTTTGATGCACACCTTCAAGGTCATCTGGTAGCTTTTAAGAAATGACGCACAGGGCACCTCCCCTCGGTCCTTGACCTGTACCTCGTAGTTACTGAGTTCTGGGAAATAGTGTCATGTTGACTTGCAGTATTTGTGGGCATGGTTGTGTGTACGTGTGCACACGCGGTGGGAGCTCTGGATTAGAGAGGCGGCCTTGCGTTTGTTGGAATGTTCGAGCAGCCCAAAGGGTTCTTGTGTACCAGCTCTGTCTTTGCTAGCTCCTGATCTTGCTGCGGAAGGTCATGCCAGCTGCTTAATTACATGGAAAGTTATGAAACCGCTCGGGCAGCAGAACACTGCTCAGCTGTGGGCTCCTAAAGGAAAATAAACTCTTGCAATGAGCATGGCTGTCAGCCACCAGGCATGTCTGTCCGTCCACGCCCGCATGTATAGCTCCCTTGTGTGAGAGGGTGCCTATGGCTGGGCAAAGGCCTGCCCTCACCTTTCTCACAGAGCCATTGGTCAGAGCACAATAGTACCGTTTGAGTCCACAAGAGATTAAATCTGAGCTCGTCAAGTCAGACTTTTCCTTTCACTGAATGTAAACAATTAAACCTCTCTGTGGAGGCTTTCCTGCTCATTCCACGGTGTGCCCCAAAATAACCACCGGGAGCGCTGAAAACAGGCGTTATGAAAGGGATGCTCCTGCCGTCTAAAGTTCGCCTGGCTCACCTGCCCCTCACCCATCTCCTTCACGGGGGACCAATTGCTCATAAATCTGAGTTTGTGCAGGAGAAGGTTCTATTCGGGTTCAGTCTGTCAGGTGCAGAGCTTGGCTTCAGCTCACCTACCAAACACACAGATTTTGGCCCTTTCCACATTGCTCTGTCTTAGCTGTCTTCACAGAGAAGACTCCAAGGGAGCCCTCTGGGGAATCAGAGGCAGAGGGATTTCTGTCCTGAAGAACCTCTTTTCTCAGGAGCAGGTGGGACAGCCTCTAACTCTTTGCTTCTACCGCATACAGCTTGCCCACTGCGGAGGGGTGGGGTTCTCTCTGATTTCTCTGATAACATTTGGAAAAAAGAAAAAGTCAGGGTCCCAAGCCAAAAGACAACTTTAACCCTCCACTCACAGAGCCCAAGGTCAACCAAAGGTCACACAGGCAGCACTGGTCAGCTCCCTCCAGGCTGCCTCTGCTGCTGCAGAAATCAATAGTTGGAATCCAGGCTCCCAAAGGCTCACTTGTTGACTTCAAGGCTAACTGGGCACCGGGATTGGTGAAGTGGTGTGAGGTGCCTGTGGGGGCGCAGAGGTGACGCTGATGTAGACTCGTGCTCCCACGGCTGCCCCACCCTTTCTTGAAACCTAATTTAAACCATATCAAAGTTTTCATAAAGACATTCCTGATACCATTGTGCTGTAAATCCTGTCTGATCCGACCTTCAAATACTTATGCAAACTGAAATATGTCTGGAAAGAAGTCAAAACAAAGCAGAGGTGCCACACGTCGCTTTGCAGCAATCCCCTCCTTCCTCATTTACATTTCAGCTCAGACCTCTCCAACCGGCTCCCGACTGTGTAGGCCAGTTAATTAGTCGTAATTGCCATTGCCGTGGCTGTTTCTCCGAACGCGCTGACGGCCTTGTGTCTGGAAGCCGGCTTAGCCCAGAGTTTGCAACTATGTGTGTGAACTGCGTTGGTAGCGTTATTTTCGTGAAAACTGATTACGGATAAGTGCAGTTAGTTTAGTCCTCCGCCAAGACCTGCAGTAGCAATAATTTGCTTTCTCCAAACATCTCCAGGTTGGCGTGCCCCAGGAGCTGTGACCTCCGCCTCCACGTTGGCCCTGTCATGACAGTGGGCTGTTTTGCCCGGGAGCATTTTGGGTGCCGCGCTCTCGCGCGGTTTCGGATGTAGTTTGCTAATGATAATTTGCGTCACTTGCAAGTTGTAGCAGCGTCGAGATCTCGCGGTCTATCTTTTGGATCGTGACACCGTGTAATTAGCAAGAGTAGAGAATGGGAAAGCAAAGTGACTGTGAACTCATGTTACTGTTCCAAAACCAAAGGAAAGAGAAGAGCAAGTGGCTGTTTGTGTTAAGGAGGGCCTGCTCTTAGGCCTCTACGAAGGAGCTCTGCGATCTGGCGCATTTCAACTGGAAATAAACAATCTTTGTTCTCACAAGGTTTGCCTGCCTAGATTATTAGTGGTTTGAATCCATTCAAGCGTACTGAACACTAGCACAGAGCTATGTTTAGAGAGATCAGAATAAGGGGTTGCGAGTAGAGACCCTGTGTACTGTGGGTTGCGTCCAAATACCACACCTCATTGGGGATTTATTCAGTCTTGTGATACAGGGTATGCATCCATGACTCCATTTGGCAGATGAGGAAATTGAAACTTAGAAAGATTAACCAACTTACTGGTCTTTAGAGCCAAAGCTGGTGAGGGCCAAGATTAGGAACCAAAAAGCTGTGTCTCTATGGCGCGGCTTTCTTCTCTACATCTTAAAGACTGAAGGGTGAGGAAGTAATATGAAAATTCCGGTAAAAACAAAATGAGCACATATGTGTGTGTATACATACATACATACATACACACATGTACATGTGTATATATGCATATATTCATACATGCATGTATATCCATTCTCATCATTATATATTCATATATGTGTGATTTAGGACTGAGTAGAATGGGAGATGGTGTCACCATTGTCCCCTCCACAGCACTGCCCTTTCTTGTGCAGAGTGGGATGAGAATAGTGGCTGGCCTGTCAGTGCCCTTCCACACGAATGCCAAGAAGACAGAAGGACGGATTAAAGCAAGAGATGCGGGCAGATTTAAGTGGGTTAGGGCAAAGTGACAATGTGAATGGCTGCTCTGTGACCCAGAGCAGGGCGGGTCTTCTAGAAGGGTCACCAACTCAACTCAGTCATCTGTTGGAGCCCCATGCTCAGCGTTTCCAGCCGTTGGATGAATGCTCGGCTGCTGCCATCTTGGGAGTCTTTTCTTTTGGGCAGCAGGCCCTACTGTGTGTTTTGCTGTTTTGCCCCTTGTAACAATGGGCAGGGCCTGGCCAGGTTCTTTACTTTGTTTCTGCAGCTTTGGTGCCTGGGTGCCAGTGTTAGGAGAATAATGGAGCATTAGAGCAGTGTGTGGAATTATGGGTATTAAAGTGATGGATTGCCAGGAGAAGGCAGAGGAGGAGAGGAAATATTTCCCTCTACATCAGCTGACTTTAAAGAATTCCTTAGCTGATGGCCCCGGGTTGGGCAAAGACATCCACAAGGCCACAGCACCGTTATGACGAGTAAACACATAGCAGAGAAACAGGAGGGAAAGAGAAGTAGATTGGTTCATGTGCCAGGGAACTGAAGAATGAAGGGGGTAGCGACAAGGTTGATGTGGGTGACTTGCTTGCCACCTGGGGTCATGGTGGTGTCCAGCCCAGGATGCTGCCAAGGGCTATGTCCGTGGTCCTACCCCAACCAGAGTCTGTGTTGACATCCATGGTCCATGTTGCCACCTAAGGCCACACGGATATTCAGGGTCTGGACTGCCAGCTGTGCCACCTTGGGGGCCATGCCAATCTGAGTGGCCTACTCTGCCACCCGGCACCATGCTGACGTCTGAGCCCAGGCTGCCGCCGAGGAACATCTCTGGGTTTATGGCCCTATTACAGCCAGGATCTATGTTGATGTCCATTGTCCTTGTAACCACCCAAGGCCATATAGATGCCTGGGATCTAGCCTGCCACCCGAGATCATGTTGGTGCCTGAGAGTCATGCTGCAGCTGTTCCATACTGTTCTGAGTACCCGGTGCTGCCACCTGGGGCCATAGTGACATCCAGGCCTAGACTGTTGCCGAAGACCATGTTTAGGTCCGTGTTCTGGACACAGCTGGGGTCTATGTTGATGAATATGGTCTGTGTTGCCACCAAAGGCCACCACATGGATGCCGGGGATCTGTGGCTATGTTGATGTCCTAGGGCTGTGCCATCTCTGGGCCTATGCCAGTCTGAGCTACTGCCGAGGGCTGTCCCTGAGTCCACGACCCTACTACAGTCACGGTCTGAGTTGACGTCTGTGGCTCCTGTTACCACGGAGATTCAGGCAGATGCCTAGGGTCTGATCAGCCACCTGAGACCACGATGGTGTCAGAGGGCCATGCTGCTGCCCGGGCCATACTGCTGTGGGTGGCCTGTGCTGCCATAGTGATGTCTGGGTCTAAGCTGCCTATGATCATGTCTGGGCCCGTGGTCCTGCGGCAGCTGGTGTCTGTGTCAATCCCCATGGCCCGTGTTACCGCAGGAACATGTATGTTACCATAGGAACCATGTATGTTGAAATCTGAGGGCCATACTGAGCTGATACCACTCTTTGGTGACCCTGGAAGAGCTGGCCTTGCTCCTCAATGGCCATTGCTGCAGAAGCGCCGGCTCTGCCCCTCATGGGAAAGCTGGCCCAACACACAGGAGAGAGGGCTTCACCCCTCAAAGCAGGCATAGGAGAGCTGACTCTGCCCCTTACCTGAGGGGGTGCAGTCCCTGCATCCAGGACTGACCAAATCAGCTACGACACAGATCCACATCTAGGGCTTTGAGTTGGTCCAGCCCAACATCTACCCCATCTATGACCTGCTGGGGTGTGAGAAGGGACTGGTTCTGCAGAACCATAGCCACAGGATTGCCATGACTCAGGGCAACAGGATAACCAAGAGGAGTTTTGGTGAGGGTCCAGGTTTGGATGGTGTACGAAGCCAGAAAGGCTTGAGCTAGACCAACCACTCATTGTTGTGAACATTTGCTGGTAAAGCTGAGAGTAGACTAGGGGAACATGTGTGACAGCCGCAGCTCCCCACACCACCTAAGACGAATGAAGAGCTGCTGGAGAGGTGGGAAAGATGGAGGGAAAAGGGACTTTTGTTTGTTTGTTTGTTTTGATTTTAATTAATATTTTTAAATTTTTCTTATTTGGGGGGCACTACTGGGGTGAAGAATGGATATGGAGGGATTGGGAAATGAGTAGGATTGGGGTGCATGATGTGCCATGACCAAAGAATCAATAAAAATTATGTCAAAAAGTTCCTTAGCTTGGTAGAACAATAGGAAGGGAAGTAGAGTGAAGATATCAATTCTCGGCTCTGCCAATGCTGAAGAGCACAGGAAGGGGAAAAAGGCATTGAACTGATTTACCGTTTGTTCGATATTCAAATAGAAACAGTCTTCCTAGCTCAGACCTCTTGAGTTCCTGAGTGCCTCAGGGGAGCTGCATAGACTAAAAAGTAAGTAGCGTATCATTTAATACTGCTATGGAATAAGTCTTTTGATCAAGATACCAGTAAAGAAAATTTGAGGGATTTATTCAGATTTGGGGGCGCCTTGGGACAGGGCAGATATTCTTCTTCAATTAAAATGCACCGCTTCCTGTTTGAAAATTTTTTTAAAGAAGGGTTTGCTGATAACAGTGATGGCGACAAAGAGGATGATGAGGATGAAGACGAGGGTGCCTTAGGGAGTGACAGTGCCCCAGTAGAAAGGCAGATGATGCTTGCTGAGTGGTTGCCGTGAGCCGGGCATGCAGCCTGGCGATCCTAATAAAGTCCCAGTTATCACTGTCCTAACCTTGAAGGATGAAGAAAGGGAGGGATACAAAGTGCAGGAATGTGGCCCAAGAGTCACAGTGCCCATCAGCTGCTGGTGGCTTTGAACTGACAGCCTGGCTTCCTTCCCACTTAATCCCTTCCCTGAGTTCCCTGAGTTGTTTGGCTTCTTAGAGTCCTCCAGCTGATGCTCCCTTCCCCAACGATGCAAACCTCTAAGATAAAGGTTTCCCCATGATGTCAACTCTCAGAGTTCAGGGATAGGGTAGGGGGAGGAACCTGGCGATTAGTTCACGTGGACTCTGGTGGTGCTGAGCAAACTGGAAGAAGGTAACTCCGGACTAAACAGAAATGTGTGACGTCATTACTATCGTCCCCTCCACAAAACTGCCCTTCTTTGTGCGAAGTGAGAGGGGGACAGAGGTTGTCACTGCTCTCGGATGGACAGTCAGGAAGTAGCATTCGCGTCTAAATTGCTGTGACCCACCCAACCTCAGAGCCCCCTCCTTCTAGGATACTGAGCACCTGCCGTCTCCCCACTGTGTCAGGGCAGTGAGCAGGGTGGGCTAGGTCTTTCTCTGTTTTCTTTTTTTCTTTTTGGGTATGGCCCTTTAAATGGGTGGACTAAGCACTTCTATTGCATTTTCTGTTGACTGTTGCTTTGTCTTTAGTCCAAGCCAGTTGCTCTACACCCATTTTATATAAAATAACAGGTTTCACTCAGTTTCATCTTAGGCTTCTTGTCCCTTATCTGTGGTCTCTGAATTTTCAGGGGTAGTTGCATTTAAAAAGTGCGCTCTCACGGGACTGTTTGTTCAATCTCCTCAGGATTAATGGTGAATGGCAGTCAACAGAGATTTTAAAAGCCAAGGGGAGAGGGAAAACAGATTTGAATAAATGTCTATGACAAATGTCCCTAAGTGCAGCCTCTGTAAGAGGCCTGAGGAGCCACTCTCCCTTCTGAGGTTTGCTGTCCCGAAATGAAGGTTGCAGGGACACTAGCCCCCTTGAACATGTGACTCGCGCAGGCTTTGCTCTTCTCCCGGGTCTCCCCTGCATTCCTAAAGCTATCCACCAAGGTCTTAAAGTCCAGCAACCAGAAGTCTTCTTTGGTTCACCTAATTAACATATGCCACCACATCCTAGCCCATTCTGACACAGGCCGCCCCCTTTTCTCTTCTTAGAAATTATAAGGTCATCTGCTCCTGTTTTTGTGCCTGAGACAGAAGGCAGACACTTTAGCCTCACTACCCCCCAATAAAGGATCTCTCTGAAAACAGGATTTGGGGTGTTGTTTGTGAGGAATTCAGGGTTTGAGAGGAAGCCCCTGCTGTGGGGTGGTCTCCTTCAGAGCTGCTTTCTGGGAAGGCTGGGTTACATTTCACGGAGCCACTCATGCCTGTAACTTGCATTCCTGCCCTCCTGAGGGACAACTCTGTCTCCTCCTGGTTTGTTTACTGTACAGAGTAATAAGGCAGACAGTTTGCTAAAACAAAGGGAGCCTAACAATTTGTCTCAGGTGGCGCTTCTGGAAGCAGACCTGAGATGAGGGTTTCAAATGCAAGTGATTTAGTAAGTTCAAGCACTCTGGGAAGAAACGATTAAGAAACTGGGGGACTAGACAGCTCAGAGGAGAAAAGGAGCAATGGGTGATCTCAGACAAGTGCCACTGGTAGCCGAATTTGCAGACAGTTGTGAAATCTAGATTGCCTATGTCACCTCAGCAGAGACGAGGGACTGGGTTTCCACCATATTGCAGCATGATTTGGCGATGAGTGTGAATCCCACCGGGAGAGAATAAGACCCTTACCACAAGTTTTGAGCCAAATTTGAAGCAAGCTTTATTAAATACTGGCCAGGATGATGAACGCTGGCCAAGACCATACCTGGGATTCCCAGAGAATAACTGTGAACCATGTTAGTCAAGTGCTTTTAAAGGCAAAACCCACAAGGCAACTTACTTCCTGCCTTCATCCAAGCCGGGGCAAACATATATCCTGACATACTTCCTGCTGAGGCATGATTAAGCACATCTGCTGCAGTGGGGGCAACCCACGCTTTTTACAGAAGTGAAAACATGTGGCTTGTTATCTCCCACGAAGAAGAGCCCTCAGCATTCCAGGAAGTTATCCATCCTTGGGCCGCTGGGGCTTACAGGTTAAAGGCATTTTTGCTTTCTGGATCTCTTAAGCACAGTGGTTTAAACTTAAGACATAACTTTAGCTGTCACATGACATCTGTATGGTGTGGGTGCAGAGCCCCAGGTGTGTCCTGCGCTGGATGCTCCCAGCCCAAATAACTCTGACAACTTCCGAAGGTCACAGCAAGGAGCCAGCATGAATTATGCATGGATATCGCCATGACAACTCTGCTGTGTAGTTTCACTTCCGGCTTTAGAGGGCGGGTGTCATCCGTTGGTTCCTCAGCACAAAACAAATCAATGAGCTGGGCAGTAGCGGCACATGCCTTTTGTCCCAGTACTTGGGAGGCAGAGGCAGGCAGATCGCTGTTCTAGGCCAGCCTAGTCTACAGAGCAAGTGCCAGGACAGGCTCCAAAGCTACACAGAGAAACCCTGTCTCAAAAAACCAAAGACCAAACTAAACCAAAACAAAAATCAACGAAAAAGTCCTGTATTCATTGATGCAATGTTTATTTCATAAACACTGAGTTTGTTCAAAAAGCCACCACATTTAGCATGCAAGGAGGATTGTATGTAAAAATAAGCGTTAGATAATGATGAAATCCCTATGTTCATAGCAGTCCCAGAGGGGATAAGACTTGCTGCCAAGCCTGAAAAGCTGAGTTCAATCCCAGCACCTATATGGCAGGAGAGAGATGACTCCTCCCAGACGGCTTTCGTGTGTGCACGCTCACGTATGTGTTTAATTCATATATCTTGACCATGTTATCCCTCTCAGAGTGCTTCCCAAATTTTTCCCACCTTCCTAGCGGCCAACTTTGTTTTCCTTCTCTCTTTTCAAAAGAAACAGAAACCAAAACTCCTAAGAAACAAAAACAAAGCAAAGCAAGACAAGAGAAATAAAAAAAACCCAAGAAACAAACAACAACCCTCCCACAAAACAAAATCAAAACAGACAAAAGAATAATAAGACAAAAATGTTCACACAAAAAATATTGTTGAGGTGTGTGTGTGTGTGTGTGTGTGTGTGTATGTGTGTGTGCTGGTCAATCATTCCTGGACACACACACTCAAAAAAAGAGATTCAGCATAATTCTAAGTCTAGACACTAAGACTAATAATCAACAACATATCACGTGTGACTACACACCAGGGACCTAACTGTGTGTTTCACAAACAGAATCTCCCTTGGTCCTTGTCAAGGCCTTATGGGGTAGGGAGTACTATTTCTTTCCTGTTCTGAAAATGAGGAAACCGAGTCTCAGAAGTGCTAAATAACTTTCTCCAAATCCCAGGGCAGTGTGTAGAACCAGATTTCGGGCTGTCCGACAAAGCGCCCTCACCGCTAGCTCTCATACACAAAGTCCCAACATCTTTTAGAATGGGTTCCAAGACCAGACAGTGCGCGTGTGCTGGAGTGGGAGGAGCTTAGGGACTTCTTTCCACCCAGAGCACCCAGGCCACTCCTGGGACTTGACTGTGAGCCCATCTGCAAGGTGGAGGAGGCCAATATTTACACTTTCATGGTTGTTGTGGTCTGAGATAATGACCTGGAAGCAGCCAGCGCACTCTGGGCCCTTCTGTACATCACATATGTTATTATTTTGTTCTTCCTTATCCCTAAATGTTTGGAGGGTATGGAAAAGGAGAGAGACCAGACTTAGTTTCAAATGTCAGCAACAAGAGCCTATTTCTTTGGGGAGGAAGGTCGAGCCCCAGGGACCTAAGGTCTGTCTGTACTGTATTGTTCTGTGGGATTGTCAAGATATGTCAGGAAGGTGGCTACGGAGCAGACTGGGCTGAGGTTCCGAGACCTCACATGTCATTTTGAGCTGGGCCTTGATATTTTTCTCTTTCAGAAAGCATACAGTTTTCCCCTGAACCTTGACATGCCCTCCCCCATCCATACCACTATAGTGACTGGTTATGTGGGAACATCTCCTTGGAGTGGGAGACTTGTGTAGATTGGACATATTAGTACTCCAGGGTCTCTTCTCAGGACTGGGAGAACATGACAAGGGCGGGGAGTTCCAGCCCCACACAGCCCTGCTCCACACCGATCCCCACTAGCCTCTTCCTTTGGAGAAGGTGGCAAGCGAGAGCATGCCCACGGGTGAACCTGAGTGACCTGGAGATGCAGATGCTGCTTCTGAGTCTGGTCTGGATGGAGACAGCTGGAAGGGTCGGGAAAGCAAGAGCGGGGTGGAATGAAGAAATCGCTCACCTCCTTTCCACTCTTCTTCATCTGCCATTCTCTAGGATGGGGCGTAGGTATGGAACCCCAGCCCTGAGTCCGGTAGCAGCCTCCCGGATGCCACATTGCTCGCTCTTCCCCCTCCTCCCTTTTCCATGCCTCCCCTTTCTCCCCCCACATCTCAAGTTGGTTCACAGAATTTCTTCCAGATCTAAGAAACTAATTGTGAAATACCTTTGTGATTATAGTTTATACGTTTAATTAGAAGCTGGGAATTAAGCCTCCAAATACCACAAAATGAAAGCTTTAGATTCTCCCAACACAGCCCCGGCTTTCCATGAATGCGGGCTGAGTCACCCGTCTGTTTTCTGCTCTCACCCCCTGCCCGCAGCCCTCGTCTTTCACGGTGGAGTTACCCACTTTCTACACCTGGATTTGGAAAAGTGCTGAGGTCTCATTCTGCCTCAATCCACTGCTGTCCTTCCAGGGTGAGGCCACAGAGACCGGCTGGCTTATGGGGCGGCAGGAAAAGGCCCTGCTCCTTGAGTGAGCACACATCAGCTAACAACTCACTTCTACACGTGGGAATAGGCTACAAAATCATGATCAAATAAGCAGCAGAAGAAATATGATGTTCTCATGGCTCGGTTATAAGGGTTTCTAGGCTGAGCGATAGCAAAAACGTGGCTTGTTTCCTTTTATGGACGGAGATAAAATGGTTGCCATTTTCTTGCTGTTTCCTAGCTCTAGGGCCCTGTGAAAGAATGTTCCCTTTCTTGCTTTTGGTGGGAAGTGGCTCTTTGTCAATTTGGCATATGTTGAGAATATTTTGACACTAGAAAGAACACTGATAGTTTGTTGCCTCTGGTCAAAGTCAATCTCATCATCTCCTGGCTCACACAGTTAGGGGAAGCTATGGCCCTTCTCATGTTCTCTTTCTTTTTATTTTGGCCTGTATTTCAGCTGGTCTCCTATATCATATCAAAAGCGTGCGAAGTCTGAGAAGATGGCTCAGGACTGGTTGTGCAAGCCTGGGACCTGAGTTTGATCTAGCACTCACGTACAGCCTGTGTGTGGCAGCACGTATCGACAGATTCAGCCCTGGGGAAATGGGTACAGCAGTGGGGTCGGGAGGAGGATCCCTGATCATTGGTGGCCAGCCAGTCTAGCCAAGTCAGTGAGGGCTAGGTCTAGTGGGAGACCCTGTCGAAAGGTAAGGTTGAAGGAAACTGAAGAATCCATCTAATGTTGACCCCCGGTCTCCATATGTATATATACATGTGTGGTACACACACATAGAGGCAGGCACACCCCCACACATAGAGGTGTACATACACACAGAGAGGCATACATACATAGGCATGTGTGAACACACACACATCACATACACAGGCATACACACACACACACCACAGGCATTCACATACACACAGAGAGAAGCATGAATACACACAGAGGCACACACACACACACACACACACACACACACAAGTTCTGCATGATAATACGTGCAGCAAATACATCTTTGTATTTGCTGAGTCTAGAGTCTAGTCTGCTTTATTCTATATGGCAGGCCCTTGATACATGTCAAGCTAAACCCTGGAAGACCACACAGAGCAAATGACTAGGAGTTTCAATGGTTGTCCTTGGAGCAGGGGCTGCTGCTGGTCCACCTGCTTTCCCTTGGCTACTCCCAAGGTTCAGATATAGACTAAGCAACCCCCGCTTCTCTGCCAGGGGTAAATACCTGACCACTGGTGTGAACTGGGACTATCAATGAGAACAGTTCACCTGTACTCCTTAAAGGAAGCAAGCTGGAAAGGGGAGGAGTAGGAAGCAGCCTTCCGTGGCTAAGCCTGTGAACTGGACAGAGTGAAGCTCAGTCATCAGATGAGCAATAAGGATGGATCCTTGAGGAAAAGCCCAAAGCAAATAAATCAAAGGGCAAAGCTCCAACAGCAAGAGAGGGAACTCAATGAGGACCGGACCCACCAAGTCTCAGACAATCCAGACAAGTCCCAGGAGGACTGTGAAGTGGAGGGATGTGCATCCAGGTCACAGCCGTAGTGCTCTTCAGGAGAGGGGAAGAAGGCCCCTACCACCAGGCAGAGGAGAGTCTGGAACCTGCACTGAGAGAGAGCCTGGCTGCAATGGGGCATATCCTAGAGGACAGTCAGGGCCAGGAGATGAGCTGAGTCTCCACCAGCAACGTAGCCCATAAGGAATGCAGCGTCAGGCTTGGGCCTAAAGCCCCAGGGATTTAGGACTTAATCTGCTTTCAGCAGCTTTATATTAAACTCTTAGTAAAATCGTGTGTCTGTGCGTGCACACCTGTGCAGAGGGTCCCCACAGGTGCTGCTTGTTCAGCCGAGACGCCAACTAGAACACCAGTAAACCCATTCTATCCCTTTCCATGTGAGTAACACGAAGTCCTCGTGTGCCCTCAGCCTCAGCCATGGTGGCTGGGTGTGGCAGACTCCTAGAGTGAGGGGGCCTGTGGGAGTGAGAGGGACAGAGGCCAGCAGGAGGGAGGAAGACATCCGCTGTGTGCATAGCTGTCCGGGGGTTCGCTGGGTCCACATCCACTCCTGGGGTCACCTTTGTGGCATTCTGCTCTTGGCGACCTAACAAAAAGCACAATTAATGCACAGGTTTGAAAATCAACCATTATTTCTCCCACTGGTTTGACAATCTGGTAACTTGCAGGCAAGTTCCATTTGGAAAGAAAGCCCGGTCCTTCCCAGAGCAAAGGAAAGCTAAACCAGACACCATCTACTGACTTATGTGTGGGAGCGGATGGGAGGTGCTGCTCAGGTCTGAGTGAGTCCTTCCAGCATTTGCCTGTTTCCTTATCTGCAGAACCAGGAGAGTGCAAAGGAGTACGCCATTGCTACAGTTTTAGTGTCCTGGTGACACAGCTCGCCATTGCTACAGTTTTACTGTCCTGGTGACACAGCTCGCCATTGCTACAGTTTTAGTGTCCTGGTGACACTGCTTGCCATTGCTTTTAGTGACACAGCTCGCCATTGCTACAGTTTTAGTGTCCTGGTGACACTGCTTGCCATTGCTCTTAGTGACACAGCTCGCCATTGCTACAGTTTTAGTGTCCTGGTGACACTGCTTGCCATTGCTCTTAGTGACACGGCTCGCCATTGCTACAGTTTTGGTGTTCTGGTGATGCTGCTGGGGTCAGGAGGCTGTACTGCCTGCTGGCAGGAGTCTGTCCATTGTGGCATGTTCAGCAGGCGTGTGTGTTCAGGGCGCCAGGCTGACATCTGCAGAGACCAAATGTGAGAGTTGAAAGCCTTCCTGTCGACACTGTTTGAGGTCTGATTCCACGGCCTCGTCTGCACTTTTCCATAGTCGTTTCTTTTCCTGTGGTCCCCTCCCCCAAATAATCACCTTTATTCAAGACTAAATGAATTTCTTTTGTTTTAGGAGAGTTTTCCCTTTTAAAATTCCCTTTTTACAAACTTCATGCTGCAGAGAGTAGCTGAAAAGAAGAGGACTTGAGAAGGGAGAGCGGGGATGTGTGTGGGTCATGTGTTTGACCTTAGACATCTCCAGTTTTCTATGTCGGGGAGATTTGCTCAGTGCTGCTCTAGATCTTGGTGCACAAGTTTAGTTCTTTCCTTGCTAGTGATCTTCTCACACATGTAACTGGGCTTCTCTGTTGGCCATTGCAGGGTAGACGGACTCCTCACAGACACTGGGTTGTGTGTGTGTATCAGGGACACATGCGAGAGAGTGCATGAACCCATGTGTGAGCTCAGAGGCCAGAAGAGGATCTCCCATGACTTGCTCTGTTACTTTTCCTTTAATCTTTTGAGACAGGGTCTCTCACTGAACCTGGAGCTAGGTTGGTGGCCAGCAGGTCCCAGTAAGTCTCCTGCCACTGTGGAAGACTGCAGGGTGAGAGTCCCAGGCACTGTGGATTGTGGGGATTTGAACTTCATTCCTCGTGTCTATGCAGTAAATGCTTTTTCACACTGAACTCTTTCCCTAGACCCCCACTTTAGTCTGGAGCTGAGTCTTCAAAGTAAAAGTCTCTGTCACACAGCTTCTGGACCTCTTTACTGATGCTGTCAACTGGACTCTCTTTCCAGGTCTCAAGCCCAGCTCCCTGGCCTTCCTGACAAGTGTGGGAGGTGTCGGAATGAACAGGTATGAGCGCTCGTTTCGGCTCTCATGAATCCTGTTTTGTGTGATGGCCATGGTGGTGGTGATATGATGCTGTTGTTGTTGCTGCTGCTACTGCTCTTGCTGGTGGAGAAGGCGGTCGTTTCATGAGGGAGTGTGAGCATGCCTTGAGAAAGTTGACATATATACTTGGCAGGTTTGGAAAACATAGAGGAAAGAATTTAAGTTACCTCTTAAAGATCAAAAGAAAAAAAAAGAATGTCATCATCATTACCCTCCTCAAAAACAAAAACAAAAAACAAAAAAAAACCAACAATGCAGTGGAAGCTGCCATGTGTTTATGTGTTTGGGGCCCCTGTGCTGTCTCTTCACAAGGTGGAATCCGACAGTAACTTCTTCTTCTACTTAGGTTTTACACACTTGAAGTTGACTTGAGACTTATGCCCAAATTCAAAATTCTTGTAGTCTTGATTTTTTTGGGGGGAGGGGGTCTGGGTAAAACATAACAATAATGAAAACTCCTAAGAAAAAAGTTGTGGTGTGGGTGGTGTTGAGATGGCTCAGTGGATAGAGGTGTGTGCCACCAAGCTTGGTTACCTGAGTTTGAGCCCCAGAACCCACAGGGTAGAAAGAGAGAATTGATTCCAGCAAGCTATCCTCTGACTTCCACACGTGTCTATGGCCGGTGCACACACATATGCACACACACACACAAGAACACACACATGCACATACACATGCACACACATGCAAACACACACATATGTACACACATGCACGCACACACATGCACACACAAGAACATATGCATACACATACACATACACACATACATGCATACACACATATGTACACACATATACACACGTGTACACACATGCACGCACACATATGCACACACAAGAACACACGCATGCACATACACATGCATACACATGCATGCACACGCTTGCACACATGCACATGTGCACACACACATGTTTATAAAATTTAAAGAAATGCTATTCTCAGAGAAGAGGGATGGGGGATCCTCTTCTGGCTGAGGTGTATGGTAAACCACTGCAAGTTTTACCTGCTCACACTACATAAGACAATTGACTAATCGCAGCCACTAACATGTGCAGTTGAATGCTGCTGTGGAGCTGCATGCCTGCAATACCAGCACTCAAGAGGCTGACATGGGCAGAGCATGATTTTAAACTCAGCCTGCATTGCATATGGAGACCCTGTCCCAACCACTCCCAACCATCCCTTAAAAAAACAACAACAACAACAACAAACGCAAGAGCGGTCTAAGGCCAGCTTTCCTAGTGGCAGTGATAGGGGCCACTCTGGTTTCTTTTTCCCTGGTGGGATGGTGGGATACCTAAATGAGCCCCTTTGTCAACATGTACTCTGGGTGCTGGGCGCACACACATGCTTAGAACATACCCTGCCTTGTGAGGAGAGCCAGCCTGTTTTTCTTCTGTGCTAAGTTGTAGGGGATTTAGGAGATGGGAGTTTCTGGGTGGGGCTACTGTTTATGTAGCAGGCAGGCGGCCTTGCTGGTAGGGATCTCGTGGCTCTCCCTGGGAGCCATAATTATCATAATATTCATATTTGCATAATGATTTGCAAGTTAGAAAGATATTGTGCGTGAACGGTTTTATTTCCTCGTTACAGCAGCCCTGGGAGATCAGTGAGGGGCCAGCGAGCATCCCCAGCCCTAATTTGTAGAGGCAGGAAGTAGAGGCAAGCCCCAAGCCCTCATGACTCTCCTCCTTAGTCTTTGTACCATTACAGAAGACTAAGGAATCCGCTGTGGACTCCCCAGTGGGCAGAGCTTGTGTTGGTACCCCAAGGCCCCTTTCTCCCTGCCCACAGAGCTTCTTGATGATGTCTGACATACATCAGACGATGGCTTAGGATGGTTACAGGAAGTGACAGCGACCCCTCGGCTGGGAAGATGGCTCATCTGATAAAGCGCTGCCTTGTGAGCATGAGAACCTGAGTTGGATCCCCAGAACCTGTGTCAGATGTGGCAGGGAGCAGTTGTAACCCCAGTGCAGGGATGGTGAGGGGTGGACAAACCCTTGGGGTTCACTGGTCAGCCAGCCTAGCCTGCTTGGTGAGCGCCAGGCCAGTGATAAATACTACCTTTTTTTTTTTTAAGTGAGTGGTGTTGGAGGAAAAGTACTCAAAGTTGTCTTTCACCTCCACACATGTACAAATGTATGTGTACTGGCACACATGTGCATGTGTATTCATGAGCACACGTGAGTCAAATCCCCCTCAAGGAAAAGAAATGAAGAGACGTTCACCTCTCCTTGCTTCCACTTTACAGAACCCCACAACAGTTCATTCTGCCTTGTTCACACCTCCATCCTGTGTAGGATGGGACCCACATATCTTTTAGGGTGTAAAAATTATTTCCCAACAGTTCAGGCCGTTCCTGGGTAGACGGTAGCCTGAAAGATGACTCTGTTAAATCTTGAAAGACTGTTCACTTGGTTAGATTCTGTCAGTCTCACGGCAACTTTAAGAAGTCCTGTGGACAGTTTGGATCTCCACAAGCCAAACAGAGATTTAATAACCCGTCGGTGAGTGTCATAAAGCCAAGCAGAGGGGAGGGGGTGGGAGCATTGTCTTCTTGCAATCACCACTACAGAGGTAAGTCAGGGGGTCCTCTCCAGTTCAGGACTCAGGAAAAACTCCCCTCTTCTTCCCATCTCCTGGAATCACCCTCAGAAGAGGACAATTTACGCTAGACTAAAATAAGCACTCATTCCGACCACGGTTGCTCAATTTAAGAGATCCGTGTAAGCCCAAGCAGGTGACATTTGACGGCTTTGTCTCTCGTACCATGTGAATTTTAGTCTCTCTCGAAGGTCAACAGGCGCGGATGCCGAAAGCGTCTCTGGATGCTCGTTGACCTGAGCCACCCAACTCGCATTCAGCAAGCACAAAATCTATTTCAGTTCAGTCCCTGTTCCCATTCTGCCCTGTCAGCAGGGAAGAAAGGGGACAATTATTTGGTGATAATTACTCTGACGGCAGTAGTCTCTGGCAGCTGCTGGAGAAGGAGGTAATTGCCTCCTCCCACCCCCTAACCTTTTCCAACGGAGCCCTGAAAACTTGCTAAGAGGGGTTGAAATAACTCTCTGTCCGCTCCCATCACTCAGGCTTTGATGAAACACAATCCATACCTCTTCAGAAACTTGAGATGATGCATGGTAAGGAGGGCTGCAAACGAGGGCCAGGCTGTTCAGATGTCACATGTTGTCATACATTGTTCCGGCCCCCTTATCGCAGTCAGGAGTCTTTCAAGTCTGCTGCGCTGGTAGGCTGGGCTTTCTTCTTGGAGCGGGTGTGTGGGGGTGGAGGGGGTGGTGTAAGGGTGCCTGCCATTGGAGAAAGAGCAGAGGTTTTTTTCTTCTGGGAATTTTGAGAGAGGACTTTGGACTGGAAGATATGCGTGTGAATATAGAAAATAAAATACGGACGGATGACAAACAGTGCCACTGATTGATCGTCTTATGATTTAACGTCTGTCAATGAATGGAAATGAACTCGGGAGAAAGAATGTACTACAGGCCTTCTAAAAAAGTTTTCTGTTTGTTTGGTTGGTTTTGTCTTTAGCCACAGCTTTCCGTAGTGTTTAATTTCTCTCTCCGTAGTAAGATTTGAAGGAAGTTGAGCAGTGTGATTTTTCCGGCTGTTCCTTGAGACGCAGATCACAATGGGGGCAAACAAGGAGAGCCAAGGAAGATTGCTGGCTACATAGATGGAGTTTGGTTCACTTTCACTTTTAAATAACCTTGCCTATTCTTATTCATTACACACAGGCTTTGGATGTATTAAAATAAAAAAAAAAGTCTGCTAAAAATGTTCTAGCATGGAAGCCTTTCTATCCGTTTAAACGGGTCCATTAAACACCCTAATCACAGACTGTCAGAAGTGTTGAGAAATTCAAAAGGCTCTGGGAGCCCAGCTGAACGTATCTCACGAAAGCCTGAGACCAGCATTTCATTGGTAACCCCTCTTTATGTTTCCCCATCGCTGCCACAAGCCTGCGATTCCACGCGTCATGCTGGTTGTGATTGCTGGGCGTGTTGTGAAACCCCGCTCCTTTCCTCTCCTGGTCTTTGTCTACATCTCAGTTTTACGGACATTGCATAATCTATTATCCTTGTGCTCTCCAGCCCTCCCCTGCTGTGCAGCTGCTGCTGGGTGAAGGTTAATGAGAATGGCCATAAAGAAAGAGAACGGGACTAAGATGAACTTGCCACCCCACAGGCCTTGTGAGCCCTGAAATACACTGGTGGGATGTCTGCAGAGGTCACGTGTCTGTGGGGGTACTCTTCATGAGAACGTTTTGTTCCTGCCTGGAGTTCACCTCTGGGTTGTGACTATCAACTTATCTGAGTAGGAATGTTTCAGGAGTCTATCACGCTGTGTGACGCTATTCCTGGGGAGAAGCGGACAAGCCTCTACTCACTCCAGATAGGGAGCTACTGACAGGCCACAGTAGGGATGGCACCAAAGTCCAACTTGGTGAATGAATGAGTTTGCTGGGGTTAGTTATAAAAGCATGAGTCAGGGATTACTTTCCGGAGCAAGAGTGATTCACAGGCAACTGAGTCGCCAAAAGCCTACCCCAGTATGAGTGACAGCTATGTGACCGGCGGGCCACTTGACAGGTCAGAGAATCTCTCTTCTAGGCAGTGCAGCTGGTCTGGGCCTCTTAAGGGCAGCTTGGCTGGTCTCTCAGCCTCTCTCATGTAACTCAGCTGGTCTGAGAATGCCTCTCAGCAGTCCCTACTGCTTATGTAAGCTAGGGTGGGTGAGGGGGCTACTGCATCTGCTCAGTTTCAGGGACTTTCTAGGGCATCTGAGTTGTTTATTTCCTGAGTATTAAAGAGACTCCTTTAGAATGTAAGGAGTTTCCCTGCAGGATGAAAGGTATGTTTCCTACTTATAGAACATCCTGAATCTTAAGGTGCTTCCCACTAAGCCGGAACATTTTATTTTTTTTTAAAAAAAATTACTGTACAACACTGAACAAATGCATCTTTTTCTTTCCCTTGTGCGCAATGTTGCAAATCAGGGTTGTTTCTTTCCACTTATTCCTATGGATATGATGGAATGAACCTGCCTGCCCCGACTACCTCAAGCCGGGTACAGTAACAGCCCCTTTGGTTTCCAGGGTTCTAAAACAACTCTTCTTAGCAGATCATGACCATATTAATCTCTGGCAAGTCATCTGGTTAGAATGTGAATTCTGGTTTCATTGGTTGGGGGTGTGGTTTGTGACTCTCCCTTCTCAAAGTTCCTGGGGATGTCAGCCTGGCCCGTGGGCCACCATGAGCAGTTTTCAGAGATGTTACTCTGAATAGGTCTTCAGCAGGAAAATGTGGGCATCTGGGACTAGTGTCAAACCCTTTGATGTCTAGTCCTCAGCCCTGGACACAGAAATCACACGGTGTTTTGAGAATTATTTTGCTGGGACCATTAGACAACATGTAATCCCCCTCCTTAAAAGAAATCACATTGTGTTTTGAGAATTATTTTGCTGGGACCATTAAACAACATGTAACCCCCCCCTTAAAAGGTCACAACAATAAACCCAAGTATGACTGCACCAAAGTGCAGCCTGGGAGATCAATCCATTTCTTGGGCTTAGTTACAGAGCATGGGTGAGGGGTTGCTTGTAGGAGCAAGGGTGACCTGCAGTTGCCACACAGGAAAGTCTTCACTCAGCATGAACGAGAGCTTCTTGATGGCCACATAGGTGGATCTCTCTCCAGTTAGCCTTTGAACTTGAATTCTAGCACCCGAGAGGCCATGTGTCATTAAGGCCAAACTGTACACAAAGGGCACCAGGTACAGAAGGGAGGATCCAGAGTCTTGGCTGAGAGTCACTGTCCTTGCTGTCTCATATTCAGAAGGAACATCAGGAGCCCACAGTCCTGACCCTAAGGGTCTTTGAAGCAGGCACAGCTGATATGGTGGAATGGTAACTCTTGTAAACCTTCAAATACTTGAGAAAACTGAGGACAACTGTAGATTTTTAATTTTTTTTAAACTATAAGAAACACACTTATTTTAGATCATATTTCAGGCAAGGTCTTATTGCACATTTTTATGGGTTGGCGCATTTAAACATTTAGACATGCCATTTGTTCACACAGATCATCTTCTCCACTTTATTAATTTATTGAGTACGAGGGTCATCAGTCCACCCGGCAAACACTCATAGCTTGGATGATTAATAATAAGTTCTCTAGGTACTGAGACTGGATCACGAGAATAGGTCTGTGGTTCTCATTGGTTCACACTGTGTGTGATGGCGTTCAGCTGGTCCTGTCAGCATCTGGTTACTTCTGGCTATATAGTATTGTCACTGTCTTCTCTTTTGAAACGGATGGGTATGTTTCATATTTATCCTTTCTGTTTCTTCCCAAATACTGAGTCTGTATCTTTATGGGAATCAGTAGAATCGACTTCCAGCAATTTCATGTTAAACAGAAGAAATCAATCTGATCTACCTTGCCCCCAGGGCTTATGCAGAAGCATGCTTCTTCCTTCCTTCCTTCCTTCCTTCCTTCCTTCCTTCCTTCCTTCCTTCCTTCCTTCCTTCCTTTCTTCCTTTTTCTCCTCCCTTCCTCTCTTTCTTCCTCCCTTCCTTTCTTCCTTCCTTCTCAGAAACTGATGACTTGGTCTGTGGAGAAAGGAGTCACAAAATCTTCCTCTCCATGTCTTTTTAATCTCTCTTTTTCATGCCTAGGCAGCACCCAGTGTCCAGTGCTGGCTGTACACGTATGCCGCCAGCTGGGTCAGTGCCCAGGAGTTGACTATAGCCTGTAGTAACTATGGAGTAGTGGGTAGGCGGGTCACTGTGGCTGCAGTGAGAGACCTGAGCTGTCGCCATCACGAGTGACGGTCTCGAGTGGTTGGAGATCTTGACTTCGGTGAGGTCACCCCCCACCTGAGGAGTCTTCATTGCAGCAGCTCCATGCGGCTGGCCTACATAGCCCCACCATCTGGGAAGGACAGCCTGGAAAAGAAGCAAAGTAGAAATGGCAGCTCCCCCGGAGGGCAAAGCCAAGATTTCAGCTGAAGTCTGTCCGGCTCCAATTCCTTTGAAATCCAGCCCTGCAAAGCATTGTGGGAACTCTTAAGACCAGTTGTAGCCCAAGGTAGACAACAGGATGGCAAGCTGGCTCGGAGTCTGATGCCAAAATTGGATCCTGTTACAGTTTACACTATGTTAGAGTCCACATTTGACGAGGAGTGTGCACGCCAGGGGTTGAGAGACTAGAGTCTCTTCAGAATACCAATTAAGTGTCCTTGAGTTCCCTGTGTGCTGCAAAGAACTGGAGTTCTCGCTGCTGCTACCTGGTCTCTGGCTAGTTAAAATGGTACCTCCCGGGTGGGCGAGGAGCCAAAGATGGTGTTGATGGTACGGTGCTTGATGTTGGAGGCCAGCAGGTCCCCCAGAGGAGGTTTTAGACGAGATCACAGAAGTCAACTCAGCTTCCTTGGGGCCAAACCACAAATTGCTAAGGTTTCCTTGAAGTCTTAGAATTCCAAAGAGTATCGGCCCACCCAGTAGAAGAATGCTGAGCTCGGCAAAACTCTGGAGGGAGACACCAAAGCCACCGAAGGGAATCCTGGCACCAGTTGAACTCCTTCAGGGCTCACATGGAGAACTAGACTGTGCAGGCGCAGGTGCTGCCCACATGGCTACAATTAAACCTCTACCGTAAACAGGGATCAGTGCCAAGTGTGGTTTCCTGGGCCTTGGGTAGTGCTTGAGATTCTCCACATGAGGAGTGCTCCCGGCTGAGAGCGAGGCTGCTGCCCATAGACTAGTCAGAGTAGAAAAGATCTCCACGGTTATACCTCCCTCCCTCTTTATCACTCCTCTTCCCCAGCCTCCCAGGAGAGACCTTCACTTTGCGATGGTCTTCTTTAAGGAAGCAGGACAGATAGGGAGAGAACAGTGCAGAATCCTCTGAGGAGATTATTTCTAGATGTCTCTCCGCTGCATAGTTTGGGGTGCAAAAGGGTTGGGGAACAACGACAAAGCTGTGGGACAGCTTGTGGTTAGATAGAGTCTGGAAATGTTTGATAGAAAGCTTAAGGGTTTCTCTACTTTTTTATTAGCTTATTATGGGTTAGTGCATCTGGTGATGTTTGCATGAGAACTTAGAGCATAAACCGTTTGCAAGGCTTTCTGGAGAGCGTGGCGTTCACTAAGGCCGGCTGTTTCATACACAACCTAGGTAGCCACTGAAGAGAAAGGAGTGTAAATGCGAAATGGCTCTCACTCTGTGCAAGAGCAGAGTCATTCCGAAATACGCCGACTTTTAGCAAAGAAGACTTGAGTGGAGGGATGGGCGACCTGCAGCTTCCTACATGTAGAGATGTTGGAGGGAGAGGAGTCATATATACGGATGAGGAAATGTTAAGGGACTAGAGATGTTTGAGATCAATGGGGCAGAGGGTGAGGCAGGAGCCGCTTAGATCGTGCTGGTGTGGGGGAAGCGGTTTGTCACGGGACTCAGTCATGAGGCTGAAAGGGGCAGGGGGAGAAGAAACTGAAGAAGTTAGAGCTGCATAATTTCTAAGAAATAGTTAGTGTTGTTTCTGTCACGTCCACCAGCTGAGCCCTTTTTCTCTGGGGGCCGGACTTGGGTTTCCTCAGGCTACTTTTGCAACTGAGTTGTGGGCCCACGAGCCTGGATTGTGCCTTCTAGAAGTGGCTCTCCTAAATTCTGAAGCAGAACAAAACCAGCCACTGGGCAGAGAGGCAGGAGAGTAGTGGTGCTCGGTTTGGTTTCCAGGGCAACAGGGACTCCGGTTCCATGGCAAGCACCCAGTGTCCAGTGCTGACTCTGCGCGTTTGCTGGCGTCTGGGCCAGTGCCCAGGAGTGATGGCGGCAGTCTCTTCCCTGGCCCAGCTCACTTCTGATTTGAGGCTTTGTTCCTGGTGGAGCCTCTAATCCTGGCTCTGCACCATCCTCGAATCTCCAAACTGCAAATGCCTTTTGTAATTTTCCTTTCTTAAATAAACATGCGGAGGTTGCTGGGCTTTGCAGCTTAGAACCTGATGGGCATAGAGGATGAATGAGAGAGCTTGCGGTTCAGCTTCAGAGAGCCACGAAGGATGTTTCTCACCCTGAATCAAAACTCCAGGCTGGGCTAAGAGGTTCGTGAAGGAAAGTCTGTACAGTTGGGGTTAGGGTCCAAGACACTGAGTTCAGATGACAAGAGAAGTAGAGATTTAATGACACGGAGTGAACCCCCCGAAAACACTGGCTAGCTGCTCTTGTCTGCACCTCCCACAATTGTCTTGTGATAAAAACCGTGTGCTACATAATAATATCTCCGTCAACACCAAACTGGCTGTCTTGGAAGGTGGATAGCAGGCTATTCCGTCTAGACTGAACCCAGGATCTCCTGCGTGCTAGGCAAGCACACGATCGCTGAGCTACACCTCGATTTCCCCAGCAGGATTTCTATAGGTACGCTCTGTGAGGTACCCGCAGTGACAAAAATCACCCACGCCTGAATTTCTCAGAGTCTCTCCCAGTCAATACACAGTGTGTGGCAGGATTGTTACTCTTATTTTTGTGGCAGGGGAAACTGAGATACAGGAATGGGTCAGATGTACAAGTTTTAAATGTTAGAACTAGAATTCTAAACAAGAACTGACTCCAATTATTGCTCCAGCCGGCTGTCTCCAGAAGTCAGGCCTACATTTCTCTGTGGTACATGTTCTGTGTGTCGGGCATGATAATGGCCATGAGTGACAGCTGTCTTTGTGGCGGCTAAGATCTGCTGCCAGAGGTAACTCTTACAGGGTTAAGACCTATGAAATGAGGACGCGTGGGCGTGAGAACCTGCCAAAACCCTGTGTGTGCAGAGGGGAGGTGCTTTCTCCTCCGGGGATGTCTGTTTAGCTGAAGCTCCAGAGCTGGCCAGGGGGCAGCCAGGTTGGACAGGGAAAGGGAGAGAGCTGTCGTGGCTGGGAGAACCAACATAGGAGCACATACTAAGTGCTCCATCTGCCTCTTCAGAATCCTGTCAGTACGGTGACTTGGCATTGTGGCTTCACCGGTGGGCCATCTGTTAAGGAAAAATGATGCGAAGACAAAGTTTAGGGTTCTAAAATCACTGTGAAAACCGACAGCCGACCTGTGTTTGGGGGACAGGCAGTCCTGGAGCCACCCGTCTGCTTAGGGCCAGCCTTGCCCTGTCTTGGGAAATAAGCCCCCTCCTGGTTTCTGGATGGAGACCGAGGAGGAGAGTCAGCTGAGAGGCCTGTCTTCAGCTGTGACAGCAGTGGAGCAGCAGGCAGTGAGGGCCAAGAGGGCTGGTCTACTCACGTGACATTCACTACTCATTTGCACATGGGCTAGTGTCAGCCAATCTGGGCTCCTTGATTTTGGGTCCCAGGACACTGTCCTTTTTTCTCGGCCCCTTTGGGGATTTTCCTTGCCAAGGAAAGGGCATCAGGATGATGCTGGAAATATTATTTCTACCTCTGTAAGCAAAAGTCAAGGCTGAGGTAAAAATACAAATAAAAGACATCAAGGGGCTTTTTAGTGTTTTGTTGTTTGCTCCCCGCCCCTCCCAGAGGATCTCATGTAGCCCAGATTGACCTCAAACTCACCATGTAGCTGAGGACAGACTTGAACTTCTGGTAAGAAACCACCATGACCAGTTTTTCTGGTGCTAGGGACTGAGCCTGGCTAGGGCTTTGTGCTGCTAGGCAACCATTCTACCAAGTGGGCTACATCCCGTCCCCCAGATGGATGTTTTAAGAAGCAAAAGGATTTGACCTCTATCTTTTCGAACCGCACAGGACTGTGACGGCCAAGCTTTAGAGTCTCTCTGAGAAGTCTCTCTTGACCATGCCAAAGAGAAGTGAGCCCTTCCTTGCATCTCCAACCCACGGGCCATCATTGCTGGGACCCAGAGCACAACAACAACCCAGTCTGCACAGCCAACACTCAGGCCCAAGATTCCCACCTCACTGTAGATGGGTTGAAGAGGAATCCCACACCCGGGGCACAGGCATGGCTGATGAGTTTCTGTGAAGCAGGAACTCTCTGAACGGTGTTTGTAAACAGTGACCTAAAGATCAATCGTTAGCTAAAGGCCCCCCCTTTCCTCATCTTTTTGCGTGTCTATCATGTTTACTTTATATTAGAATATTGTTCTTAGATCCAACAACACATTATTGAGCCAGTAGGAGAAGAACCCAAAGCAGACAGATCATGGTGACATCCTGAACTGTGTCTCTCTTCCTCAAAATGTACAGTTGACATTCTCAAACCCTGCGCCCCCAAGCTTGACTATATTTGGACAAAGGGCCATTAAGGAGGTAAATAGGATTCTGTGTGGTCACTGGGGTGGCCCCCAGTCTATGTGAGTAGAGTCCTTTTCAGAAAAGGATGACTGAGCTGTGACTCAGTTGGTAGAGCTGGCCTAGCACGAACCAAACCCTGGATCCGGCACTGTGTAAACAGGGTATGGTGGTGCAGGTCTGTGAGGTAGGGGTGTCACAGTTCAAGGGCATCCTTGTCTATTAGTGGATTTGAGGCAATCTAGAATATACGAGACAGTCTCGGGGGAGGGGGGGAGTTAGCCAGACTGTGGTGGTGCATACCTTTAATCCTAGCACTTGGGAGACAGAGACAGGCTGATCTCTGTGAATTCGAGGCCAGCCTGGTCTGCAAGAGTGAGTTCCAGGACAGCTAGGGCTGTTACAAAGAGAAATTCTGTCTCATAAAAAAAATTAGTTATGACATAGACTAGCATCTACAGAACAGGGACAGGGAGGGGCCTCAGAAACCAACCCAGTCTGAGCCTTTAATCTGGGGTTTTGAGCCTCTGGATAAAATACTTTCTGCTATTAGCTATCCTGCTTGTGGCAGTGGGTTGTGATAGCCCAGGGGACTAAAGAGTGCTCTGAGTTCATGCACTGATTGGAATAACCAAGGACAAGCGAGGACCCCATGTAAGTCTTCAGTGAAGCTGAGCAACGCGGACTAGAACTTTTGTCTTCGCACTCCCGTTCTGGTTCCCTGAGAGGTCTTAGACAAGTCACTTAACCTCTTGAAGTTTTATTTTCTCATTATGAACACAAGGAAAATGTCTCATTGAACCTGTGGATTTGTGGAGAGAACACCCAAGATAGAACAAGATCATCCTCCATTTGTGGGGATCATTCCCTGACTGTGGAGGGTAGGAAGTCCAGGTCCCTACCTAGGGCCTGAGGTCTTCTGTTGTATCCTTAGGAAGGAAGTATAAATCAACTGGGTTTTTTATGCTTGTTTTTGTGGTTTTTTTTACTTCTCAGATTAAAAGCATTTGTGAGTTAGCAGACAAAGCAAGACATCCATTTCCCAGTTGCTATCAAAACAATCCATTGTCATAAATTACCATGACCAACTGCCTTCCTAAAGTTGGGCCTTTGCCATGTGAAATGAGAAACCAATATCCTCAGGATACTCCTAAGAGAGAAAGTTAGGGACAATATCCATACCCTGGTATGCTTGGGTATAAACTTTGGGGTCACTTGTGCCTTGAGCTGCCCACTTAGAGTGTTTGCGGTTCAGTCGCTTGTAAAGTGCACTCCACAGTCGATTGCTCATTGCCTGCATAAGGCGTTCTGCAGCCTCCCAGGAGTGTTGGGGGTTCAAAGATCCAGACGCGACCAGTACAGCTAAGTTGGCGGACTCTGAGAGTCATTTCTGCTCCGTGAAGAGACGGTCTAGGCTCTGAGTTTAGGGGACGATAGAAAAGGGAAGAGACAAAGATGCTGCCTTTGGTTCGGGAGCCAGGCTGTGGCGTGAAGGGGCTTTCTGCAGCAGCTGTTGTTTCTGTTTCCAAGGCAACCAGCAGAGAAATAGACGCACCCAGTGCAGGTGCACAGGAGTTGAGCCTGGGCCCGTTTCCTCCAAACAGCCTGGCCAGCCAGAGTTGGCGACCTCGGGCTCCTCCCAGGATGCAGGCTGAAAGTTTCAATGTGTGGACACAGACGTGTGGAAACTCTGAATTCCAGGGGCTTTGATTACAGGAGCTGAGGCGGTGCCGGCGTTGTGCCCTCCCTGCTGGCACAGGGGAACGGAGCCCAACTTGGAAGGACCTCCAGGGTCTGCCACCTGGCTCTGCTCAACCTTCCTGCCTCTGGTAGCTCCAGCACTAAGTCCACTGAGAAAAACTTGTCGCTGGGCCAGACCTGGGACTCACAACTCCCCATCATAGCTCGGAGGACAAACAGGGGATACCAGTGAATATCCCACGGCTCCCCCAACTTGGTGCCTGTCCTTAACCACAAGAGCCCTCCCTCTGGCAGACATGGGTTCAGAACTCAGTCCCTGCCCCCACCACTTTCTTCTCCCCACCCCCACTTTCTTATGGGCCTTT